>NW_016809040.1:536869-617429 GCF_001698545.2 Rhinopithecus bieti
TATCATCCTTTTTGTAGTTCCAAAAAAAAAAAAAAAACCAGAAGATTAATACGGCCACCTAGAGGAGAAAACATGATCAACAAATACGCCATTACATTTTCTTACTTTTTCTAGAATATGTGTATTTCAGATTTATAACATATAACCTACTCTAAAGGACCAACTGAAGGGGTTCATCTTGTATGAAATAGACTTAGGGGAAATATTAAAGTAGCAGTGATGACCTAATGAAAGCCAAATAACATTAATTTTGCTGTCAACTTGACAAGTATAGTTTTTATCTTGCTGTGTAACTTTGGGTTAAAAAAAATAATCAACTTAGGCCGGGCACGGTGGCTCAAGCCTGTAATCCCAGCACTTTGGGAGGCCGAGACGGCGGATCACGAGGTCAGGAGATCGAGACCATCCTGGCTAACACTGTGAAACCCCGTCTCTACTAAAAAATACAAAAAACTAGCCGGGCGAGGTGGCGGGCGCCTGTAGTCCCAGCTACTCGGGAGGCTGAGGCAGGAGAATGGTGTGAACCCGGGAGGCAGAGCTTGCAGTGAGCTGAGATCCGGCCACTGCACTCCAGCCCCGGCGACAGAGTGAGACTCCGTCTCAAAAAAAAAAAATAATCAACTTAAAGTCACTTCAATTCTGTAGAATCTTACCGACCACCATACATGGCAATGAAAATTAAATATGACAGCATAACAGAAACAGAGTGAGGCACATGGTAGGAACTCAATAAATGGCAGTCCTCGCTACCTGGTAAAATTTCTCTTGCACTGGTGTCTCCTAATACCTCTTCAGGTCCTCTCTAATCTTCTCTACTCCTGCAGATTTGTTTTCAAAATTGGCTGTTCCAAAGTTTCTCAACTGGAATTACTTAGGCTGTTGAGAAATAGACTAAAGTTTCCTTATTAGCATTAATGAGGTAAATATTATGCCATGTAAAAAAATATATATTTTTAAATATTTTTCCTTCTACCTTGTGATTCCCTTTAGTTAACTCACATTAGTCAAGTTTAACCTTTATAAACTTGTGTGATGGTCACATGCAGACTACAGGATCAGAGCAATAAGAAATGTAACTTACTCTATTCATCTCTTTACTTGTGTGTCATTTATTTTATACTCACACAAGAAAATGAATGAAGTCCTACCAAGAGAACTGTACCCAGCAGTTCTCTTAGATGGGTGATCAGCTACAAAGTAGCAGTTTCTGCAGAAGCAGCTTTGCCAAGGGGCAACCACCAGGTGGAGACGCAAACCCCCTTCTTTCCCAAACATATAACAGAGGGGAGTACCAGTGGGTGAGAGAAAGAAAGTGAACAGTTGGGTTACAAACAAAACCCCTCAACCACCTCTCTGACTCTCAGAGTTGATAAGGAGAGAATAGATGGTAAGAAAGCCTAGGCAGCAAATGTATACTTCCTTACCACTTATCCTCTCCTTAACATTCAATCTGACTTCCTTATTACTCTCCTAAAACTCTAATTGAAAATGATTGATCAACTTCTACTGGACAAATGGGTTTATCTGAATTATCACCCTCCCGAACCACGCTGCCTTCCTTCTTCTAAAACTTTTCTTCCAAGGCTGATAAAATATAACATTTTCCTGAATCTCCTCTTTATCTCTTTTACTGTTTCTTTGTGTCTTTTCATGACACCCCTAATTCTCCTGTCAAAGGAAATGATTCTCTGATCTTTTCTCTCCACGCATTCTCCTTCATCAATTTAATTCATGCCCATAGTTTCTATTCTCTAAGCATATATGATTTGAAAACTTCTCCCTCAAATGCATTCATGATTACAAGCTTGATAGCCATTTCCAACTGCTTAAATATCCTCTTATCACTATGTAAAATCACTTACTATATCTCTTATCCACTGCCCCCTTCCAACCAAACACAGGTCCCTCTCTGGATTTCATATTTATATTAATGACATCATCATTCTCCTCACCATACATGATGGAAATCAGTCATCTCTGATGCTTCCTTTCTTTTTCCAAATGTTCCGAACACGTTCAGATCCTAAATCCAGTAAATTCTACCTCAATAATCTCTCTCCTATCTTACTTTATTTCTATTGCCACTACTGTAATTCAGACTTCTATCGTTTTCCACATATACTACCCCATAGATTTCCTTAACCAGTATCTTTTCTGACAGTCTGCTTGCTGCTAAATTAATCTTTCTAAAGCACAACCCTGATTATGGTTCCTTAGTAAAAAAACTCTTCAGCAAATTCTCACTCCAGGCCTTCGACCTCATCTCTCTTTTCAATTTTAACTCCTATTCCCTCAGATGTATGTGATTAGATGCAGCTGTGCTGGAGTCAAGTGGATTTTTCTCCATCCCTGAAATATTCTCTACATTGTATCATACTCGCCTGCTTAAAAACTACTGAGCAAGGCATTCCCCTTCTTTGAACAAAGATCCCAAGTTAGAGGCACTGAAATACACTTTCTTTTGGATTCATGATTGCATGAAAGCCCTATTCCATGATTGTTGAAATAATTCTCACTCAAGTCCAGCCCACCTAGACCCCATTAGACTTCCTGAGATTCCTATCTCCCAAAATCGAAATCACCTCCTACTCTGTGTATCTTTTTTTATTTTTACCTTTTAAAGTTTTGTCAGCTGGGTGCGGTGGCTCATACCTGTAATCCCAGCACTTTGGGAGGCCGAGGTGGGCAGATCAGAAGGTCAGGAGTTCGAGACCAGCCAGGCCAATATGGTGAAGCCCCAAGTCCACTAAAAGTACAAAAATTAGCTGGGCGTGGTGGCACGCACCTGTAATCCCAGCTACTCAGGAGGCCGAGGAAGCAGAATCTCTTGAACCCCGGAGGCAGAGGTTACAGTGAGCCAAGATCATGCCACTGCACTCCAGCCTGGGCAACAGGGTGAGACTCCATCTCAAAACAGTTTTTCTTTTTTTTCCCCTCCTCTATATTTCTACTGCACTTTGTTCATGTGACTAACAGACCTCTCAACATATTATATTACATATACACTCACTGATTTTCCTCCTCCAGTCAGTAGGCTTTTTTTTTTTTTTTTTTTTTTTTGAGACAGGGTCTTGCTCTGTTGCCCAGGCTGGGGTGCACTGATGCAATTTCGGCTCACTGCAAGCTCCACCTCCTGGGTTCACGCCATTCTCCCGCCTCAGCCTCCTGAGTAGCTGGGACTACAGCCACCGACCACCACACCCAGCTGATTTTTGTTTAGTAAAAAATGATTTTTTTTACTAAGCTGATTTTTTTCTATTTTTTTAGTAGAGACGGGGTTTCACCATGTTAGGCAGGATGGTCTCGATCTCCTGACCTCATGATCCGCCCACCTCGGCCTCCCAAAGTGCTGGGATTATATGCGTAAGCTACCGTGCCCAGCCGTCAGTAGGCTTTTTGAGAGAAACAAGCTTATGATCTTCATATCCACAGTATCTAGCAGTGTATGACTGCTAAAAAGTATTCACAAAAGCTTTTCATGTTTATAAAATAAATAAATCTAATCTCAGAATGCCTAAAATTAAGTGTTTCATCAAATAATTTAGGGTAGAAATGTGTAAAAAAGTACAGGATAGCTCCTAAATATATGGGTAAACTAAAATGAGAAAGTGATTCTGGGACACTTGGACCACTCGCACAGGTTAGGGCAAGAATAGTAAAAGCACCTAGGTTGTATCTCTCTCCTCACTGCTCTTTCCATAGTCTATAAAGTCAGGCTAGACTAACAGAACTACCGAGACGTGCTCAAGACAGCAGAGGGGTGTTGGGGTGAGAGGAAAGAGAAATGAATAGAAAATAAATCCTAAATGTACACCTGCAAAAAAGGAATGCACACTCAGGGCTTGCTCATGACCATCACTATTTTCACTACCATTATAATTAGCTACATTTACTTATCACTTACCTAGGAGCTATCAGACACTATGCTGAAAACTGTACCACATCTATAATTTAATTTTCATGGCAACCCTACCAGTTCAGTATTATTCATATTTTATAGACAATGAAAGAAATCTAAAAACAATGAACTGTATTGCCAAAGGTCTCACAGCTAGTATGTTAAGAGATATAGCCAGAATGTTAATAAGGACCAGATCTCAAAACACATTCTCTTCCTGCTCTACTATTCTTGTACCAGAGGTGTACATAACTTGGGGACTGGTTTTACTGCTTTGCATTATTTAATTAACTTAGTAAGCACATGTCTTCTTTTCCCTAGTACTACACTGTATTTTTGAAGGTAGAGTACGTGTCAAATATTTTTTATTTTTTTCCTTGAATCTCATAATGACCATATAGTAATCATTCAGTATTTGATTAATTTATTATTATATCTGTGTACTAGCAGACATAAGAATTGAGGTGCACTAATCTTTAGTTGGCATGAAGCCAAATACAGTAATAGACGATTTACCCCCTTTGACAATTGTACATGTTGGGATAAGATTTAAAGTCATCAATAGTAATAAGCCCTAAAACATTAAGTCACAGCTACAAAATCAAAGATAGCTTGTGATTATGTATACTGATAAAAATGATATCTAGGATATGTTATTCTTTCCCTCGTATCTGGGTATAAAAATAATAATCATGATGAGCACCCATACAGTCTACTAAGCAAGTGAATAATTTATTTAAATGTGGAAATAAAGATGCTTTAATTAATGGCAAAACCTGTCTTATTTATGTCACAGAAAGATGTAAAAACATGTATAAATGGACTGACATCTTCTGTACAGGTTCAGTTTTAAAGTCAATTTCAGCACATAACACAAAATCAATTAGAGACAAATAATTCTTCAAATTACTGAAATCCTTGAAAATCCCTTATATTGCCTTTAAAGCATGGTATAATATAGTACCAGCTCTCAATAAATTCATCTCAGACAGTTTTCCCTTCTGCACAAAACAGATTACCATTTCTTCCGCTGTGTGCCATGTGTAACATTTGGCTGGTGTTTAGGAGCCATATTGAATGAAACAGCATACATTTACACACTGGAATCATATTCAACACCGTGAGAGACTTAAACTCTATCAGTTCCTATAACAGGTATAGAGAACTGATTCCATCCGAGAGAACAGTAGATTCACATCTTCCATATCATGCTTGCTAAGCATATGTTCACTGTGAAATGAGAGCTACAATTATCACATCACGTAAATTATTTGGTTTTTGCTTTGGGGTGTTTTGGTATTGGTTTTGATTTTTGGCCTGAGCCCAAAGATATGAATTTGAATAAATTACATTTCCAGAAATGTGACTCTACTGTGTGAGCTCTCTTGTTTATTCTGCAACCACAGATTCCTAGAATTTCAGGCACAAGTAATCGAATACTATAGTGTGTCATGTAAAAAAATAAAACAGCCCATCTTACCTTCATCTATTGATGCTTCACTACTGTATCCATCATACTCTGCGGATAGAGGACTGTATTTCTGCCTTGTTTCCCAAGCATAGTTCTTTTGTCTAGAATCTGCCAGTGGTAGTCTGGAATTATGTGTTCTGGATAAGGCCTCATGATATTTACCCAGTGCTTCATCTTCACTTTCAGAGGACGAACCATGCTCATCTTTGTCCATGTAGGAATTATCTATTTGGAATGACATGAAGAACAAACCATAATTGAAAAAAAATTTCCCTCCCCTCAACTGGCCCTGCTGGGCCTGTCAAATGAAAATTTTTATGCAATCAAGTATGGAAAATTTGCTGAAGTTATACATATAAACACACACATATATACACAAATGTATATATACACACACACATATATATACACAAATATATATATACACACACACACACACATATATATATACACATATATAACCTGAATTTTCAGATTTAAAGAAATACAATTTTTTCACATAAGAAGCCCAAGCTTTGGAAAAAGATCAGCTTGTATATTCTATTATATAAATAATGTTTGTTAGTCACAGGGATTTTTCAACCATGTCATATATAAAGGAAATTATAGTACTTACCATTTTACATTTTTTGAAGTACAAGTAACACATAAGTGAAGTTCTAAGTATTGCCAGTACTATGGATCTGATTCAAATAATTCACATTAAAAGACACATTTCTGGTTCTCGTTTTGGTCGAAATTTTCAAAACTGATAATACTCAGTACTAACAGTAAAATACAGCAATGGACAGGTATACACTATTGGTGAAATTATAACTGATACTACTTTCCTAGAGAGCAATTTGGCAAAATATATTAAACTTTTAAATCTGCATACTCTGATCCATTTCCAGGAATTTACCAATTCTATTTCTAAGAATTCAGCCTAAGAAATTAATTAACAGATGAGTAAAGAGAGATTTTTGAAACAATTCACTGCATTGTATTTAATGGCAAAAGAGATAATCTAAATGTCCATCAGTGGGCTTTGTTTAAATAAATTATGATATATCTATTCAATGATACACTATGCAGTCATTAAAAATGAGGATGTGAACTTAAAAGAACTCTCAGGGAAAGAATAACTACAATATCATGTTATGAGAAAAAAGGAGGTTAAAAAGTAGAAGTTATAATTACATTCCCGTTTGAAAAATATATATACACACACGTGGCATGTACACACACAATGCAGTCTAGGTATACACAGACAAAACTATCTGTAAGGATATACACCAAACTGTTAACACTTACTGCTTGTGAAAGGCAGAATTTCTAGGAAAATTTTACTTAAATATACCTAAATTTCAAACAAAACTTTCAGGAGGTCTAAATTTTTTATTGTTCTAAAAAGCACTAGTTATCAGTTTTTTAAAAGGTAACCACTTTGAAACTGCACAATGGTGCAACTTTCTTAGAATTATTAAACAATTCTAGAAAAGTGAAGAGACTACAGTAGTTAAAATTCATTAGTTCAACAGGGTTATTTTTCTCTTTATAGCCAGTTAAGATCATCTGTGGTAAAGAAATCGAGGCTGAAATTTGAGTGGGAGTTACAGAATAAGTAGTTTTTAAATACAGGACAGAAACTAAATGCTTAGAGTTAGAAGGAGGTTATATGTCATCTAGTCTAGTCCTAGTTTTTAAATCAGTAAAATAAAGCCATAAATGGGTAAAGCTATCACCAATGTCACATATTGTGACAGTGCTTGCCCAATACATAGCCAATAGTCACATGTGGCTATTTAAACTAATTAAAATTAAACAGAAATTGAAACCCAGTTCTCCATGCTATTAGCCACATTTGAAGTGCTCAACAGCCACATGCAGCTAGTGGTTACTGTATGGAACAATGCAGAGATGTAAGACTTTTTTGTTGTTGCAGAAAATACTATTAGACAACAATGAGATGGCAGAGCCATAAGACCTCTGACTCCCAGTGCAGAGCTGTTAGCATTTTGTTGGATACCACGGTGGGGATCTTAAAGCAGCAAAAGGTTTTGAGTCTCTTGAGGAGGGTAATTAGTCTGTGGCCAAACTTCACCTATTAAAAAACATTACCTAACGTAACCTGCATTAGAAATAGAGAAGAAAACCCTTCCTTTTCCTTTTCTTTTGTTTGTTTGTTTTTTTGAGGAGTCTCGCCCTGTTGCCAGTCTGGAGTGTAGTGGCGTGATCTCGCTGACTGCAACCTCCACCTCCTGGGTTCAAGCAATTCTCCTGCCTCAGCCTCCCGAGTAGCTAGTATTACAAGCACCCACCACCATGCCCGGCTAATTTTTGTATTTTTAGTAGAAACGGGGTTTCACCATGTTGGCCAGGATGGTCTCGATCTCCTGACCTCATGATCCATCTGCCTCGGCCTCCCAAAGTGCTGGGATTACAAGCGTGAACCACCATGCCCAGCCTTTCTCCTTTTTCTATACCTTATAAACCCTGTGTCAGAATCTGGAACACAGGTACCAGTAATATTACCGTTCAGCTAAATGAAGGGTTAACCTATGGATCAAAAAGCTTTTGAAAATCATTTGGGAACATGCGTAAGTTTAGTACTGACTATATTGTGGAATATGTTAGAAATATTTGGTTTCTTTAGGTACTAGCATGCTTCTTAATGAAAACAAATTTAAAAAGTTAAAAACCCTATATGCTACTTGTAATGTATTTATTATGAGTGTCCATTCTACCATTATTTTCTGAATAAAATAATATGTAAACTATTTTACATTATTTTTTAATTTTTGCTACTTTAAGCAGTAAGTCTATCAGAACTAAACTAGGCCTACCAAAGATCACTAAATCTGACAACCAAAAAATTGCTAGAATGGACGGGCACAGTGGCTCACACCTGTAATCCTAGCACTTTGGGAGGCCAAGGCAGGCGGATCACGAGGACATTAAGAAAACTTTTCAGTTCTGCTACGATTACATACATAATAGGGACAGTAAGAAAAACTAGGGCTGCTGAAAAGTTGGCCAAATAATGCAGGGACCAGGGGCAATACTTAGCGGCACAAATAACATGAATGCTCTTAAAGTGATTTTAGAAAAAATACTGAATGGCTTTAAAAATGTTTCCCAGTAAAAGGATTCAAGAAAGTCTTAAATGTAGACACATGAATAGGAAAGCTGAGAAATTTGGATGATGTTTTACTAATTTAAAAAATTAAGAGAAAATTTAATCATTCACACCAACATTAGGAGACCTCACCTTTTTCTGGTATTATCTTAGAATATTTTTCATCTTTACTCTTTACTGTTCCTTTCTTGGCAGAAATTGCCTCAGTTTTCTTCGGTTTTATGTCTTCTTTCACTTTACAGTATTTCTTTGAATTTATTTGTTCTTCAATTTTCCCAGATAACTTATATTTAGAATTAGTTGATGGTGCTGGATGTACGTCTTCTTTTATAATGGATTTCTGTGTCATATGTCTATTGCTTGTCAAAATACCTTTTAAAGAACATTCATTTTCTGAACATTCATTCCCTTTAGATGTTTTACTTTTAACACATTTTTCAGCTTTCTTTAAATGATCTGAATCCCCTAAATTGGGAAGATGTTTATATTTATTGAAATGCCCCATATTCTCTTGATCTCTTCCCAAACATACATGTTGAGATTTAGTATATTCTTCCTTTTCACGATTATCTGTACCAACGTATTTCTTTTGCTCATACAATTTGTTTATTCCATTGGCATTCTTCTGATTTCCTTTCATTTCTTGATATCTTACCTCCTTTAAATCATTCTTACCATTATTGGAAACTCCTAGTCCAATTGTTTTACATCTGTTGGTACTTTCTTGACAAATAGATCCAGCCCTTGTATTCTGTTTGATAACTGATATCCCACCATTATTCATGTAGCCTTTCAAAGAAGAATCACCAGTATTACCAGTATCTTGATATCCTGATAGAGTCTGTTGCCTATCATTAACATGTTTAAATACTCTTTCTTCATATATACCTTGATCTTGCTTTTGTGAAACTGAAGTTTTGCAAGTATTTATTTGCTTTGCTCTATGCTCTAAATTGGCTTGTGTTTTCTGACAATTAGTGTTTTTGGAGACTTCTGTTAACCCGACATTTTTTTGGTTAGAAGTGTCTACAGCTTCTTCTGCTACAGAGCTTTCCTCTTCTGGGCGAAAGCCACTTATCATACTTGTTACCTGCTCAGCAACTGAGTCAGTTAAAGCATAGCTGACCTCCCCAACAGCAGTGGTCAAATCCTCTACAGCACTACTGATTGTGTCTACCAGAGAGGACACTGAAGGCAGATTCTGTTGGAAATTTCTGAAAAATGCCATTTTCTAATTCCTTGTTCCTAAAAGGTACAATAATGGAATTTTCTCTTCTCAAAATATCAACCACTTTGGAACTTGAATTTAACATTTACTTAAATGTTGCTATTCGTCAGCTCAATATTAGCAATTCACATTGTAGCTTTCAGTCTTTCTGTAAATACATTATGCATTGAAAGAAATATGCTGAAGTAAAGATTCTTCCGAAAAACAAAAATCAAATCACTTGGTTTAAACGTTATGACATTTTTTTCTCACTCCACAGCTATTGCAACAGCAGCAAGACAATATTTTTCCCTCAAATACTATTGGTTTTATTCTATACCTGAAAGAAGAAGTATAAAAGGATTTTATTATGTAATTTTAGTTTGCTTATTAATAGTCTATGTAAGGGAACTACACTATCTTACTAATAAACTACCCAGTATCATTTCAAATTAAGAAAAACATTAGAGGGAAATATCTAAACAATTTTGGCTAGTGGTAAGATTAGGGGACAGGAAGTGTGGACATCTGCTGAGTGGCTACTATATGCAAGGCATTGTAATTGACACATTTTATCCTACTTGATCTTACAGTAATTCTAGGAGGTAAATATTATTATTCCTATTTAATAAGTGAAAGAAAACAAGGCTCAGAAAATAAAGTTCCCTGAGACATTTTCAAGGGATCCTCAAGGTCAAGACTAGTTTTACAATAACAGCAAGGGGTACTTAACTTTTCATTCTCATTGGCTCACAAGTGAACACGAGTTATCCAGAAGCTACATGACAGATTGAATGTAGAGGCAGAAATGAGAATGCAACTGTCTTCCATTATGCTAGTCATTAAAAAGATTTGCAAAAAGTATAAAACAAAATCACTCTTCTCACCATTTTCCCCATTTTCTTTTGTTTTGGAAGATAGTTTTTTTAAATTTAAATATGTTATTTATATTAATGTATAATAGTCTTGTTTTTTTAAAAAATAAACATTTTAAATTTTCTCAGTTTTAACTCTAATATGGTACATATCAATAGATAAAATCCACATAAACAAAAAGCTCTTTGGGAGTACTTAATAAAATTTGTACAAAGTTGTCATTAAACAAAGAAAAAGCCAGAAATGCTGAACCAGAGAATTACCAAAGGCCAGTAAAGAGATACTTTTAGCCAGTTCTTTCTGCACAAATGATCAAAAAGCAGGACTGGAGTGGATTATAAGAAACATTGAACTTAACCAAATTAAAACTGTATAAAATACTATTTATAGTTTCTTAATGCAAAAGTCACAAAATATAATTTAATAACTAATAGATTCTTGTAAGTAACAGGGCTATCACCTTTTAAGTTACCAGATGTAAGAGAAAAGCATATCTCCAACACTTATCTCTTTACACAGATAAGTAAAGCAAGATTTCTCAGCTATTTTTCGTCACATTCTTCTAAATTAACACTTTGCTTTTATAATTTCCAATTCGTTTCCGCTATCATTTTTATAAACCAGTCTTTGGAAATAGAACATTTGAAAAACTCTTGTAGTAATTAAAAAAACACTCCAAGGAAAATGTTTCCATAAGAGAAAGAATGCTAT
This sequence comes from Rhinopithecus bieti, assembly GCF_001698545.2. NCBI lineage: Eukaryota > Metazoa > Chordata > Mammalia > Primates > Cercopithecidae > Rhinopithecus > Rhinopithecus bieti. Next base: position 548,151 of record NW_016809040.1, read on the forward strand.
TACAGCCCTCATCTTTCCTAGTATCCAGTAACACTGTAATATATGGTGCCAAGGGAGGGAGCAGAACACTATTTTTTATCATCACAATTTATATATAAATTAAGTTACTAAGTAGAACCACCTCCAACTCCTCTAAACAATAAAATTATCCATTAGCTGAAAATTAAATAGCAGGTAAAGAAAAAGGGTGAACACTTTCAAAAGCATTCTAGGGATGTGGAGAAAAAAGTTCTCTAAAGAGCTTCTTGGACAATGGAAGTATGCTGCATAAAGTAACAACATACTTCCTTCTTCCTCAAGTGTATCTGTTCCTATTATAGGCTCAAAAGTATATCTTACATATGAAAATTAAAATGTCATTTTGTGATAGTAGACAATTCACCTTTATGTAATAGCAATTCATGAACAACAGAAGGACACCTGAACATAATTTACTCAACAGATCTTTTACAGAATAGGAGCTCAAATATTAGTTTATTGCATGTCACAACCAACCTTTTTTATTGCATATATTAAAATAAGTAAGCAATAGTACAGATAAAAACAACAAACAAGAGAAGCAGCAATATGATACTTACAAATTTTATCTTGTGAATTCTTCCTTGTACTGTATTCTGAACCAAGATCTGGAAACCCGCCAACATTTTCAAAACAGAACTTCTTATTAATATAGAGAAAAAGGAGCAGCATCAAGATAATAAACACCCCAACAGCTGACAAAAATCCAACTGCCTCTGGAGATACTAGAGAAAAAAAAGTCACAGCTGTAAGCATTTATTTTTCTTTAAGCTACAAATAAGAAGGAAACCCCAAATATAAGTTAGCTTACTACCTTATTTGAATCATATTTTTTAATTGTCATAGTTTAAAATAGTTTCGCTTATAAGAAAACAAACTGCAAAGTTTGATGACAGTTGTTCAATCTATTCAGCAGCATTCATTCAAACTTTCTAAGTTTCCTGAAATATTCGGAGGAACAATCTTAAAAGACAGGAGTCAGCCAGGCACAGTGGCTCACACCTGTAATCCCTGTGGGAGGTGTGATTGTGGGAGGCCAAGTGGGGAAAATCTCTTGAGGCCAGGAGTTCAAGATGAGCCTGGCCAACATGGTGATACCCTGTCTCTACTAAAAATGCAAAACTTAGCCTGGCATGGTGGCACATGCCTGTAATCCCAGCTACTTGGATGGCTAAGGCATGAGAATCGCTTGAACCTGGGAGACAGAGGCCACAGTGAGCCAAGATTGTGCCACTGCATTCCAGCCTGGGCAACAGAACAAAACCCTGTCTTAAAAAAAAAAAAAAAAAAAGACAGAAGTCTATAAAACAGGCAGTCATCATATGTTTCATCCATCGAAGAGCACTGCAAAAATTTGAAAATAAGAATTAGAAAAAAGGCCAGGTACGGTGGCTCATGCCTGTAATCCCAGCATTTTGGAAGGCCAAGGTGAGCAGATCACTTGAGGTCACGAGTTCGAGACCAGCCTGGCCAACACAGCGAAACCCTGTCTCTACTAAAGTACAAAAATTACCCAGGCATGGTGGCGGGCACCTGTAATCCTAGCTACTCAAGAGGCTGAGGCAGGAGACTCACTTAAACCTGAGAGGCAGAGGTTGCAGTGAGCCGAGATCACACCACTGCACCCCAGCCTGGGTGATAGAGTGAGACTCTGTCTCAAACAAACAAAAAAAAAGAATTAGAAAAAAGTTATATCCCACACATGGATATATTACTTAACAAAATTTATGAGAACACATATCATTATTTTTATCTCTAAAAGCTTCAATCGCTCTTTCTTAGTAAATAAACTTTGTACTCCCTAATACAGCATTTAAAGCTCCAGCCTCTCTTTTCAATACTATACTCCAGTCAAATGTTATCCTCATTGCCTCAGAATCCGCAATATTCAATACCACACTCCTTGTTTTTATTGATCCTCTTCCCTTGCCTGGAACAACCAACACCTCTCTACTACATCCTACTCGTTCACTCAACCAACTTATATATTTGCAGCACCAACCATATACCAGGCATTGTTATATAAACAGTTCCTGAGTTCCTTGAACAATCTGGTGAGGACGATACAACACAGTGTAATAAAGGCAATATAGTGTAATAAAGGCTATGATTGGGAAAGAACAGGGACTATGAGAACCACAGGAACACTTATTCCAGTGCTGAAAGATCAAGAAAGGTTTTCTGGAAGTTATGGACTCTATGATTATATTTTAAGAATTAATAAGAATTACTTCAGGCAGAAATAACATGTGCAAAAGCCCAGAGACAGAAGATCATGTTCATATTCCAGAAACTGAATGAAATTATGTTATGATAAGCCACTAGATTTTCAAGAGAATTCGGTCTCAAGCAAATATATGAAATCACCTAGAGAGGTTTTATACAGTGGGAAAAGACAAAAGACAGCTTCTCCAGTCCTTGGCAATCTTTCTTTCCTTCCAACTTTTTTATTATTTGTCACTATATCAGTCATTTGAAGTTAAACAGGAGCTAAGTTTTTGTATCCTCCATGTCTTACAGATAATATTCAAGTACTAGCTGAGAATGTTTCTAAGTTTCAAACACCCCTACAAAGATCCCTGTATAATCTACTCTTCTTCCTCCATCATTCAAGCAGCAGCTAAAATGTTGTTTTCTCTAAGATTCTTTCTTAAATCAGAGAGCAATGGCAATTAGTATCTTAACTCATTTGTTAAAAATGAAGTCACCAATTGGTCAATGATCAGTGCTTTGATTTCCTTTTTCATTATTTATAAAAGTTAGGCATACGAGGTATAGAACTGAATAAGACATTATGTCTTTTCAAAGCTGGGTCAATGGTGTTGCAGTAGAAGATGAAGCAGAGTAACACTGTAAGGCAGGGGCAATGGGAGTGAGAGGAGGAGTGAGAGTAGGAGGCAGGAGGAATGGTAGGAGTGCTAGCTGGATATCAGGCTGGTGCTGAAGGACAGATCTTGCTCCTAGAACCAAGAAATTATAGCCAGATATTAGCCTTGCCTGTCTTGTCCTCAGGCTGAAGCACAGCCAGCGAAGAAAACTATTTTAATAAAAGAAGCTAAGGTATATGACATAAAAACAGTGGTATGTATCAAGCCTGAGATGTGGAGTAAAAATGAAAACAGAATAATTAAAATCAACATTTCAGATAGCCAGGAAAATCAGAAGTAGAACATAATCTGGTATGAAGAGGCAAAAAAGAGCAGTATTTCAATATTACACTGCAATAGCAAACATATATAGGAGTTCCTCTTTTAGTCCAGGCTCAAAACACTCAGACATTTAATGCCTTAAGTGGCTACACAGGATTAGATATTCAGACTGAAAATCTCCCATGTCTTGGAAAACTAAATGAAAGCGAAAATGTAGCTCAAGTCACTTAAGAAAGCTAGTTATCGATAACAAAAATAGCAACAAAAACATATAGCATATACTATATACCACTCACTGTTTTAAGCATTTTATATATATTAACCCATTTAATCTTCACAATGATCCTATTATCATCCCAATTGTAAACTGAGACAAAGAGATATTAAACTATGTGTACAGATAGTAAGTCAGGATTCAAACCTTGTCTGGCCCCAGTGTCTGTGTCTTAACTACTACTCATACTGCTTCTGTTTACCTTCTCTCCTCTTCTTGCCTCTTTCTATCCTTTGCCTCAATTCTTATTTCTACATTCCTCTTTCATCTTTCTCTTGCCCATTGTAAAAATTCAACCTAGTGGGAGAGATCCACTATAAGCAAGTAAGTGTAACATATAGTAAATACTATAATAGAGATATGAATATAAATTATTACTGGAACACAAAGAACCAGTACCTGAGAAAGTCACAAAATGCTTTAGAAGAGATGACACTTGAATAGGGTATAAAAGATTAATAGAAACTCTATAAATAGTAAAAGTGCATTTGAAATAGCATGGTTAAAGACACCTGGCATTTAATAAGACACCTGGTAAAATATACCTGGCATTCTATAAGCACTAATGGGCAATAATCACAGCTGTCATATTTATTTACCTCTGTATCTTCAAAGTACCTAGGACAGCACCACATAGCTGACATATAAACATCTGTGGACAAATGGATGGATGAATGAATGAATTAATAAATACATGTGCATTCAGGAAAGCTCAAGAATATATCAGAGGAGCTGTAACTGGAGATGAAAGCAAGGTCCATATTGTCAAAGAACCTTGAATATCATCCAAAAAATTTTGTATTTGGGGAGTTAACATGATTACTGGCATTACAGTATGCCTTGTAGAACTATATTGGTTAAAACAACTAGAAAACTGAAATATGGTAGCAAGTCAACAGTGGTAAAATATCTTCAGTTCTTTAAGTAGTAGCAGTGGTAACAGAGAAAGGTGAAATCTAGTCTTTGTTCAAAGAAAATTGATAATGATCCACTTACGTAAATTTAGAGAATAAGAAAGAAGAAGAGTTGAGGTTAATTCTAAAGTTTCTGCTTTGAGTGACCAGGTAAATGGTAATGCACTAACCAGAATGAAAAATATGAGAAGAAAGGCATTTGGATTAGAGCATGGGAGGAAAGAGGAAAACAGAAGGAGAATGATAAATGATTAGTTTAGTTTTTGACATGCTACATTGGAAATGCCAACAGAATATTTCACAGAGGGAAATATGAGTATGATGTTCTGGTAAAGGTCAGGTTAGTTAACAAAATTTGAAAATTTTCCCTCTTTTTTGTTCCTCTTATTCCACATGAAACACTTCACTCACTAAATAAAACCAAGCTGGCAAATGCAGGTGCCAGGCTTTATTAATGGTAAATATATTATGTTACATACCTTTAGATAAACACATACTGTGGCATCAAATTAAAAAAAAAAAAAAGCAGCTTGCTCCACTAGGAAACGGTGAAATATGCCTGCTGTAAACATACTATTCACACAATTCCCTGACTGAATGCCTGTTTTTTACATTCATTAAAAATATTTTATCTATTTACAATTTTAAAACAGTAATATGGTCATAGACAAGAAATAAAATATCTTCTAATAAAAATATTTAAAATCTTCAAGCTCATTTTTCATCCTTAGCTGAGAACTAAACTAATATTTATTATTTCAAATATAATGATACCAGAAGTTAGCCAGTAACAGTTCTGAGTATAAAAGCATTTGGTAAATCCCACCTGTACATAAAACTGCAATAGAAGATATACTGAAATTAAACTAAAGATATGAATACTGTAAACCATGCTTGTCCAACCCATGGCCTGCCACCCATATGCAGCCCAGGATGGCTTTGAATGCAGCCCAACACAAATTTGTAAACTTTGTTAAAATCTTATGAGTTTTTTTTTACAATTTGTTTTTAGCTCATCAGCTATCATTAGTGTATTTTATGTGTGGCCCAAGGAAGCCAAAAGATTGGACACCCCTGTTGTACACCATCAATTAAAAAATTACACAGATTTAGACCTCACTAATAAAAAATATATTCCCATTCATCATAGGAGTAGAATTTCCCCTAAAATCTTTTATACTATGAATCTGCTTAGAAAGTCATTCTGCATAAGTATTTCTAAAAACATGGTTAATTTATCTATAATGAAGCTACCTTCTTTCAAGCATTCTAGGCCATCCACTGCAGGAAAATAAATCTATTTAAATACATATGCCTCTTAAGGAGGATCTTCAAAATCTCCATTTACGCTAGGTGTGGTGGCTTACGCCTGTAATCCCGGCACTTTGGGAGGCTGAGGCAGGTGGATCACCTGAGGTCAGAAGTTCAAGACCAGCCTGGCCAACATGGCAAAACCCCATTTCTACTAAAATTACAAAAATTAGCCAGGTGTGGTGGTGAGCACCTGTAATCCCAGCTACTCAGGAGGCTGAGGCAGGAGAATTGCTTGAACCCAGGAGGCGGAGGTTGCAGTGAGCCAAGATCGCGCCACTGCACTCCAGCCTGAGAGAGAGTGAGACTCCATCTCAAAAAGAAAAAACAAATTCTATTTAAAACCACACAGTCAATAATTAGTTTAGGTTAATATTACACATTTGAAGAATTAAATTTGTTGAATATAGTCAATAACTCAAATTTCACTAATGCACTGTTTTCCCATCCAAATTTGCAAAGTCTTAATGTGGTAAACAACAAAACCAAGACCAACTAAAAACCTGAACAATATCAAACACTTAAAAAGTGCTTATTATTTAACAGTGACTATTTTAAGTGCTTTACAAGCATTATCTTACTTAATCCTCACTGCAACCGTATTTTACAGATATAGATACGGAGGTTCACAAAGAGTAAGTAAAATCTTCAAGATCTTAAAATTTTTATTCAGTGACACAATCTGGATTTGAACTTGGGCACACTGACTCCTGAACCCAAACTGTTAACTGCTAATCTCTTAGCTTCCCATTTGCCAGACATTGTTATAATTGCTCTCATTTTAAAATTTAATGCTGAAGACAATTTTATGATAAATACTATAATATTATCTTAGTCTTTAGATTAGTAAATTGAAGTCCAGAGAATAATTAAGTTGTCCAAGTTCACAAATCTATGAAGTGGTAGAACCTGGATTTGAACCTAGACATTTTGATTCCAGAATCCATGATCTTAAACACCAAGTAATACTGCTCCTTGTATGCCAACCTGTATATAAAAGATAAGAAAACGCTACGTGACCAAAGTAACATAGCTTACTATATATATTATGTGCAAATGTTTTATTTATACTTTTACATATGTTAAAAAATAGCAAGCAATTTCAGCTTCCTCAAAGTAAATACATGAATTTTAAAACTGGAATCATAATTTTTTTTCTATTCAAGTTACTATTCAAAATATTTTAGAATTTAGAATTAAGTTTAAAAACCAAAATATGCCGTACATCCTTGTATGCCACATTTGAAAAGCTAATAAAACACATACGAATTTAAAAACTAAAGGTACTCTATAGAAAATAAGCTTGATATTCATTAGTAGTGCTCAATAAAGAATATTAACTGCTCTCTGTGAGCTATATCATCCGCTATATGAATTACCTAAAGATCATACTGCAAAGTGAGAAGGGGCACTAGGTATAATATCTCACCAGAAAATGTAGAAAGTTTAGTCCTTCCAAGACTAATGATTATTTGTGTTATGTATACTGAACTGGCTCTGGTAGTTATCTTTATATTTAGAAATAAATGTATGTGTTTACAAAAAATAAACTTTAAAAATACCAATTTTTTAAATTTTAAGCTTCAGTAACAGTGGTAAAATTCATTTTAATTTCTACAGATAAGTTGGTCATTAAAAAAATGATTAAAATTACAATCTTACTAAAGTCAAAGCAAGAGTAAATACATTTCAACTTTGCAAGTATTGTAGAATTCACTTAAATTCTGCATCATATTTTGTTACGAAAGAACATTTTCTAGCTAAGAAATTTTTTTCTGAGAAAATGCTAGGATATACATAAAATAATTAAACATATGGGGGATATTTATCTACTAAACCAACACATTTTCAATTTTGATTTACTTGGACCACAATAATACTCTAAATAATACTTCTATCAAAACAAATTAATTATAACTTCTAAAACAAATTTTGCAAGACTATTCTACTCATTATATCTTAAATGCAAAATTAAACAAAAAGCACCTCTGCTTCATCTAATTATTTTTTTAAAAAGATAAAAAGCAACAACTTACAATTTGCATTATAAGGGATGTATTGCTGATTTGTCCTGCTGGGCATGAAACACTAATCCTCTAACTCCATGTCATGGATACCTTAATAATTCATTTAATAGATGCAATTCTATCTCTTGACTAAAATGTGAACTATCAAAGGCAACTTTCATTGAAAAATATATATGTGTTTTACATTTAATTAGCACTAAATATTTTCCCCATATTTTAATCAGAAAAATGCTATAATTTATTTTGCTCTGGGTTTGGACATAGAGAATTATTCATAATTCTAAGAGATAATTTAGGAAAACAGAAGGTTAATATGTTTCAGTTTCCTTTTACAATATTTCAATTAGTTCACAAATAAAATTTCCCTCAAATTTTTATATTACATTATAAATGACACAAAACTGGAAAGAATATATGTAAATCAAAAAAAGAATGTAGCAATGCTAGCTGTTAACCCCATATTTTATAAAAACCAATCATTACAAAGAGCATTTACTGACAGAAGTAACACAATTCACTGGTGAGTAACTTAAAGGGACAACGGATGAAGGCACAGATGGCAGTGATGTGAAAAACTAAGATCTTAGGGAAAAAAATGCCCTCTAAGAGAAACACCTACCTGGTCAGGTTGATAAAAGACATGCCACTCAACTTGTTTCAGAGTTCAAGCCATGAATAGATTGAACCTGTATTTCCTCTAAGTACAATGCAATAAATTGAAATTTCATTTGAATATCATAACAAAAAACCCTAAATCAATCTTGAAGAAACTGGAAAAAACAGAAAACCCAAACACTTATCAAGTATGGAAAACCAAATACAAAGTATATTTAAACCACATACTTCTTACTTAATAATACTTAGTGTACTTCATATATTTAAACCAAATCTAATATAAAACTGTGTCAATCTCTGGCAGAGACTCTTCTTCAAGGACAGTTTTGATTGAGGCTTTAGAATTATGATTCCAATGAAGTTTAGACTAAGAAAAACTTATTTTCCTGGCAAATCTCTCTATAGCAAAGCACAGTCATTTTTTTGAACAACAAATTAGGGTTGACTATCTCAAATTTTTCATTACCTATTCAATGTGTATGGATTCCTTTAAAACTACCTAAATGAGAAATGGCATGGGCAATATCTAAGGTCACCGCTTCCTCTCCTTTACTTTTCCATTGATTCTTTGCTCTTTCTTTTCAATAAGATCTTCATTGCTGAGTGACTATGAGTAAGATTTTGAATTCAACACCAGCCGCAGGAGAATATTCTGGTTAAAGCCAATCTGTGATGTCAACCACAGTTTTAGATATGCTTATTTCAAGATTTAGTTAAAATCCATCAAAAATCTGGTAAATACAAAGCAGTTTCATTCAGATCTCTCAGAGAGATACCATCTTCCTCTTAAATTTTAATATTAGGACACCTGGTTCTCTTCTTGAAATGATCAAAACATTGTCACTCACTCTAAAACTATCTTTCCCCTTACTAAGCCTGATCCATTCTGAAGAGAAGTAGCTTTTGCTGAAAACATTGAAGGGTTCAATAGATCTCCTATGTATGAACACATAAATAGGCAATCAAAGGTTCATCTAACCTTACCAGCATATCATGTTTTCTTATCCACTAAATAAATGAGTCCAGCATACTTTAGTGATGACAAGAGCTCAATATCAACATCATACTGTGTTCCCACCTGAATATAGCAATTGGAATGTTCTATTCACTTGCATTCTCAATGCATATAGAATAAAAAATGTGTAGCTCCATTTGCAAAGTGATACCATTCTACCTCTTTGTTGATATATCTGTATCAGATATAGTAAAAGCAAAAATATTTGAAATTTTAAAGAAAAACTACTCTAAGAGCTTTGCAAAGAAGATACAATCCTTTAAGTTCAGGTACTGATAGAGTTCTGAGTAACCTCTGAACAAGCATCGCAGTTTTGGAGCAGAATCATGTGAGAAACAGTTTGAGTCTTTGTCCTTAGAGATTGAAATACAAATTTTAAGTAATTAAAATAAAGTAGGAGTTACTTTCAATAAGTAAGGTATTATAAAGTAAGAAGTAGTGCTACAAGGGTCACCAGCAACCAAATCAACATTAACTGAAGAAAGAATCTGTCAATCAAAAAGAGAAAAGATAAGGAATGAAATGATGAAATTAAGAGATGTAAAATTTGGTGGTATACCATGACACATCTTTCAGTGTTATCCATTTTAGTTAGATATTTTGGGAAATACATAAACCCGTGTTACTTAATACCCTTACCAATGACCTGAATAAAGGAATTGAGAATATGTTCATTAATTTTGTAGAAGGTCCTAGGAATACTAGGTAGGGCATGACTGCTAATTCGCTGAAAGAAATTAAGATACACTAAGGACCTCAATATATTAAAGAAATAACACATCAAAACAAAATGAAATTCAGTATGGATAATTTCAAGATTACTACTCCATTAGGAGCCAAACACTAATAAATGTTAATGAAAATGTTGGCTCAGCAAAATGTGTCAGGAAAAAAATTAAAATAATATAATACAAGTCAAATAGAAATCAGCAGTATAATGTTTCTAACTGGTGAAAACTAATCATTCTATTATGCTATCTGATTCTGATGAAGCAATTATGGTCTCCAATTTCAAAGTAAAACTGAGAACACCTAGTAAAAATACATTTGAAGACTTTCACAATAAGGAAAAAAATTTAAAAAGCAGAAGAAAACAAACAGAAACAGCATTTGTTAAAAAAAAAAAAACTAAAAAATCATTTGTGAATAAAATTAAATTTATGTGGGAAAAATATTAAAATCAATATTTGTAAGGATTTTTGCAATATTTAATGCATTTTAAAAGGGAAACTGTTTCCTAATTCTGCTAAAGAATATAGTGCAATGGCTTAAAGAGAGCAAGTTAAGAAGCATTGCCAGCAAGTGACTGGTCAGCAAGCTGCTTTCCAGAACAGTTTGATCTTTGATGAGTTCATCACAGTCCACTGTCTTATCCTCACTTTTAGAAGACCAAAAACTTGTCTTTTTTCAGGGCCTAGAGGGCCTATGTGAGGAAAAAAATGAATAGAGGTAAAGAATCTAGCATTTAGATCCTGTTACACAGTAGCCAAATAAATTCAAATGGCAGAGGATATATGAACAACTTAAAATTTACACTGGAGAAAACTCCATTAGAATAACAGAAATGTTAACAGAATGTCAAACCAGGACACACACATCTTCCTGGTATTAGAGTACCTGAAAAGCTGAAACAGTAATTAAAAGGTTTCTTGGCAGGCACAGAATGAAAACTGAAGGGAGGAAACTCTACCAGATACCAATAATTATTTTAAAAGTAGAATAATTAAAACCAGATGATATTGGCACAGGAATAGATAACAGACCAAAAGGCCAGACACAGACCCTTGCACACATGGATTCTGATGTATGACAAAGTTGGCTGCAGAGCAGTGGGTAAGTGAGGGATCATGTTTTCAATGCATTGTGTTTGGAAAATCGAGAATATAAGGGAAAAATGAATTTACATACAAACCAATTCTAGATAGATTATAGATCTAAGTGTGAAATGTGTTAGCCAATCAATATTGCAGAAAAAAATACAAATACTTTTCTTCATGATCCCAAGGCAAAGGATTTCTTATTAAACAAGACGTAAAAAGCATAAATCACAAAAGAGAATACTGATAAATTTTATTACATTAAAATTTAAAATTTCTGATCATCAAAAGATATCTCATAATGACTAGGGAAGCCAAATAATATATTATATGGAATAATGTATTTGCAACACATAATCAGAAGGAGAAGGCTCACATCTAAATATATTAAAAATGTGTAAAAACATTTTTTTAAAGACAGCACAAAAAAATGGGCAAAGTCCTGATCAGGGTTATCACGAAGGATAAAATAAAAATGGCCAATAAATGTATGAAAAGGTATTCAACTTTGTTATGTATCAGAAAACTTCAAATTACATCATAAAGCAATATCATTATTCCAGAATGGCCAAAATTTAGATCCTGTAATATGAAGTATTCGTGAGGAAGTGGCGCAATTGGAAATCTTTCAGATGATAAAAATCTGAGACTCAACAGCAGAGAAAAAAAGTCATGGATATATACTCACACACTAGAAAATTATGTAGCCATAAAAATGAATGAATAATAGTTACATGCAAAAAACTGAATCTTGGAAACACGAGATTAAGCAAAAGCAGCAAGGCAGAAGGGGCAAGATTCCAATATAAAGTTCAAAACAGGCAAAACTAATCTTTCAAGGATGTGTACTTAGGTGGTAAAACTTAAAGCAAGCAAAATTAATGTCCATAAAAGTAAGCAGAAAAGAGACAATACTAAGGAAGAGTGCATGGGGGCTTTTGAAGAAATGGCAGCATTCTACTTCTCTACCTGGGTTCTAGTTACACAGGTGCTTGCTTTTAAATATTATTCTTTATTTTGTTTCAAAATTTAAAAAGAACTTAAAAAACGTATAGTTCTTATGGGCAGTTTATCTTGGTTATGGTGATACGTGGTGAATCATTCCAGTCTGCAAGAGCTGCCATCTGAATGACCCACTTATAATTTCGTCCCTCTCAGTCTAATCTTACCAGTGTCCAGAATGAGCCCTTCAAAATATAAATCAGAACTGACTGTCCTCTGGTCAAAACCTTCCAATGGCTCCTCATTTCCTGCATGATCTGGCTCTCTATGACTACTCTGACCTCATTTCCTACCACTTCCCTACTAGCTCATTCCACAGTCTGCCTTGATGTTTCTCAAGTATTAGCCAGGTTGTTTTTCCCCGGATGTTCCCCCTCTGCTTCGATGGCATTTTCCCAGATATTCACATAGCTGATTCTTTCACCTCCTTTGAGTCTTTGCTTAAACATTACCTTCTTAATGAGAACAACTCTGTCAACAATATTTAAAAGTGCAATCCATTAACACCCATACCTCACCTTTTCCCTAGCTTATTTTTTGTATCTCTTATCTTCTAAAATATCAAATAATTTATTACTTTTTACATCATTTGTTATCTGTCTTCCCGCACTAGCATGTATACTTCAAAAAGGCAGGAAGCCAGCTGACTCTCAGATCTATGAAAATAAATGCTTATTTTTATTTGTCACTGATATTTGGGATAGATTGCTAGGCAATAATTACGAATATAAATGTAATTTAAAATGATGAATATAAATGTAAAATATAAATACTAAAACCCAAATCCAGAAATACATGGAGAAATACATCAAGACAGAGTTAGATTTATCCCCACTATGTAAAAATAATGTAACATTAGAAAATCAACTGATAGAATTCATCACACTAACAAGTTAAAGGAGTCAAGACACCCTTTCAACAGGGCAAAAAAAAAAAAAAAAAAAAGTTATTAAGAAACCTCAACAGCAACCTATAATTTTAAAAAGAAAAAAATTAGTAAATTTGAACTGGAAGGTAACTTACTTAGCCTGATAAAAGAAATCAGCCAAAATAATATAGCAAAAAAAAATTCATGAGAATATATTACAATTCAAAAGTATTCACTTTAAAATTAGGAACACAGCAACGTTGTTCGCTTTTTTTTCAGCACTAAAGCAGAGGTTTTAGGTTGCCCTGGATTCAAACCAACATTCCATTTCTAGCCTCCATGAGCCTCAGTGAAAACAAGAGTCCTTTATTATTCTAACAATAAAACTTCATTCTTAAGAGGTTAATGAAAACATAATTCAGTCTTAAAATGTGTTTTAATCACAAAAGGATGAAAACTATGAGGCATACAGAAACAAGTTTTAAAAAGAAGGCATCCCAGCACTTTGGGAGGCCTAGGTGGGTGGATCATGAGGTCAGGAGACCAAGATCAGCCTGGTCAAGATGATGAAACCCTGTCTCTACTAAAAAAACAAAAAATTAGCCTGGCGCGGTGGCGGGCACCTGTAATCCCAGGTACTAGGGAGGCTGAGGCAGGAGAATCTCTGGAACTCAGAGGGCAGAGGTTGCAGTGAGCCAAGATCGCGCCACTGCACTCCAGCCTGGGTGACACAGTGAGACTCTGCCTCAAGAAAAAAAAGAGGCCGGGCGCGGTGGCTCAAGCCTGTAATCCCAGCACTTTGGGAGGCTGAGACAGGTGGATCACGAGGTCAGGAGATCGACACCATCCTGGCTAACACGGTGAAACCCCGTCTCTACTAAAAAATACAAAAAACTAGCCGGGCGAGGTGGCGGGCGCCTGTAGTCCCAGCTGNCTCTACTAAAAAAACAAAAAATTAGCCTGGCGCGGTGGCGGGCACCTGTAATCCCAGGTACTAGGGAGGCTGAGGCAGGAGAATCTCTGGAACTCAGAGGGCAGAGGTTGCAGTGAGCCAAGATCGCGCCACTGCACTCCAGCCTGGGTGACACAGTGAGACTCTGCCTCAAGAAAAAAAAGAGGCCGGGCGCGGTGGCTCAAGCCTGTAATCCCAGCACTTTGGGAGGCTGAGACAGGTGGATCACGAGGTCAGGAGATCGACACCATCCTGGCTAACACGGTGAAACCCCGTCTCTACTAAAAAATACAAAAAACTAGCCGGGCGAGGTGGCGGGCGCCTGTAGTCCCAGCTGCTCGGGAGGCTGAGGCAGGAGAATGGTGTGAACCCGGGAGGCGGAGCTTGCAGTGAGCCGAGATCCGGCCACTGCACTCCAGCCTGGGCGACAGAGCGAGACTCCGTCTCAAAAAAAAAAAAAAGAAAAAAAAAAAGAAAAAAAGAAAAGAAGGCATAAAATAGCCCTAAAGAAAGTAGTAGGACATAAAAAGAAAAACAGCAATAAATTAAATTCAATAAAAGCAACAGAAGTATCTAAGAGCATTTTCTTAGATTGTGTGTGTGTATGTGTGTATGTGTGTACGCGCGCATGAGGACGGAGGACTAAAATAAGATGAACATACTTTGGCAAGTCTAATAAAAATTACAACAAAAGTAATTCAAGGCTTACTCTACATCATGCACTATCCCACGTATTTTACACGTATAATTTCATTCAAGTTTCACAACAACTCTACTACCCTTGCAGAAAAGGAAACCGAAACGTGATGAAATAATTTGTCCAAATTCACAAAGCCGTTAAGTGGCAGAGTCAGGATTCAATTGTCTGGACTAATACAATACTTACAAATATAGAATACCGTACATGAAAATAGGGAGATAACCATAAATATACACGTATACAATTTTAAAGCAAATACTTGACATACCACATAAAAATGTATTTGCATACATTTGCAAATATCTGTAAAATAAAAATAAAATCAAAACTTTAAAACATTTTATTAATACATAATTTTGCACATATTCATGGGGTACATCTGATATTTTGTTACAAGAATAGAATGACCAACTTGGAGTACTTCAAGGCATCCATCACCTCCAGTATTTATTATTTCCATGTGTTGGAAACATTTCAAGTCCTCTCTTCTAGATTTTGAAATATACAATATATTGTTGTTACCTAGTCGCCCTGCTCTGCTACTGAACATTAGAACTTATTCCTTCTATTTAACTATGCTCATATGCATTAACCAACCTCTTATTCCCCTATCCTTACCACACACACCATTCTGAGCCTCTGATATTTACTATTCTACTCTCTACCTCTATGAGATCCACTTTTTTAGCTCCCACATATGAGTGAGCGCATGCAATGCCTTTCTGTGCCTGGCTTATTTCATTTACCATAATGACCTCTAGTTCCTTTCACATTGCTGCAAATGACAAGGTTTCACTCTTTTTATGGCTGAATAGTATTCCATTGTGTAAATTTACCACATTTTCTTATCAATTCATCTGAAAATGGACACTTACATTGATTTCATATCTGTGCTATTGTGAATAGTGCTGCAAGAAACTATGGATGCAGGTATCCCATTGATAAGCTAATTTCTTCCCCCTTAGATAAATACCCAGTAGAAGGATTTCTGGATTGCATGGTAGTTCTATTTTTACTTTTTTGAGATATCTCCATACTGTTTCCCATAGTGGCTGTACTAATTTACATTCCCTCCAACCGTGTATAAGAATTCCCATTTTTCTGCGTCCTTGACAACATCTGTCATTTTTTATCTTTTTGATAATAGTCATTTTAACTGGTGTAAGATGATATCTCATTGTGGCTTTGGTTTGCATTTCCTTGATGATCAGTGATATCAAACTGTCTTTTCAGAAATGTCTATTCATCTCCTTTGCCCACTTTTTAATAGGGTTATTTATTTTTCTACCACTGAGTTTCTTGTAAATTCTGAATATAAGTTCCTTGTCAGATAAAGTCTGCTATTATTTTATATTTTCTCCCATTCAACATGTTGTCTTTTTGCTCTGTTGTTTCCTTTGCTGTGCAGAAGCTTTTTAGCTTAATATAGTTCCATTTGTCTATTTTGGGGGTTTTAGCTTGTGCTTTTGAGGTCTTAGCCATAAAATCTTGCCTAACCCAATGTCCTGAAGTGTTTCTCCTTTTTTCTTTTAGTAGTTTTATAGTTTCGGGTCTCACGTTTAAGTCTTCAATCAATCTTGAGTTCATGTATGTATATGGTGAGAGATAGGAATACTGTTTCATTTTTCTGCATATGAATATCCAGATTTCCCAACACCATTTATTGAAGAGGCTATTCTTTCCACAAAATATGTTCTTGGGGCTTTTGTCAAAATCAGTTGGATATAAATAGGTAGGTTTATTTCTGGGTTCTCTATTCTATTCCATTGGTTTATTAGTCTGCTTTAATATCAACATCATGTTGTTTTGGTTACTATGGCCTTGTATTTTGAAGTCAGATAGTATGCTGCGTCCAGCTTTATCCTTTTTGCTCAGGATTGTTTTGGCTATTTGGGCTATTTTTTTAGTTCTATACAAATTTTAGAGTTGTTTTCTCTATTTCTGTTAAAAATGACATGGATATTCTGACAGGGATTGCACTGAATGTGTAGACTGCTTTGTGTAATATGGTCATTTTAATAATACTAACTCTTCCAATCCATGAGTATAGGATGGCTTTCCATTTGTTTGGGTCCTCTTCAATTTCTTTTATCAGTGTTTCACAGTTTTCCTCACAGATGTCTTTCACTTTCATGGCTAACTTTATTATTTTATTTTGTTTTCCATACCTGTGGTAAAAGTGATTGCCTTCTTGGCCTTTTTCAGCTACTCGTTATTGGTGTATAGAAATGCTATATAAAATTAAACAAAAAAAATCCTAGAAATAAAATGGTTAATACTTTTCCTATGTACAAATATGAGAACTCTGTCTTAAAACAATCAAAATTCAAAGTTAAACAAAAAAGAGGGCAAAATTTAACATATGGTTTAAAAAATTACTCAAAAAAGCCTTTAATTTTTTAAATAAAGAGCATTAATAAATCTTCAAGAATAATTTCTATGGAATCATCACTAAAGAGGAATGTTTATTTCTTAAAAGTTAAATCACTCTTAAAATTGAAAAAATAACCAACATCAGAGTAATAAAGCAATTTTAAACAATAATTTTTTTTACTTTCAACTTTTATTTTAGATACCGGGGGGTGCATGTACAGACCTGTTACATGGTTATTTATATTGCATCCAGGTAGTGAGCACAGTACCCAATAGGCGGTTTTACAACCCATGCCCCCATGCCCTCTCTAGTAGTGCGCAGTGTCCACTGTTCTCATATTTATGTCCCTGGGTATCCAATGTTCCATATGAAATTTAGAATGGCCTTTTTTTCTAATTCTGTGAAGAATTACATTGGTAGTCTAATAAAGATAGCATTGAATCTGTAGATTTCACTGGGCAGTGTGGCCATTTTAACAATATTGATTCTTCCAATCCATGAGAACAGTGTTTTCTTATTTATTTGTGTCATCTCCAATTTCTTTCAGTAGTGTTTTTTAATTTTCCTTATAGAGATCTTTCATTTCACTTCCTTGGTTAGATGTATTCCCAGGCATTTCATTTTTTGTGTGGTTATTATGAATGGGATTGTGTTCTTCATTTGATTCTCAGTCTGGGCATTATTGGTGTATAGAAATGCTACTGATTTTTGTACATTGATTTCATATCCTGAAACCTTGCTAAAATTATCAGTTCTTGCAGCCTTTTGGTGGAGTCTTTAGGATTTTCTACGTGTAGAATCATATCATCAGCAAAAGAAGCTATTTGACTTTTTTTTCCCTATCTGGATGCCTTTTATTTTTCTCTTGCCTGATTGTTCTGGCTAGGACTTCCAGTGCTGTGTTGAATAAGAGTGGTAACAGTAGACATTCTTGTCTTGTTCCAGTTCTCACGGAGAAAGGTTCTAGCTTTTGCCCATTCAGTATGATGTTGGCTATGAGTCTGGCATAGATGACTCTTATTATTTTGAGGTATGTTCCTTTGATGCCTAGTTTGGTGAGGGTTTTTGTCACGAAGGGATATTGGATTTTATCAAAAGCTTTTTCTGTGTCAGTTGAGATGATCATGTGGATTTTGCTTTTGATTCTGTTCATGCAGTGAAGCATTTTTGATTTATGTATGTTGGAACAACCTTGCATCCCAGGAATGAAAGACACTTAATCATCACAAATTAACTTTTTGATATGCTGCTGAATTTGATTTGCTAGTATTTTGCTGAGGGTTTTTGTGTCTATGTTCATCAGGGATACTGGCCTGAAGTTTTCTTTTTTTTGTTGTTGTTGTGTCTTCGCCAGGTTTTGGTATTAGGGTGATGCTGGCTTTGTAGAATGAGTTAGGGAGGAGTCCCTCCTCCTTGATTTCCTGGAATAGTTTTCAGTAGGATTGGCATCAGTCTTTCTTTGTGTGTGTGTTAGAATTTGGCTGTGAATCCATCCGGTCCAGGGCTTTTTTGGTTGGTAGGGATTTTATTATTGATTCAGATTCAGATCTTGATATTGATCTGTTCAGGATTTCAATCTCTTTCTTATTGAGTCTTGGAAGACTGCATGTTTCCAGGATTTTATACACTTCCTCTAGATTTTCTAATTTGCGTGCATAGAGTTGTTCACATTATTCTCTGAGGATCTTTTGTATTACTGTGGGATCACTTACATGCCATCTTTGTCATTTCCAACTGTATTTGTTAATCTAGCTAGCAGTCTATGAGTCTTGTTTTTCAAGGAACCAACTCTTGATTTCATTGATCTTTTGTATGGATTTCTGCAGCTCAATTTCATTAAATTTTTCTCTAATTTTAGTTATTCCTTTTCTTCTGCTAGCTTTGGGCTGGTATTTTTTCTTCTTTTCTAGTTCCTTTGGGGCAAGGGTAGATTGTTCATTTGAGATCTTTCTAAATTTTTGATGAAGGCATTTAGGGCTATAAACTGTTCTCTTAACACTGGTTTAGCTGAATCCCAGAGATTCTAGCAAGATGTGTCCCCATTTTCATTAAATTCAAATAATGTATTTCTGCCTTAATTTCAACATTCCCCCAGGAGTTTCAAGAGTAAGTTGTTTAATTTCCATGTACTTGTGCAGTTTTGAGAGATCTTCCTTATGTTGATTTCTATTTTTACTGTATTGTGGTCTCAGAATGTGGCTGGGATGATTTGAGTTTTCTTTTTAATTTACTGAGATTTGCTTTATGACTGACCATGTGCTGGCTCTTAGAATATGTTCAGTATGCATATGAGAAAAACATATACTCTGTAGTCGTTGGGTGGAGTGTTCTGTAGATGTCTATGAGGTACAATTGGTCAAATGTTGAGTTTAAGGCCGGAGTTTCATTGTTAGTTTTCTGTCTTGATGATCTAACACTATCAGTGGGGTGTTGAAGTCTCACCCTATTGTTGTGTGGTTGTCTATGTCTTTTCGTAGGACAAGAAGAACTGGTTTTATGAATCTGGGTGCTCCAATGCTTGGTGCCTATGTATTTAGGATAATTAAGTCTTCTTGTTGGATTGTACTTTTCATCATTATGTAATGTCCTTCATTCTTCTTAATTTTTACTGGCTTAACATATGTTTTATCTGATATAAGAATAGTGACTTCTGCTCTTTTTTTGGTTTCTGTTTGCACATCTTTCTCCATCCCCTTCCTTTGTGCCTACAGGTGTCACGAGAGGTAAGACAGTTCTCTTGAAGACAACAGATGGTTGAGCCTTCTCTTTTTATCCATCTTGCCACTCTGTGTCTTTTAAGTGGGGTGTTTAGTGCCTTTACATTCAAGGTTAGTATTGATACACACGATTTTCATCTTGTCATCATCTTGTTAGCTGGTTGTTATGTAGAACCGATTGCATAGTTGCTTTACAGTACCTGTGAGCTATGTGCTTAAGTGTGTTTTTGTGGTATCAGATATTGTTCTTACGATTCCATGTTTAGCACTCCCTTAAAGACTTCTTATATGGCTGGTCTAGTTGAAAACAAATTTCCTCAGCATTTGCTTAAAATCTGATGAAGATTTTATTCCTCTTTCACTTATGAAGCTTAGTTTGGTAAGAGAGATGAAATAGTTGAAATTTCTTTTCTCTATGGATGTTGAAAACAGGCCCCCAATCTCATCTGGCTAGTAAGGTTTCTACTGAGAGGTCTGCTGCTAACCTGATGAGGTTCCCTCTGCATGTGACTTGACCCTTCTTTCTAGCTTTTTTTTTTTTTTTTTTTTTTGAGGCGGAGTCTCGCTCTGTCGCCCGGACTGGAGTGCAGTGGCCCGATCTCAGCTCACTGCAAGCTCCGCCTCCCGGGTTTGCGCCATTCTCCCGCCTCAGCCTCCCGAGTAGCTGGGACTACAGGCGCCCGCCACCTCGCCCGGCTAGTTTTGTATTTTAGTAGAGACGGGGTTTCACTGCGTTAGCCAGGATGGTCTCGATCTCCTGACCTCGTGATCCGCCCGTCTCGGCCTCCCAAAGTGCTGGGATTACAGGCTTGAGCCACCGCGCCCGGCCCTTTCTAGCTGTTTTTAAGATTTTTTTCTTTCGTGTTGACCTTGGTGAATCTGATGGCTATGTGCTTTGGTGATGGTTCCTGTCTATAGTATCTATCTGGCGTTCTCTGTATTTATTGGATTAACATGTCAACCTCTAGAAAGATTAGGGAAATTTTCATGGACTACACCCTCAAGTATATTTTCCAAGTTATTTTTCTCTCTCATTCTCTCTCAGGAATGCCAGAATCTTAGATTTAATCACTTTACATAATCCCATATTTCTCAGAGTTTTTTTTTCAGTTTTAAAAAATTCTTTCTTCTTCATTTTTGTCAGAGTTGCCTTGAAGAAACAGTCTTCAAAGTCTAAGATTCTTTCCTCAGTTTGTTCTATTCTGCTGTTAATACTTCTGATTGTATTACAAAATTTTTGTCATGAGTTCTTCAGGTCTAGAAGTTCAGTTGGTTCCTTCTTAAAATGGTTATTTCCTCTTTCAGCTGTTGGATCATCTTACCAGATTCCTTAGATTGTGTTTCAAGTATCTCCTGAATCTCAATGAGCGTCCGTGCTATCCAGATTCTGAATTCCATGACTGTTATTTTAGTCATTTCAAACTAGTTAAGAACCATTGCTGGGGAACTAGTGGATTCATTTGGAGGTAGGGGGACACTTTGGCTTTTTGAATTGCCAGAGTTCTAGCACTGACTCTCATCTTGGAGGGTTGGTGTTTTGCAGTGTTAACTGTATATAGCTTCGTTTCTGGGTACTTTCAGAGGACTAGGACTCTGTACAACATCTTTATGTGTAGGTAAACACTTGCACTTGGTTTCACAGGTGTATATATCAGCAGATTTTTGGTGTTGCAGTTTGGGCTAGAATCCAGTAGCTGGCAGTTAAGAGTAATGGCCAGTAGCTAGGCTAATACCCAGCCACACAACTCTTGTACTTCCTCACTTTCACTGGTGTGCTCTGCAGTGGGGAGGTCGGGGACGGGGAGAAGGGGAGAAGAGGAGATTGCCTCACCAGGTCCACTTTAGGGAACTCCCTCCAATCATGGGCGTCCACGCCCGAGTTTCTTTTGTTAGGTGTTCCAGGCTGCCAGGTCCCCCGAGCAGAGTTTGCAACAGGGAAATATGCCACACCCCTTCTGGACAGGCCCTGTGTAAGGAGAAATGCATGTCTGGGTCCCACCCTGGTCCAGGAACCCATGCGTGTCACCCCTCTCAGTGTTCTAAGGGTACAGGCTCCTCCCCAGCTCACGTGCTGGCCACAGATCTTGGCTGCAGGCTGCAGCTCTGGGGGTACCCAGATGTCAAGCTGTGTAGCATCAACAGCGCAGCCTGAGTGCAATGTTTCACCTTATTTCTTTTCCCAGTGGCCCAGAAACACCTGCAATTCCTCAGCACAGCTGGAACCTGACCCCAAGCACTCAGGCTGCGCTGCTGATGCTACACAGTACACTCAATCATGTGGGGCAGCTAGGCATAGGTCCAGGGAGAGGCAGTTGACAAGAGAGCTAGCACAACAGATGTGCCCCTGTTCCATAGTGAAGCCAGCCCCACTCTCTTCTGGCTCAGAGGTCAGTTAGGGCTGGCACTTCCTGAAGGGAGATGGAGAGCCCTAGAGGAAAGGCATCTATGGCCACTCTCTGACGGAGCTACCCAGCCCACAAAAACTCCCAGGCTCTGCAACATCTGAAAATTAGTCTCTCTGCCTATCCCCAGCAAGATCCCTCTGCCAGCTCACATGTCCACAGGGGACTCGAGGCACCCTGTAACTAGGATCCTAGGGGTCAGTGCTGAAAGTGAGCTGTCCCTCAGGTCCTTCATTTGCCTCTTTCCCAGGAGCTCTTAGGGGCCAGGAACTAGTCCAAGGGTTCAGTTATCCTACACAGTGTTCCCAGCTTCCGTCCCCTTCATGCTCAGCTTCAGTGTTTCCATCCACTCTCAGCTTTTTCTCTTTGAAGATCTGCCCAAATTAAGGTGGTTTAGTCAATAATTTGGTCTCTCTCAGTGTGAATGCTACTTCCTCCCTGCATCTAGTAGGCCATCTTGTTCCCCTATCAGTTTTCTTAAGCAAGCATGGTTACATTTGCCTTTTATTTACTTGTTTTTTGTAAATTCAGGGGGATTAAGTGCCATTTTGTTACAAAGATACATTGCATAGTGGTGTTTTTAGCGCAGCCATCACCAGAACAGTGTATACTGTACCCATTAAGTAATTTCCCATCCCCCATCCTTCTCTCACACTTTCATCCTACTGAGTCGCCAATATCTATTATTACATTCTCTATGTCCATGTGTACACATTATTTATCTCCCACTTACCCAAAAAAACATGCAGCATCTGACTTTTTTAGTTATTTCACTTAAAATAATGTCCTCCATTCCAGTTCCCACCATGTTGCTGCAAAAGACAAGATTTCATTCTTTTTTATAGCTGAGTGAAATTCCATGGTTATACAAACCACATTTTTTAGCCAGGTATGGTGGTGTGCATCTGTAGTCCTAGCTACCTGGGAGGCTGAGAAAGGAGGATTACTTGAACCCAGGAGTTCAAGGATGAGTGAGTTATGATCGTGCCGCTATACTGCAGCCTGGGTGACAGAGTGAGACCCTGTCTCAAGCAAAAACAAACAAACAAACAAAAATAAATAAATAAATAAATAAATAAATAAATAAATAAACAAACAAACACACACATTTTTTTATCCAGTCATCTGTTGGTGGACACTTAGGTTGATTCCGTATCTTTGCCATTGCGAATAGTGCTGCAATAAACATACAGGTGCAGGTATCTTTTTGACAAAATGATTTCTTCTCCCTCAAGTAATAAGACTGCTAGGTCAAATGGTACTTCTGTTTTAAATTATTTGAGAAATCTCCAAACTGCTTTCTACAGTGGCTTAGCTAATTTACATTCCCACCAACAGCATATAAGTGTTTCCATTTCTCGGCATCCCTGCCAATATCTGTTATTTGACTTTTTTTTTTTTTTCTCGAGACAGAGTCTCGCTTTATTGCCCAGGCTGGAGTGCAGTGATGTGATCTTGGCTCACTGCAGTCTCTGCCTCCTGGGTTCAAGCGATTCTCATGCCTTAGCCTCCTGAGTAGCTGGGACCACAGGCATATGCCACCATGTCCAGCTAATTTTTGTATTTTCATTAGAGACGGGGTTTCACTATACTGGCCAGGTTAGATGTTATTTGACTTTTAAATAATAGCTATTCTGATTGGTGTAAGACGGTATCTCCTTGTGGTTTTAATTTGCATTTCTCTGATGATTAGTGATGTTGAGCATTTTTTCAATATGCTTCTTAGACATTTATATGCCTTCCTTTGTAAAATGTCTGTGCATTTCCTTTGCTCACTTTTTAATGGGGTTATTTGAGGGATTTTGGTTGAGTTGTTTGCATTCCTTGTAGATTCTGGACATTAGACCTAAAATCAGATGCAAAGTTGGCTAATATTTTCCCCCATTCTGCAGGTTGTCTGTTCACTGTGTTGATTATTTCTTTTGCTGTGCAGAAGCTTTTTAGTTTATATAGTCCCATTTGTCTACTTTTGTTTTTGTTGCATTTGCTTTTGAAAGTCTTAGTCATTAATTCTTGGTCTAGGCCAATGTCGGGAGGAGTTTTTCCTAGATTTTCTTCTACAATTTTTGCAGTTTCAGGACTTACATTTAAGGCTTTAATCCATCTTCAGTTATTTTTTGTATATGGTGAGAGTCAGGAGTCCAGTTTCATTTTGCATATGGCAATCCAATTTTCCTAGCACCACTTACTGAATAGGGTGTCCTTTTCCCAGTGCATAATTTTGTTGACTTTGACAAAGATCAGTTTGCTGTAAGTATGTGGCTTTATTTCTGGGTTCTCTGTTCTGTTCTACTGATCTGTGACTATTTTTAAACTATGCTATTGTGTTTACTAACACCTTGCAATATAACCTGAAATCAGGTAAAGTGAGACCTCCAACTTTGTAATAATACCAATTTGATAAAGTTTTTTTTAACCAGGAAATGACAAGAATGTAAAAGAAACAATGATTACTCTGTATTTACTAATTTTTTTAATTTTTTATGGGTGTATATATATAAGTGTATATATTTATGGGGTACATTAGCTATTTTGATACAGGCATACAATGTGGAATAATCACATCAGGGTAAGTGGCATATTGCTAAATTTTTGATAAATAAGTATTATATGACAAGAAAAAGCAACAAATTTTATTTCATTAAAACAAGAAATATATACACACATACACACACACATATACATATATATGAAATATTCCTTCATCCTTAAAAATGTAATTTAAGACAATTGCCAAAATGACATCTGAGGAACACTAGATCAACAGATCTGGATGTGAGATTTTTAAAAAAGGAAGGTAAGGGGTTCCATGGTGAAATGCATTCAGGAAATATTGGGCTAAATAAAGTTGAAAAGTTTTTCAGTGCAGGACTTCTAGAGCCATTGATATGCTAATTTTCTAAACTTAGCCATCTCCATCACAGCCTGTGAGTGGCTCAAGAGAAGCCCTAACAATCTGGAACAGCACTTAAAAACCACCAATCTAGGCCGGGCGCGGTGGCTCACGCCTGTAATCCCAGCACTTTGGGAGGCCGAGGTGGGCGGATCACGAGGTCAGGAAATCGAGACCATCCTGGTGAACACGGTGAAACCCCGTCTCTACTAAAATACAAAAAAATTAGCCAGGCGTGGTGGCGGGCGCCTGTAGTCCCAGCTTCTAGGGAGGCTGAGGCAGGAGAATGGCGTGAACCCAGGAGGTGGCGGAGCTTGCAGTGAGCGGAGATTGCATCACTGCACTGCAGCCTGGGCGACAGAGCGAGACTCTGTCTCAAAAAAAAAAAAAAAAAAAAAAATCACCAACCTAATACAATACTCTAACATTTTTGATATATTTTGTAAAATGTACAAAAACAGATGAAAGGTGGAAGGAAAATGAATTCTGTTTACAATAAAGCTGAGGTTCCATAAGGTGTAATTTATAACTATATATTGGGTCAAGTTTGAAGGAACCAGAACTAAAAGATAGCAAACAGGAGGTCTGTAACTTTGACTTGCTTATTAAAATTGATTTGTATGCTAATTTTATATTGAATATATTGAATATACTTTAAATTGTGCTAATTGCAAGTATATGGCTTTAAACATGATGAAAAGTCAGACCAAAATATAGCTGAATTTTAAAAATTATAAATTGAAATGAAAATATACATATATCTTAAGAGTTTAAATAAAACTGCACCTTGGACATCTAAAGTAATGATAATTTCATAGTAAAATTTCATATATACACACTAGGCAAAGGACTGAAGTATTTACTAAATATATTTTCATATTAGCCATTAGATGGCACCATATATCTACTAGTTAACATAACTATACTAAACTAATTTCCCGACATGCTCAAAAAGTAATATAAAATATATTTAACTTTTACGTAAATATAATACACATTATCTTTTATCATTGTTAACTTTAAGTTTTGAAGTGAAGAAAGATGATATAAGCAATTACATTTACATCACCATTTCTGGAATGTTAAAACTTAATGTAAGTAATCTCATTCAGAAATCAAATGGAGTGTTCTAAGACAATGATTCAAAGGTTAAAGAGCAGACAGCTAGAGAATGCCTTTCCTTAAGGTAAATGTAAGATAAAACTAATTCTCTACCTTAATAAATTTTGTTTTTACTTTTTATTCATAAACTACATTGTCCAATTTCCACTTCTTCTAAACAATCAAATTTCTGTCTCCTCTTAAATTTCACCATATCTTGTTCTCTAATGCAGGACTCTCAGTTCCTGTGTAATTTCCCACTCCCTCCTGAAATCACTGCTGCAGATTTTTATATAGTCTATTTAAACACCAAAAACGACCCCATTCTAATAATTGCATTTTCTACTTCCAGCTAATATAAAACAACATGGATCAGATTTATCCCACCACCTGAAAACACTAAAACAACAGACAGCACATGAAACAATGGCACTCAAGACACTGAAGATGGGCAATAAAGGAGTGATCATTCAGAGAAAGAAAAAAAAAACGAGATCATCTGTATGATAATGATTTTCCAAGCTTACTACCTGGAGAAAGGGGACAGTAAGGTCACTGTACAATCAGGTGAGTGCTGAGGAGACAAACCTGGGAGTATGAAGAAGCTACGTGTGCTAAAGTTCATGTGGCTGAGTCCCGGAATAAAAAGCTGTGTAGACAGAGAACTCCAGATACCTACACTGAGTCACTCGTAATATACAGTTCAGTACTTCTTAGCACATACATATAAGGAAACAATCAGAGGCTGGGAAAAAAACTGCCTAACAGGATTAAAGGGAAGAGATGCCAAATCTTACACAGCGCACGAAATGGGGACTATTCTGAAGATCGATCCAGAATTTTAAAATCTCAAACCTTACGAGCCACTGATTAGACTGATATATGAAGGATTTTGCTTCAGAAAATTAATCTTACACTAAATGCAGGTTTTGCCCCTCCTAACAAAGGTGAAAAGCAAGACTGAAAGGAACAAACTGTTCTCAGGTAATTTAACCTATCTCAGAATAAAGCTCAAGAACTAATCACTATTAGATCTAACACTCAACAAGGGAAACTTCACAATGTTTGGCATCCAATAAAGAAATTATCAGGTATGCAAAGAAGCAAAAAGAAAAAAACCCAGGAGAAAAATTAATCAATCAAAACTGACTCAGAAAATTGATAACATTAGGAGACACGGACACTAACAATTATTATGATATATTCTATGAGTTTGAAGAACCAGAGGAATGATCGAATGTGGTAAGAAGAGACATGGAACTTTTCTTAAAAGCCTAAATCAAACTTCCAAACGTGAAAACTAAAATGTCTTAGATAAAAATACACTCAAAGAGACTGACAGCACATCAGATATTAAAAAGAAAATGTTAATGAACCTGAAGACATATCAACAGAAAGCATAAACACAAGAAGAGAATGACTAAGTAAATAAGCAAATAATCAGTAAATTGTGGGACAACTTCAAGTAGATAAATATATGTGTAACTGACACCCATACAGAAGAGATGAGAAAAGAAGAAATCAAGAAAACATTTGAAGAAGTAATGGTCAAAATTGTTCCAAATTTAATGAAAACTATAACCAAAAGCAGCTCACTAAATTCAAAGAACAAGAAAAAAATGAAGAAAACTACACAAAGGAACACTATATGCAAATGCATTAAAGTTGTAAAGATAAAAACAGAAGTAGTCGGAAAAATTACACATTATCTACAAAAAAAAAGGTAAGGCTGACAAGATAGTCATCAGAAATAATAAAAGACAGAACAAGTGGCACACTACCTTTAAAGTATTGAAAGAATAAAAGCTGCTAATCTAGAAGTCCTTGCCAGTTAAATGATCTTTGAAAAATAAAAGGTGAAAGTTTGTAAAACAATACAACATAACTTTGAGTCACACAAAAGGATATAGTTTGGATATTTGTCTCCACCCAAATCTCATACTGAAATGTAATTACCAGTGTTGGAGGTGAGACCTAATGGGAGGTGTTTGGATCACGAGGGAGGATCCTTTATAGCTTGGTGCTGTCCTTGCAATAGTGAGTATTCAGAAGATCTAATTGTTTAAGTGTGTAGCACCTCACCCACACTCTCTCTTGCTCCTGTTTTCACCATGTGAAGTGCTTGCTCCCACTTCATCTCCCACTATTAGTAAAAGCTCCCTGAGGCCTCTACAGAAGCTGAACAGATGCCAGCGCCATGCTTGTACAGCCTACAAAACTGTGAGCCAATTAAACCTCTATAAATTATCCAGTCTCAGGTATTTCTTTATAGCAACACAAGAATGGCCTAATATAGAAAACTGGTACCAAGGAGTGGGGCTCTGCTATAAAGATACCTGAAAATGTGAAAGCAACTTTGGAAGTGGGTAGCAGGCAGAGGTTAGAATAGTCTGGAGGGCTCAGAAGAAGACAGGAAGATGAGGGAAAGTTTGGAACTGCTTAGAGATGAGTTAAATGGTTGTGACCAAAATGATGATGGTGATATGGACAATCAATCCAGGCTGCTGAGGTCTCAGATGGAAATGACAAACATACTGGGAACTGGAGCAAAGGTAACTCATATTATGCCTTAACAAACAGCTTGGCTGCATTGTGCTCATGTCCTAGGGATCTGTGTAAGTTTAAAATGAAGGATAATTGGGCCAGGCATGGTGGCTCACGCCTGTAATCCCTGCACTTTGGGAGGCTGAGGTGGGCGGGTCACAAGGTTGGGAGTTCAAGACCAGCCTGACCAACATGGTGAAACTCTGTCTCTACGAAAAATACAAATATTAGCCAGGCGTGGTGGCACATGCCTGTAATCCCAGCTACTCAGGAGGCTGAGGCAGGAGAATCACTTGAACCTGGGAGGCAGAGGTTGCAGTGAGCTGAGATCACACCACTACACTCTAGCCTGGGCAACACAGTGAGACTCTGTCTCAAAAAAGAAAAAAAAAAGAAGGAAAGATAATTTAGGGTATCTGGCAGAAGAAATTTCTAAGTGGCAAAGCATTCAAGATGTGGTCTGGCTGCTTCTAACAGCCTATGTTCAGATCTGGGAACAAATAAATGACTAAAGTTGGAATTTATATTTAAAAGGGAAGCAGAGCATAAAAGTTTGGAAAATTTGCAGCCTGGCCATGTGGTAGAAAAGAAAGGCTCAATTTCAAGGGAGGAACTCAAGCAGGCTGCAGAGCAACCACTTCCTAGAGAAATTTGCAAAATTAAAAAGGAGCCAAGTACTAATACCTAATACTATGGGATAAAGGTCTCAGAGACCTTCATGGAAGCCCTTCCAACCACAGGTCCTGAAGCCTAGGAGAACAGAACGGTTTTGTGGGCCAGGCCTAGGGTCCTGCTGTCCTGCACAGCCTTGGGAAATTGCTCCCTGTATCCCGGCCACTCTGGCCCCAGCCTCAGCTCAAAGAAGCCCAGGTATACCTTGGGCCACTGCTTCAGAGGGTGCAAGCTTGGAGGTTTCCACGTAGTGTTAAGTCTTTAGGCACTTGGAGTGCAAGAGTAGTGCGGGCTTGGCAGCCTCTGCCTAGATTTCAGGGATGTTTGGAAAAGCCTGAATGTCTAGGAAGAAGATTGCTGCAGGGATGAAGGCCTCACAGAGAACCTCTACTAGAGCAGTGCAGAGGTAAAATGTGAGGATGGAGGCCCCACACAGAGTCCTCATTGGGACATTCCCAGTAGAGCTGTGGGAAGAGGGCAACTGTCCTCCAGACTCCAGAGGGGCAGATCCACCAGCAGCTTTCACTGTGTACCTGGAAAAGCCACAAACACTCAACTCCATCCTGGAAGAGCAGCTTTGGGGGCTGACCCCCTACAAAGCCACAGAGGCAGAACGGCCGAAGGCTTTGGAAGCCCACCTCTTGAAGCAGTGTGTCCTGAATATAGGACGTGGAGTCAAAGAAGAGACTGATTTGGAAGTTTAAGATTTAATGACTGCCCTGCTGCGTTTTGAACTTACATAGGGTCTGCAGTCCCTTTCTTTTGGCCAATTTTTCCCTTTTGGAATGGAAATGTTTACCCAATGTCTCTACCCACACTGTATCTTGGGAGTAAATAACTTGTCCCATTTGATTTTGCAGGCTCCTAGACAGAAAGCAATTGCCTTGTCTCAGGTGAGACTTTGGACTTTTAGTGTTGCAACAAGTTAAAACTTTGGGGGACTACTGGAAAGGCCTGATTATATTTAGCAACCTGAGAAGGACATGAGATTTGGTGGGGCCAGGGGCAGAATGATACAGCTTGTATATCTGTCCCCGCCCAAATCTCATGTTGAGACGTAATTCCCAATGCTGGAGGTGGGGCCTGGCGGGAGGTGTTTAGGTACTGGGGGCAGAACTCTCATGGCTTAGTGCTGTTCTTGAAATAGTGAGTACTCGCAAGATCTAGTTGTTTAAGTGTGTGGCACCTCCCCACTGACTCTCTCTTCTTCCTGCTTTTGCCATGTGAAGGGCCTGCTCTCACTTTCCCCTCCAGCATGAGTAAAAGCTCCCTGAGCCCTCTCCACAAGCTGAGAAGATGCCAGTGCCATGCTTATACAGCCTGCAGAACCCTGAGCCAATTAACCTCTTTTCTATAATAAATTACCCAGTCTCAGGTATTTATAGCAACACAAGAATTGACTAATACACAAATGTTGAAAGACAACATCGCCAGCAAATCTGTCGTAGAAATATTAAAGTTCTTCAAACAGAAAGAAAATGACACAAGATGAAACCCAGATATACAACACAAAGAATACAGTGTACTAAAAAAACAGTTTTCACCTTATTATTTAAAATTTTTTTAAAGATAAGAGAGTGACATCACAGAAAATGAGGGAGTAGGAAGCTTCAAGGGTACACACCTCTACTGAACCATTAAACAGGAAAAAAATTGTCAGAATCAACTATTTCAAAACTCTGGAACCTTGTTGGCCAATTACAGCAACGAGGGATGCACTTGATGAAGGGAGAGGCTGCTGAAACGCAGTAAGAGAACAGTATGCACAAAACAGCTACCATCCCCCACCCTTCAGCCCCGCCTTGGCAATGGGACATCAGCTTATATTCCTGGACTGGCTAGCTGGTGCTAAAATCAGCAGTAAGGACCCTGACTTCCAAAAATTGGCGGTTGTGCATTTTGATCATTCTGGCATTTCCCTGAAGAACAGCTGTAGATGCTTGCCTTTGTTTTGGCTGCCTCAGGCTGTAGTGGCTTTGCCAGTAGTGGCTATTTCAAGAAGGCACATACATCTTTGGTTGGGTTTTTGGATCCAGACATTTAGGAAAACCTGAGAGAGGTCTTTGTCTGACCACAGATATAATGAAAAAGAAACATCTCTGACCATATACAAGAAGGAATAAAGACTTTTCAAAAATAGTCTGGGGAGGTCACTAAATAGATAACTGCAGCACCTACTAATCAAAAATGAGAAATCCCTCAGGAGTAGGACAATCTCATTTCTACTTACCATAATAGAGTATTCAAAATGTTGTTTTCAACAAAAAGTTACAAAGCCTTCAAAGAAACAGGAAAGTATGGCCCATTCTCAGGAGAAAAGAATTTCACAGAAACGATCTCTGAGGAAGATCCAAAATTAGAATTACCAGTTAAGGATGTTTAATGAACACTCTTAAATAAGATTAATAAGCTAAAATAAACCAGGGACAAAAAAAAAAAAAGAAAATCAGAAGAACATTGTATGAGTAGGGAGTATGAATAAAGGGACAGAAATTATAAAAAGAAACCAAATAGAAATTCTGACAGTGAAAAGTACACTAGATTAAATGAAAAGTTTACTAGAGAGGTTCAATGGCAGATTGGGCCAGGCAAATCAGAGACTCAGTAAACATTAAGATAAAACCATTGAAATGATCCAGTTTGAGGAGCAGGGGAAAAAAAAGAAGGCAGAAAAATGAACAGAATGTGAGAGCCTTTGAGATAGCATCAAACGTACCAACACATGTATCACACGAGCACCAAAAGGAGAAGAGGAAAAAGGCAGAACAATATCAGAAGAAGTAACGGCCAAAAATGACTGTAAATATAACACCAAAGGCACAATCCATGAAAAACAATAGTTGATAAGCTGGATCTCAATTTAAAATTTAAAACTTCTGATCTGCAAAATACAATGTGAAGAAAATGAAAAGATAAGCTGCAGATTAGAGGAAAATATTTGCAAAAGACAAACTTGATAACGGACTGTTTTGAAAATATATAAAGAACTCTTAAAACTCAACAACAACAAAAAAACAGCCTGATGAATAAATGGGTCAAAAGCCTTAAAAGACACCTCACTAAAAGCGATAAGCATATAGCAAATTAGCATGTAAAAACACACTCCACAACATCTGTCATCAGGGTAATGCAAATTAAAACAACAGAGACACCACCACATACCTATTAGAATGGCCAAAATCCAGAACACTGACAACTCCAAATGCTGATGAGGATGTGGAGCAACAGGAACCCTCATTAACAGCTGCTATAAATGCAACATGGCAAAGCAACTCTAAAAGACAGTTTGGCTGCTTCTCACAAAGCTAAATATACTCTTACCATATGATTCAGCAATTACATTCCTTGGTATTTACCGAAAAAGTTAAAAACTTACGTCTACACAAAAATGTGTACATTGATGCTTGCAGCAGCTTTATTCATAATTGCCAAAACTTGGAAGCAACCAAGATGTCCCTCTGTAGGTGAATGGATAAATAAAACTGTACAACATCCAGACAACGGAACACCAGTGTTAAAAACAAATGAGCTATTACAGAAAAAAAAATTTTCAAAACTTCAAAACCAGTGTTTTAAACTAACCCAGTCACAGAAAAACAAAGAAAAGAGAATTTTAAAACATGGTCTCATGCCTGTAATCCCAGCACCTTGGGAGGCTGAGGCAGGTGAATTGCTTCAACTCAGGAATTTGAGACCAGACTAAGCAATATGGTGAAACCTTGTCTCCACGAAAAATACAAAAATGAGCCAGCCACGGTGGTACAAGCCTGCAGTCCTAGCTACTCTGGGGGCTGAGGTGGAAGGATCACCTAAGACCAAAAGGTCAAGGCTGCAGTGAGCTGTGATGGCGCCACTGCATTCCAGCTTGGGTTACAGAGTGAGACCCTATTTCAAATAATAATAATAATAATAAACAATGAAGTCTTTGAGAAATATGGGACTATGTAAAGTAACCAAACCTATGAATCACTGGCATTCTTGAGAAAAAGTAAACCTGGAAAACATAACTGAGGAAATAAATCAAGAAAATCTTCCTAATCTTACAAGAGGGGTAGGCATCTAGATATAAGAAATCCAGGCAACACCTACAAGATACTATACAAAACAAACATCACCAACGCATATAGTCACCAGACTGTCCAAGGTCAATACTAAAGAAAAAAATCTTAAAGGCAGCTAGAGAAAAAGGTGTCAGATTATGCACAAATGGAACCCCATGAGACTAAGAGCAGGCCTCTCAGCAGAAACCTTACAAAGTAGGAGAGAATAAGGGCCTATTTTCAGCTTTCTTGAAAAGAAGAAAGTCTGGGTCAGGCATAGTGGCTCACATCTGTAATCTCAACACTTTGAGAAGGTGATGCAGAAGGATCGCTTGAGCCCAGGAGTTTGAGAGCAGCATGAAAAACATAGCAAGATGTCATCTCTCCAAAAAATAAACATTAAAATTTAGTCAGGTGTGGTGGTACACAACTGTAGTCCCAGCTACTCGGGAGGTTAAGGTGGAAAGATTGCCTAAACACAGAAGTTTGAGGTGCAGTGAGCTTCAGTCACAACACCGCTCTCTAGTTTGGGCAACAGAGTGAGACCCAGCAAAAAAAAAAAAAGAAGAAGAAGAAGGAGAAGGAGAAGGAGAAGAAGGAGGAGGAGGAAAAGAAATTTCAACAAAGAATTTCATGTTCCACCAAACTAAGCTTCATATGCGAAGAAAAAATAAAACATTTTCCAACCAAGCAAGCACTAAGAAAATTCATTACCACCAGATCAACCTTATAAGAGATCCTTAATGGAATTCTAAACATGGAAATGAAAGAACAACACCTGCTACCACAAAAACATAATAAAGTACATAGCCCATAGACCCTATACAGCTTCCACACAATAAAAACGACAGAGCAAAAAGCTAACAACTTCATATGACTGAAACCTCACATATCAATACTAACCTTGAATATAAATGGTCTAAATGCCCCACTTGAAAGGCACAGAGTTGCAAGTTGCATTTAAAAAAAAAGAAAAAAGAACAGCTAACAAGGGAAGTGAAGGACTTCTTCAAGGAGAACTACAAACCACTGCTCAATAAAATCAGAAATGACACAAACAAATGGAAAAACATTCCATGCTCATGGATAGGAGGAATCAATGCCATGAAAATCCATACTGCCCAAAGTAATTTATAGGTTGAATGCTATTCCCATTAAACTAACATTGACATTCTTTACAGAATTAGAAAAAAAATATATTTTAAAATTCATATGGACAAAAAAGAGCCCAAATAGTCAAGACAATCCTAAGCAAAAAGAACAAAGTTGGAGGCATCATGCTACCTGACTTCAAACTATACTACAAGGCTACAGTAGCCAAAACAGCCTGGTACTGGTACAAGAACAGACATATAGACCAACGGAACAGAATAGAAACCCAGAAATAAGACTGCACACCTACAACCATCTTATCTTCAACAAACCTGATAAAAACAAGCAATGGGATAAGGGCTCCCTATTTAATAAACGATACTGGGAGAACTGACTAGCCATATGTGGAAAACTGAAACTGGACCCCTTCCTTATACCATATATAAAAATCAACTCGAGATAAATAAAGAATGAAATGTAAAACCCAAAACTACAAAAACCTTAGAAGAAAATCTAGGCAATACCTTTCAGGATACAGGCACCAGCAAAGATTTCATGACGAAAGTGCCAAAAGCAATTGCAACAAAAGCAAAAATTGACAAATGGGATCTAATTAAAAGGCTTCTGCACAGCAAAAGGAACTATCCATCAGAATGAACACACAACCTAAAGAATGGGAGAAAATTTTGCAATCTATCCATCTCACAAAGGTCTAACACCCACCAACTACAAGGAACTTAAACAAATTTACAAGAAAAAAAAAACATTAAAAAGTAAGCAAAGAATATGAACAGACACTTCTCAAAAAAAGATACACACGCAGCCAACATACATATGAAAAAAAGCTCGACATCACTGATCATCAGAGAAATGTAAATCAAAACTACAATGAGATACCATCTCACACCAGTAAGAATAGCTATAATTAAAAAGTCAAAAAAAATAACAGATGCTGGCACGGTTGTAGAGAAAAAGGAATGCTTTTACACTGCTGGCAAAAGTGTAAGTTAAGTTCAACTATTGTGGAAGACAATGTGGTGATTCTTCAAAAACCTAGAGGCAGAAATACCATTTGACCCAGCAATCCTCCCATTACTGGGTATATACCCAAAGAAGTATAAATCATTCTATTATAAAGATATATGAATGCACTGTATACATATGTAACAAACCTGCATGTTGTGCACGTGTACCCTAGAACTTACAAGTATAATAATAAAAAAAAAGATATATGCATGCACACATTCATTGTAGCATTATTCACAATAGCAAAGACATGGAATCAATCTAAATGCCCATCAGTGATAGTCTGGATAAAGAAAATGTGGTACATATACATCATGGAATACCACGCAGCCATAAAAAGAAACAAGATCATGTCCTCTGTAGGGACATGGATGGAGCCACAAGCCGTTATCTTCAGCAAATTAATCCAGGAACAGAAAACCAAATGCCACATGTTCTCACTTACAAGTGGGAGGTGAACAATAAGAAGACATGGACACACAGAGGGGAACAACACACACTGGGGCCTGTTGGAGAGTTGGGGACAGGAAGAGGGAAAGCATCAAGATGAACAGCTAATGGATGCTGGGTTTAATACCTAGTTGATGGGATGATCTGTGCAGCAAGCCACCATGGCACATGTTACCTCTGTAACAAACCTTCACATCCTGCAAACGTACCCTTAAACTTTAAAGTTGGAAAAAAAAAAAAAGACCCATTTGTCTGCTGTCCTCAAAAAGTCCATCTCACATATAAATCCATAGGCTCAAAGAAAAGGGTGGAAGAAAGATCTATCGTACAAACAGAAAAAAAAAGAGCTAGAGTCACTCTTCTTATACCAGATAAAACATAATTTAAACCAACAACAATAAAAAAGGACAGAGAATTGTATTACATAATGAGAAAGAGTCCAATTAAACAAGACTTAACTATCCTAAATACATACACACGCAACACTGAGGCACCCAAATTCATAAAACAAATTATTCTAGACCTGTGAAAAGACTTAGACAACCACACAATAATAGTGAGGGACTTCGATACCCAACTGACAGCATGAGACACATCACTGAGGCAGAAAACCAACAAAGAATTTCTGGACTTAAGTTTGATACTTGACCAACTGAACCTAATAACCATCTACGGAATACTGTATCCATCAACCACAGAATATACATTCTTCTCGTTTGCACACAAAACACACTCTAAGATAGACCACATGCTCAGCCATAAGGTAAGTCTCAATAAATTCAAAAAAACTGAAATCATTCCAACCATACTTTCAGATCACAGTGAAATAAAAATAGAAATCAATAACAAGAAGATCTCTCAAAACCACACAATTTCATGGAAATTAAACAACTTGCTACTGAATGACTTTGTAGTGAACAATAAAACTAAGGCAGAAATTTTAAAAATATTTAAAATAAATGAAAACAGAGACACAACATACAAAAATCTCTGGGATGCAGCAAAAGCAGTATTAAGAGGAAAGTTCATAGTGCTATACACCAACCTAAAATAGTTAGAAAAATCTTAATGATCTAACATCACACCTAGAAGAACTAGAAAAACAAGAACAAACTAACCTGAAAGCCAGCAAATAAATAAATAAATAAATAAATAAATAAATAAATAAATAAATAAAACAGAGTAGAACGGAAGGAAACTGAGACCCCAAATACATACCAAGAACAATGAAACCAAAAGTTGGTTCTTTGAAATGCTAAACAACATTGATAGGCCACTAGTAAGATTAAAAAAAGAAAAACAGTGAGATGATCCAGACATTACAACCAATTATGTAGAAATATAAAAGATCTTCAGAGACTACTATGAATATCTCTATGCACATAAAACTAGGAAATGGATAAATTCCTGGAAACATATAACCTCCCAAGATTGTCTCAAGAAGAAACTGAAACCTTGAATAGACCAATATCAAGTTCCAAAATTGAATCAATAATAAAAACCCTACCAACCAAAAAAAGCCCTGGACCAGATGGACTCACAGCCAAATTCTAACAGATGCATAAAGAAGAACTGGTGCCAACTCTACTGAAACTATTCCAGAAAAACAAGGAGGAGGGACTCCTCCCTAACTCATTCTACAAAGCCAGCATCACCTTAATACTAAAACTTGGCAAAAATACAACAATAAAAAAAGAAAAGTTCAGGCCAATATCCCTGATGAATGTAGACACAAAAATTCTCAACAAAATACTAGCAAATCAAATTCAGCAACATATCAAAAAGTTAAATCTGCCATGATCAAGGAGACTTCATCGCTGGGATGCAAGGTTGGTCCAACATACACAAATCAATAAATGTGATTCACCGCATAAACTGAGTCAAGAACAAAAATCACTTGATCATCTCAATCAACATGGA
Organism: Rhinopithecus bieti; assembly: GCF_001698545.2. Taxonomy (NCBI): domain Eukaryota; kingdom Metazoa; phylum Chordata; class Mammalia; order Primates; family Cercopithecidae; genus Rhinopithecus; species Rhinopithecus bieti. The sequence continues at coordinate 586,044 of NW_016809040.1, forward strand.
AAAGCTTTTGATAAAATCCAATATCCCTTTGTGATAAAACCCTGAACAAACTAGGCAGCAAAAGGAACATACCTCAAAATAATAAGACCCACCTATGACAAATCCATAGCCAAAATTATACTGAATGGACAAAAGCTGGAGCAATTCCCCTTGAGAACTGGAACAAGACAAGGATGTCTACTCTCACCACTCTTATTCAACATAATACTGGAAGACCTACCCAGAGCAATCAGGCAAGAGGAAGAAATGAAAGGTATCCTTATACGACAAAAGGGAGTCAAATTGTCTCTTTTTAACAATGATATGAGGCTATGCCTAGAAAACCCTAAAGACTCCACGAAAATGCTCCCGGAACTAACAAACGACTTCAGTAAAGTTTCAAGACAAAAATCAAAGTACAAAAATCAGTAGCATTTCTATACACTAATAATGTTTAAGCTGAGAGCCAAGCCAAGAACAATATCTTTCATAACAGCCACACAAGAAAAGAAATATCTAGGAATACATCTAATCAAAGAGGTGAATGATCTCCTCAAGGAGAACTACCAAACACTGCTGAAAGAAATCATAGATAACACAAATGGAAAAACATTTCATGCTCTTGGATTGGAGAGTAAGTATCATTAAAATGGCCATACTGCCCCGGGTGCAGTGGCTCACACCTGTAATCCCAACACTTTGGGAGGCCGAGGTGGGCGGATCACCTTATGTCAGGAGTTTGAGACCAGCCTGGTCAACATGGTGAAATCCCATCTCTACTAAAAATACAAAAACTAGCTGGGCGTGGTGGCACATGCCTGTAATCCCAGGTACTCGGGAGGCTGAGGGCAGGAGAACAGCTTGAACCTGGGAGGCGGAGGTTGCAGTGAGCCAAGACTGTGCCATTGTACTCCAGCCTGGGTAAGAGTGAGACTCTGACACCAAAAAAAAAAGTCATACTGCCCAAAGCAATCTATAGATTCAATGCTATTCCTATCAAACGACCAGTGTCAATTTTTCACAGAATTAGGAAAAAACAAAACAAAAAAAAACCTCTAAAATTCATATGGAACCAAAAAAGTGAAAGCCCAAATAGTGAAAGCCATCCTAAGCAAAAAGAATAAAGCTGGATGCATCACATTACCCAACTTTAAACTAAATGGTATAAGGCTATAGTAACCAGAACAGCATGGTACTGATACAAACACGGACGCATAGACCAACAGGACAGAATAGACAACCCAGAAATAATGTTACATATCTGCAGCCAACTGACCTTTGACAAAGTTAACAAAAACATACACTGGGGAAAGGACACTCTATTCAATAAATGGTGCTGGAAAACTGGATTACTATATGCGGACTGAAACTGGATCCCTATCTCTCACTATATACAAAAATTAACTCAAGATGGATTAAGGACTTAAATGTAAATTCTGAAGCTATAAAAATTCTAAAAGAAAATACAGGAACACCTCCTCTGCACATTTGTCTAGGCAAAGAATTCATGACTAAGACCCCAAAGCAAATGCAACAAAACAAAATACACAAATGGGACTATATAAACTAAAAAGCTTCTGCACAGTAAAAGTAGTAATCAACACAACGAACAGCCAGCCCGCAGAATGGGGGGAAAATATTTGCATATTTCAAACTATGTATCTGACAAAGGTCTAACATCCAGAATCTATAAGGAATAAACAAGTCAACAAACGAAAAACAACCCCATTAAAAAGTGAGCAAAGACAACAAACAGACACTTCTCAAAAGAAGACATACAAGCAGCCAACAAACATGAAAAAATGGTCAATATCACTAATCATCAGAGAAATGAAAATCAGAACCACAATGAGGGCCAGGCATGGTGGTTCACGCCTATAATCCCAGTACTTTGGGAGGCCAAGACGGGTGGATCACAAGGTCAGGAGATCAAGACCATCCTGGCTAACAGGGTGAAACTCCGTCTCTACTAAAAATACAAAAAATTAGCCAGTTGTGGTGGCGCATGCCTGTAGTCCAAGCTACTCAGGAGGCTGAGGCAGGAGAATCGCTTGAACCCAGAAGGTGGAGGTTGCAGTGAGCCGAGATCGCACCACTGCACTCCAGCCTGGGCAACAGAGCGAGATTCTATCTCAAAAAAAAAAAAAGAAAAGAAAAAAAGAAAAGAAAAAAAAACCCCACAATGAGATACCATTTCACAATAGTCAGAATGGCTATTATTAAAAAGTAAAAAATTAGCAGATGCTGGTGAGGCTGCAAAGAAATGGGAACACTTACACACTGTTGATGGTAAAGTAAATAAGTTTAGCCACTGTGGAAAGCAACTCTGAGATTCCTCAAATAACTTGAAACAGAGCGACCATTCGATGCAGCAATCCCATTACCAGATATATCTTCAAAAGAAAGTAAATGTTTCTACCAAAAAAGACATATGCACACATATGTTCACCAAAGCATTATTCACAATAGCAAAGACATGGAACCAACCCAGGTGCCCATCAACAGTGGACTCAGTGGACTGAATAAATAGATAACCTAAAGAGACCCACATATTTTTTTAAAAATTAAGTCTGCAGTTAAAAACCTTCCCATAAAGAAGATTTATGCCACCAAGGCCTATGTGGCTTCTCTGGTGAACTGTAGCAAACATTTAAGAAAGAAATAATACCAACTATATATAATTCTCTCACAAAATTCAAGAGGAAGGAACTTCCCAATTCATTCTCTCAGGCCAGTATCATCCTGATACTGAAACTAGAAAGAGGCATGAAAAGAAAAGAAAAGAAACCAGGATCCCTACTGACATACGAAAAGTCTTAACAAATTTTTAGCAAATTCAATCCAACAATATAGTAAAAGGATAATCCATCATGAACAAGTGGAATTTATCTCATAAATGTAAGGTTGGTTTAACATGTGATTCATCATGTAAACAAACTAAAAAAAGTTTTAAAATCATATGATCATATCAGTAGATACAGAAAAGCATTTTCTTGGAAAATTCCAACAAGCATTCCTTCTAAACTTTCTCAGAAAACTAGGAATAAAAAGGATGTTCCTCACCCAGGCAAAAACATCTAACATCATACTTACTGGCAAAAGATTGAATGGTCTTCCCTTGAGATCACCCAAAATGCTTTCCCTTGAGATCACCAACAAGGCAAAGATTCTCATTCTAATTATTTTATTCAGTATTGTACTAGAAGTTCTAGTCAGTGAAATAAGGCAGGAAAAAGAAATAAAAGGCATCCAGATTGGAAAGGAAGAAGTAAAACTGTCTTTATTCACAGACACGGTCATCTACATAAATATTCCTTTAGAATCTACAAAATAAGCTACTAGAACTAATGAGTGCATTTAGCAAGGTTGCAGCATACAAAATAATGTACAAAACATAACTGTATTCCTATATAATATCAACAAACCACTAAAAATTTAAATTTAAAATTTCTATTTACAACATTAAAAAATATGAAATGCTTAGGGATATATTTGATAAAATGTTTAAGACACACTGAAAATTACAATTTATATCTAAAGAAAATTAAAGAAGAACTAAATAGAAATATACACTAGGTTCATGGATTAGTAGACTCAATAATATTAAAATGTCAATTTTCTTCAGCTTATCTACAGGTGTTTTTTTCTAACATAGTCCCATCCAAAATTCCGCCAGGCTGTTTTGTAGAAATTGATAAACTGAAGCTAAAAGTCACATAGACATGCAAGAGATCTGGAAGAGCGAAGAATCTGAAAACAAATAAAATTCATAGACTTGGACTTCAAGAATGGTTATAAAGCTACAGTAATCAAGACACTTTGGTATTGGCAACAAGGCAGACAAATAATTCAATGGAACAGGATAAAGTTCAAAAAGAGGACGGGTGCGGTGGCTCATGCCTATAATCTCAGCACTTTGGGAGGCCTAGGTAGGCGGATCATGAGATCAAGCAATCGAGACCATCCTGGCCAAGACGGTGAAACCCCATCTCTACGAAAAATACCAAAATTAGCTGGGTGTGGTGGGCACACACCTGTAGTCCCAGCTACTTGGGAGGCTGAAGCAGTAGAATCGATTGAATCCAGGAGACGGAGGTTGCAGTGAGCCAAGACGGCGCCACTGCACTCCAGCCTGGCCACAGAGAAAGACCCCATCTCAAAAAAAAAAAAAGAAAAGTTCAAAATAAACCGATAAATACATAATCTATTGATTTGATATAAAAGGACAAAGGCATTTCAGAGAGAGGTTTTGTTTTTTTTTTTCCAAAAAATGAGGCTGAAACAATTAGCTATCCATACCAAGTGAACTTTGATATGTACCTCACATCATACATAAAAATTAACTCAAAATGTCTTCCTTAGGGAATGCTAACGGACTGTTGATGCGACTGTAGATCAGTTCAGTCCCTGTGGAAAGCAGTCTGGAGATTTCTCAAAGAACTAAAAATAGAACTACCACTCAACCCGGCAATCTCATTACTGGGTAAATGCCCAAAGGAAAACAAACTCTTCTACCAAAAAGATTCATGCACTTATATGTTTATCCCAGTGCTATTCACAATAGCAAAGACATGGAATCAACTAGGTGCCCATCAACGATTGACTGGATAAAGAAAATGTGGCACATATATGTCATGGCATACTATGCAGCCACAAAAAAGATGAAATCATGTCCTTTGCAGCAATATGGATGTAGCTGGAGGCCATTATCCTAAGTGAATTAATGGAGAAACAGAAAATCAAGTATCACTTGTTCTCACTGAGTACACACAGACATAAAGATGGAAACAATAGACATGGGGAGTCTAAAAGAGAAGAGAGAGGGAATGTGACAAGGGTTGAATAACTATTGAGTACTCTATTTAATTTTTGGGTAATGGATCCAACAGAAGCCCAGATTTCAGCATCACACAATATATTAATATATCCACATAACAAACATGAACATGGACCTCTTGAATCTAAAATTTTATTTTAAAATAGACTTTGTCAAAACATGCCCTACTTTGGCATTGACCTTCTGTACAGAAAAAAAAAAATGAACATGGCAGACCTGAGACTGCTATCCTTAGGAAACCCTGCTTATAGGGTTGGCCCCTGGATGGCATCTGGGAACTTGATCCTCAGATTGGTACCAGTCAACATTAATTGATAAAAGTAGTTTCTTGTATCTAGACTGTTTGTATAAATACTATGGTTTATGCTGAACTCCTATATGTCTTTTGGAAATCTGCAATTTTTTTGCAAGCTAGGAAAAGGGTGCTTACATGGCAAGCCCTCAATGAAAATCTTGGGCTCTGAGTCTCTAATGGACTTTCCTAGGCATGAAGATGGTATACATATTGCTGCATTTTCATTGCTGAGGGAAGTGTGCTCTGTGTGACCCCTCATGACAGGGAGAGAGCACAAGGAAACTCAATTGTATTAGGATTCTTTCTGGGAAAAAGGATTCTTTTGGAATATAAATTGTAGGAAAGCATACTTTATTTCAAAGTTCATTGAAAAATAAACATAAGGGAATAACCAGAAAATGTTTAAAATGAACACTAATGCAAGAAACCCTTTTCTACTAGGTAACAAAAGCCTCAATAATAAAAGCAGAGTAATTGTGGTTCCAGAAAACATATACAGATGAATAGAAAGAAAAAAAACTTAACTACAGAAGCTGACTATATTAGTCTACACTGCTATAAAGAACTGCCCGAGACTGGGTAATTTATAAAGTTAGGAAGTTTAATTGACTTACAGTTCCATATGGCTGGGGAGGCCTCAAGAAACTTACAATCATTGCAGAAGGGGAAGCAAGCACATCTTACACGACAGCAGGTGGGAGAGAAGAGGAACTGCTGAACTCTTATAAAACCATCAGCTCTCGTGAGAACTCACTAACACGAGAACAGCATGGGGGAACCTGCTGCCATGATCCAATCACCTCCCACCTGGTCCCTCCCTTGACATGTGGGAATAATGGGGATTACAATTCAAGATGAGATTCAAGTGGGGACACAGAGCCAAACCATATCACTGACCCAAGCGTGTATAACAACTTAGTACATGAAAACAGTAGTACTGCAAGTTGTCAGGGAAAGAATGAATTATCCAATAACTGGTATTGTATAAGTGGCTGATCAGTTAGAGATTAATGTAAAGCTGGATCCTTCCCTCACACCTCTGACTGAAATAAATTACAAGTGGATGTAAACACATGTTTAAAGAAGACCATATTTTACAGTAATTAGAGATTCACTGATGTGAACAACCAATTCTTTGAGGAAATCATCATCAATCTGTCATTTCATCAGATTCATCACTCTCATTTTGTAGATATACTTCTTGAAGGTTTGTTTGTGTTTACCAAACTTCTGGGGTTGAAATGTAGAAAAGATGAGTCATACTTCAGTTGATGTATGAAAACTGTCCTCTGTAGATACTTTTCCTCCTCATGAAAATGATGACAGGCCAGAATAAATAATCAGAAAATTAAATTTATTGATCAAAAGATCTCAACCATACATATTTTTACATATATAATTCATTTAGGTAAAATAAGTACATAAGCCAAAATTACTTAGTATACATCCCATTCGTCTGCCTAAGTCTTAGGATGAAATAGGTTGATAAAACAAGAAAATTTCCCTTTCCTTCTTCCAATGGAAAAGACCTTAGGAGAGAGAAATCTAAACTAAATTGGCAATGGGATATTTTTTATAATACCTGGACCCTTACTAAAGAGACTATAGTGGATGGTATGTATGACACCAATTCTGTCAGGATCATCTCAGCAATCCATCTCTATTCCTCTTCTCTCAAGAATAAAAAAAGATTTTCTTTTTTACACACACCCTAGACATTTCAATTACAACCCTTGAACCAAGCGCCGGGCAGATAAACAACATTCTCGTCTTTCTGTTCTGGTAGCAATAAATGAACTTCTGTTCCGTTTCAATGTGATTTACTAAAGAGTCCATAACTCAATTGAATAATGCGGACAGGTTACGAAAAACTGAAATAGGCTTTACATTTCTGAAGTTGGTACACAGACATCATTCTGTAAACACCTTAGTTTTACACTCATAAAACTCCAACTCATACAGCCATTACAGAAAGAAATAAAGGAAGAAGAAAATGACACTTTTAGATGGGTATTTCAGAGAAAAGTAGAACTTAGTGAGGCACAGGATGGGTTCTCATAGCCTTCATCACCCATTTGCTCTCCATTTTTATTTGGATTACTCTAGATTCTTGTACTCCTATGACCTCCATAATAAAACGTTTCCCCTTATCTCTTGAACTTCATTCCCCTTCAAAGAGTGGGGGTCTGCTTTACTCTTAGTGTATATGTTAATTTATGGCAGCCTGAATTTGGAACATAAAACTAAAAATAACAAGCATGAATCAATGTGGTAGGCTCCCTGCCTCTGGGTGCACATAAACCTCTCATTAAGAAGTTCAAAGAAGCCGAGAATGAATCAAAGAAAATACAGCTCCATGATCTCCACCTTCTATTAAATTGTAAATGAAACTGTCATTTTAATTATAGTAGCTAAAGCCCTATTCCCTGCTACTACTGAGGCTCTATAAATTCACAACCTAATTGAAATTTCTTGCACCAGGTTAAAAAAAAAAGCTTAAAATGTACAACAGGGCAGTTACAAAAATCTATTGGCCTCTTCAATTCAAGAATATCTCTTAACAGTAGGTCACTGAACTATATATCAAAAGGAAACATATCTACCCTAAGAACCAGAAAAAATGAAAATGGCATAAATAAAAGAATTATATTATGACTAGATATTTTTTAGAATAATGAAAACTAAATTATACACTGAGAAAAAGAGTAATTTATTCATTACATACTGTTTAGTCACAAGAAAGAAACAAAGAAAAGACAATTACAATTTTATATAATTTTTAGAATTTCTCATTTGCATGTTGATCCAACAATAGGAGAAAAATTATTTTACTGGATTTGCATAGAAACTGAAGATGGAGGTCTGCTTATATGCCAACATCCAAAGATTCGTGGTCAGAATTTTTCATACTAGGAGCCACTTCCTTGTTCAGAGATCAGCAAACTGTTTCCTACAGACATATGCCACTATTAAATGAATTATTGAAACATTTTAGAAGGCTAACATTAGTGACTCAGTAGGTAGGTCTCATAAATTCAAAGTTCTGAGTGTCAAACCACTGAAAGAATAAACAATGAAACAATCGGGTCATGCCTTCCAGAATTCATACAAAAAAATTCATTCATCTCCAATAAGAGTCTACAAGTTCCAAGACTGTCCCTACCTTCTTCAGCAAGGTAATAATAATATGTACATACCAATTTACTGACTACAAAGGGTTTCATACACTTTACTTCACTTGATCCTCACAGAAGCCTTGTGAGATTAGTACAGATAGCCTTAATAATGTTACCATTTTACAGAGGGGGAAACTGAGACTCAAAGAATTTAATGACTTTAGTTACCCAGCCTGGATGAAGCAAATTGGGAAATTTAACCCATATCTCTTTATTTCATAATCATGTTCTCTTTCTACTAAATACTAGCTCTAATAAACGCACGAAAAAAGAAAAGTTACTTTATTGTTCTACTACTCTGGACAATTAGAACTATAAAAGGCTTGAAAGTCAAGTTTGGTCACTAAGCAAGAAATCTGTACCTATCCCAGCCCCCAAAAAGTCAGAATATAGCTCTACACCTTCACAAATTCTACATGAAAAATTGTCACCTACAGTTTAGACACTTTACTACTATATTCCCAAAAGAAATAACTAAAACACCACCAAAAGAGGGAAGAGCCCACGATGCACTTCAGGGGAAAGAGAAAGAAACAATAAATCTGTCTACCCAGCAAAAAGGGAGAATCCAAGGCTGTAGACAGTAAAATATAAACACCTAACTGGATTTCCATTTGTCCACAAAGCGACATCAGCCAACTCAAAGGAAAAGGATAGCACATGCAGAAACATTCCCTTGACTGCCAGAGGTTTGAAAAAGCAGCACCAAGTTCAGCCTCTCCCCCAGCTCTAGTAACTGTAATCTACCTATTGTCTCCAAATTTTCATCTCTCACACCTTGTACTCTCTTATAAGTGTATCATTCTAAAACAGTTGTGTATTAGGACAAGAAACTATCAGAACTGAACAGATATAGGATATCTATTGTAGCCCCATAATTTGTAAACTACCACTACCATGCACATCCTATGTCAACAATCATACAAGGCTTTGCCCTCAGATGAGTTACAACTACTCACTTTAAGATGTTAACTGATGAGGTTTAAGTTATTATTTCGGATCATATTTGAAAGAAATTGTAAAGGCCACTTAGACTAGTGATGAGCAGCATTCAAAAAACCACGTGGCCAACCTAGCTTCAAGACAGTCTTTGATTCAAATGGGAGAAAAGACTGGAAAGTTGTTTTTTGCTACTATTTCTCAAGTATGCTCAGATACTTATATTTTAGTGGTTTAAATAAGTGACTTCCTTCTAGTCAAGGAAAAACATTGAAGGTAATAAATTTAAATATTCTATACATGTTCCCAATTGATTCAGTAAAGTAATTTTATTTTCAATGTTTAAAAAAAGGCATAAATTTATTTTCCTAAATTGAAAAAACAAAATTAACCACTGATCATCTCCTATTCTCTAACCACTACAGAGACTTTTTTCTACAATTTCCAAAAACAGATTGTCATTCATATTGGGATATTACATTTGATTTGTGAATATCCAATAAAGTAATGCCATATAGATTTAGTATATAAAAATACTAACAGGCCAGGACAATAGAGAGTCCTGTGCCATAAAACTACAAACCACCCTCCAGGTTAATATGACTTGAACATATTAACATACATTAGTATATACATTCACCTGTCTCAGGCATATCATTATTTTAATTTAGGTTCATAAAGACATAAAAAATCTGAAGTAGTAAATATCAAAGGAATAGAATTTCAGGTAATGGAAACTTTTGCATAAAAAGAGGAGCTGGTAAGAATAAAACACGCTATGTAAGCAGATTTTTTTTTTTATTGAGATAAAACACATATGCCACAAAATTCACCAAAGTGCATAATTCAGTGTTCTGTAATATATTCATAGAGTTGTGCAATCACTATCTAATTTCAGAATATATTTTCATCACTCCCCAGAAAAACCCATACCTATTAGTAGTAGCTCCCTATTCTCCCCTCCCCTAGCCCTGGCAACTACTAATCTATATTCTGTCTCTATAGATTTGTCTATTCTGGACATTTCATATGAATGAAAGCCTATATATATGATATGTGGCTTTCTGTGTCTGGTTTCTTTCACTGTTTGCAAGGTTCATCAATGTTGTAGCTTGTATCAATAATTCATTTCTTCTGGTGAATGAATAATATTCCATTGTGCCAATATGCCACATTTATTTAATTCATTCATCAGTTGATAGATATTTAGGTTGTTTCCCTTTCTTTTTGGCTATTAAGAATACAGTTGCTAGGCCGGGTGTGGTGGCTCATGCCTGTAATCTCAGTACTTTGGGAGGCCAAGGCAGGAGGATCATGAGATCAAGCGATCGAGACCAGCCTGGCCAATGTGGTGAAAGCCCGTCGCTACTAAAAATACAAAATATTAGCTGGGTGTGGTGGCACACACCTATAGTACCAGCTACTCAGGAGGCTGAGGCATGAGAATCGCTTGAACCCAGGAGGCGGAGGTTGCAGTGAACTGAGATCATGCCACTGCAGTCCAGCCTGGGCAATAAAGCGAGACTCCATCTCGAGAAAAAAAAATTACAAAAAAGAATAACCTTGCTATGAATATTCATCTACAAATTTTTGTATAAACATATGTTTTCAATTTTCTTGGGTATAGGCCTGGGTTATATGGTAACTCCATGTCTCTTTTTTTTTTTTTTTTTTTTTTAGGAACTTCGTAATTGTTTTCTAATGTTGCTATACCATTTTACATTCCCAGCAATAGATGGGAGTTTCAATTCCTCCACATCCTTGCCAACACTTGTTATTGTCCATTTTTTTTAAGATCCATGGACATATAGTCACAGCAGTAGAGGATTGTAGAGTATCCTTTTAGTTCTATTTTGTTTATTTTCCCGAAGAAGTTGCCAAAGAAATAAAAAGTATAACTAGAAAAGATTAAAAAACTGTTATTATTTCCAGATGATATGTCTACTAAGAAAACCCAAAATATCTATGGAAACAGTTAAATAGTCTAGCAATATGGCGACATATAACACTAATTTAGAAAAGTTAATTATATTTTTATTAACAAATTTCATTTACTATAGCAACAAAAAATATAAGATATCTAAACATAAATCTAAAAAAATGCAAGATCATTATAGATGAATTTTCAAAACCTTACTGAAAGATATTAAACAAATGCAAAGATACACCATGTTCAAGAATAAGAAATTTCAGTATTTTAAAGATATAATCTCCACATAGATCTAGAGATTCAATGTAATCCCTATTAAAATTCCAAAAAGGCTTTTTAAAGAACTTGACAAGCTGATTCTAAACTTTATATGGAAAATCAAAGGCCCAGAAATAGTTATTACATTACTGAAGAAGAAAAGTAAGAAGAATTTGTACTACTAGATAACAAGAATCACAACACTTTAATAATTAAGATAGTGACGTACTGTTAGGGAATAGGTAAACTGATTAACAGAACAGAAATAGACCAACTTGATAAAAACTCAACAGAGGTAGCAGAGGTGGCACTGCAGATCAGTGGGAAATCTTTGGAATACTTAGTAAATTGTGCTGGAACTACTACTTAACCATTAAAAAATAAAATTAGGTTCTTAACCATATAAAAATCAATTTCAGATGGATTAATAACATAAATATAAAAAGCAAGACTAAACCTCTTAAAGTAACACAATTGCTATCATCTTAGGGGTAAGGAAGGATTTCCCCACAACATCTCAAAAAGCACTAGAAAGACAGAGAGAAAGAAGGAAGGAGGGGGAGAAAGAGAAAAGAATGAAAAGAAAAAATATTAAGAAGTTAGACTAAATTAACATTAAAATTTTTGTTCATGAACACACCATAGACACTTCTGAGTATTTGAAAAAAAATGGAATCTGCCTAATTCCATGCCTCCCAGTTTTACCTCCCCCAAACTGTACAAAACAAGAAAGAAAAAGTAAATCTACAGGCTGGGAGGGGTGGCTCACGCCTGCAATCCCAGCACGTTGGGAGGCTGAAGTGGGTGGACCACCTGAGGTAAGGAGTTCAAGACAAGCCTGGCTAACATGGTGAAACCCAGTCTCTACTACCAGTACAAAAATTAGACGGGCATGGTGGTGCATGCCTGTAATCCCAGTTGCTTGGGAGGCTGAGGCAGGAGAATCGCCTGAACCCAGGAGGTGGAGATTGCAGTAAGCCGAGATCGCGCCATTGCACTCCAGCCTGGGTGACAAGAGCAAGACTCTGTCTCAAATATATATATATATACATATGCTACATAAAAACTATATCCTCAGAATCATCTGAATACAGAGAATGCTAATATCTCAAAATAAATGCGAGTAAAAACAGAAAACTTACCAAATCATAAGGTGCAATCTCTCACGATCCCACCCCACCGAAACAAAACAGAAAGGTTTTGGTGTAGACAAAGGAAGAGAAAAACTATCAGGAAGACAGAAGAAAGAAGACAGCAATGGGGAGCTAAAGTTAGAAAGGAAAGTCCATGTTAAATCTGAAAATACTAACAGGAGCAGTAACAAAACTGAGTAGATGACAGCACAGCCTACAGGCAAGGAACTCTAAAAGTACATGTGAGTTACTTTCAGCATAACTTAGCATAAGTTACTTTCGAGCATAACTTAACGGGGTAGTTAGGCAGTCTTTGTACATAGCTTCTGCAGGAGGAAAAAAGGCAGAAGGGAAAAGGCCCTTCAGCAACTGGGTGGTGAAGGGGAAATGAAAAAAAAGGGGGTAGGATCCTAAGAGACAAAAGACAATCACAAAATCAGAGGATTCACAATCCCTTCCCTTCCAAAACAAAATACAACAAAACGAAACAACCCTATTACATCTTTCCATATTAATCTCCCCTTCTACTTAGCCTTAAATTTTCTCACTGAAGTCACACCTTTAAGTTATATACCTACCTCTAGAAGAAATTTATCCACATGGTCACCATTAGCATATATAGAGCATGTAAGACTATGGCAAGTATATTAGGGTAGATTAATTGATAAACGGCAGAATATAGGTTGCTGTACTTCTTGGGCTCACTGACTCACTAACATTTCCCAGCCTGTTTTGAAGTTACTATAGATGTAGCCCTGTGACTGAATTATTGACATGGGAATCTTAAGGAATGTACTTTGCTTCCAGGCCTATCCCACAAAAACCTCCTACACACCATCTTCCTTTCCCCTTTTTTTCTCCACACACTCCCTGCTTAATGAAGATGAACACACTCGCCTCCAAAGCCATGTGCCAGAGCCACAAACTAGGATCCTGGATCCCTGAATCACTGCTGAAGGAGTGCTCTGTGGCAACTAGAAATACCTGATATAAACTTCACGAGAGAGAAATAAACCTCTATCCTGTTTGAGTCATTATTTGTTTGGGGTTTGTTTGGCGCAGCAGCTAACAGTACCTTGAGTAATACAACATGTTGACTATTTCCTAGGGAAGCAGAAAAATCTTCTATAGGGATATATGATATAGAAGATGTATACTTCAACACGGGGAAGAGTGGTAGCAGAAGAAAAATAAGAATGACAGAGAAATCAGAGTGGATTCTGAACCATGGTTAATGAGGAGTTGAGACAGGTGCTTACAATTTGAAAGAAGGGATATTTTTAAGATGAAAACTACATAAAAGGGAAATATAATTATGATATAATATGGCTTTACTGCAAACAATATTGATCATAAAAAAGTAAGTTCTGAAAACTGACTTAATCAAAATTGAAATACAACTTAGGGAAATGAGATTTGAAGAAACGCATGGGAGGGTAAGTTGGTTTCTATTTTCACAGGTCCAAAGATAGAAAGGAATTTTGAAGCACAATGGATTACACCCAGAGTCTCACCCATACATAATGTAAGTGATTTAGATAATGAGACTTTTGAACTGATGATATTCAGATGACATTTTGGGCTCCGAGTTGATACTATAATGTCTTTGTAGATCAGGGTAAGATACTTTTATTTAAGGTATAATAACAATCCACAGAAAATTTCAACAAGCAAAGTGGTTGCCCTGATTTACATTTTTGAAAATCACTAATACTTACTGAAAGGAGATAAAAATGCAAGTAGGGAAACCAGTTAGAAAACTATGACAGTGATCTAGGCAAAAAAAGACAGAGAACCAGACTACAATGACAGCAGCAGGATGAAAAAAAAGAGGATAGATTAAAAAATATACTTTGCAGGTAGAACTGATTGAACTTACTAATAAATTAAATGTGGACAATAATAATGAGGGAAATATAGGATGATTCCTAAGTTAGGAGCTGAGTAACTGGGTAGACAGTGCTATTTATTAGCTGAGATGGAGAAAACTGAGGAAGGTATAGGCTCAGGTAAGAAAATCAAGACTTGCATTTTAAACGTGTCAAGTTGTTATTATAACAGACATCCAGATAGAAATATCAAGTAACTCATTTGATAAAAGATGAGGGAGCTCAGACAGCCAAGAGCTGGATTTACAAATTTATGTGGCATTTAAAGCAACAGAACTAGATAAAATCAAACAGAGTAAAAGATGGAAAAATGAAGTAAGCCCAGGACCAAACCCCTGGTATATGATATAATCAGAAGTCTGATGGGGAGAGAGGCTAGCAAAAGAGACAGAAACAGCCAAAGAGGTAAAAAGAAGTTGTGATGTCTGGCCGAACGCAGTGGCTCACACCGGTAATCCCAGAATTTGGGGAGGCCGAGGTGGGCAGATCATTTGAGGTCACGAGTTCAAGACCAGCCTGGCCAACATGGTGAAACCCCATCTCTACTAAAAATAGAAAAATTAGCCGGGCATGGGGGCGTACACCTGTAATCCCAGCTACTTGGGAGGCTGAGGCATGAGAATAGCTTGAACCCAGGAGGCAGAGGGTGCAGTGGGCCAAGATCATACCACTGCATTCCAGCCTGGGAGACAGAGTGAAAAATCTGTCTTTAAAAAAAAAAAGGAAAAGAAAAAGAAAAAAGGAGGTTGTGATGTCAGAGATGTCATTTCATTAGAATAATCATTGATACTAATTATAATTACTCTTCACAACTTTCATACGATCTACTCTATGGAAGTCTAGCATAAAATGCAAAAGCTTTAGCCCAGAGCATTAATTCTAAAATATTCAAATACTTATGAAAATTTACTGTACTGAATGTTGAGAGGATAAACAGAGATTCAGATATTTTTCCATGTCATGGCTATGGTGTGAATAAATTTTTTAAATGCAGAATTAAATTTCTATAGATAATGGAAGACAGCGAAAAAGCTAGACTAATATAGAGAAATCTGGGCAAAGCATACTTTGAGAACTACCTGAAAAGGAATAGAGACAGCAATAAAGAACAACAACAAAAAAAGCCATGAGAAAAAAAGATATATTCACACTATCCTCTATCCTTATCTAATTTTCTCCATTGTAGCTTTCTGTTCCCTTTGTAGCCACAAAAGACCCTCTAAACCTTTTCATTTTCTTACTTCTAGCTGTCTCTATTCTTGTCTTGATTCTCTTTTCACCTGACCACACCTTTAATAGCTTTTGATTCCAACTGATCTTTACTGTCTTTTGCTATCCCATCAAATTAAAAGTTTTAAAAAGTTTTAGTGGGACTGGATAATAACTATAAAATTATTTTAAACATTTTTAGTAATTCTGGATTTATATAAATAGCAGAAGACTACAAATGTTTATGTGGAGAAATAAAACAATGCATAAATTTGTCTATCCCCTACCTCCACTTTAGGTAAGAAGCACAAATCAACAATGGTTATAGCATGAGAATCACAATCCTAAATTTGAGATTTCACGAAACTGACTTCAATTTCCTCCTTTATGGTACCAGAGGAAAGGTATACAGAAAAACTGTATTTTAATAAAGAAAGAAGATTTTAAATGAACAGCAACTGCATGCAATGACTCACAGATAACTAGTATAACCATGTCACTAATAGTGACATAAATTCACCTAAAAGGATTAAAATGTTTTAAAGTCTAAAGAAGTTGAAGCTTTTCAGAGCTGTTAAAGACTTACTGAAAATATGCTGACATTTTCCTGCCACGCCTCTAATACCCAGGTATGAGTGTCAAATAATGACACTGCTCCAAAATTCCTTAAAGTGAAATATTAGGGATGGGAGGAATGCTGTTAGTTGGCTAGACTCAGGAGGGCCAAGTGAGTTTGAAGAGAGATGCAAGAAAAGAAAGTGCCCCAAGTTTAAAAAGAGACAAGAGTAGTAAATTTATGAGGATTTCTTCCCCTGACCTCCCCAGGAATATCTTTTCTTCATACCATTTCACAGATTTGTGATTACTTATAAGGAGTTGTGAGGACTCCCAAGGTTCTCCTGATTCTTCCAAATCTAGAGAATACCTGATTCCTTGCCTCCCACCTAGTAACTGAATTACCTTTCCTGGGGCCACTTTGTTGAACCACCCAGTTGTCAGGTGGCTCCTTCTAAGGAAGCATAGACAGTTGTTGGTGTCAAAGGATGTTGTGGTCTTTGGATATGTTCCCGATTTGAATTTCAACCAAGTCCTCACATCTCTCTGATGGGGTACAGTAATAGAACAGAAGTCAATGGGAGATCAGCATGCACTCAGATTCCAGATTCTGAAAGGGAACAAAAATCAAACCCTCCATTCTTTGCCTCTTCACCATGTCTAATAACTAATATGCTAGAAACCAGGCAGGCTCTATCAGCCCATCAAAACTAAATATAAAGCAACAACTCTCAATAATCACATAATAAGTAATATGCACTTTATGAATGCTTAAGTCTATAAGACAAATGTTAATATTTACTATAAATTTACACTTTATAAATACAAATTATACGCCATCCTACCAAAATCTATTATACACTTTGAAAGTATTCAGTTAGTATTTAAATAGCCATGCAGAGCAGTGACTTACCTTTTCTAATACAGATAAGTTCATGTACTCCACAGGTTCTCTCTCCACCTGTTAAAAAAAGTTTATGGGAAGTTAAGAACAAAGAAAGTAGTGTGAATTTGACTGTTACAAAGAATCATTTTAAATTAGCACCTAAAAGTAACCTCAGAAAAAGTTTCCCTAACTCTTCTCTTTATAGTTAACTAAATGAATATGATAGCCTGATAACAGAATTTTCTGGAACAACCCAGAAATTAGGTCTTAGGAAGTCTCGTAATAAAGACACTTCATTCAAGTATGTGATTCTGAATGGCAAGCTTCTCAACTGCAGAAATCACATCACCATTTCCCAAGCATCTCTTCACATCGTCTAGAAGGAAAGACTGTAAGAGAGGACCCACTTTTGTATCTGAGCCTTAACATACACAAGTAAGTTAGTGAAAGGTCAATCCAATCCTGTAAAGTTACTATTTATATTTTATCACATATGCTCATATTATATATTCTCCAACAACCCACTATTATAAATTTGTAAAACAAATTTAATAGCATGAGGATAAAAACAAATTTAACTTTAAAATTACTTTGATTATTCTTTTTTGGAAAGAGTCTTTTGTAATGTTTCTTTTTTAAAAAATCTCTACTTATTGGGTCAAAAACCAAAAATACAGAAAAGTGCACAAATGTATAAAACGTTCATGTAATTATCACAAAGTAAGCACCTGAGTTGCTACAAACCAAGTCAAGAACCAGAACTTTGCTGGCATTCCAGGAGCCCCTTTAACTCACCTTCCTAGGCACTACTTTGTGCCTCAGAAGTACCTAATCTTCTGAGTGCTATCACCACAGCTTGGTTTTGTCTGCTTAGAAAATTTATACAAGTGGAATTGTTAAGTGGGCATTTTTGAGTCCTACTTCTTTCAACATTAGGTTTGTAAGATCAAACTATTTTATTGCTTGTAGTTATGGCTCATTCCTTTTCATTTCTGTATATAATTCCATTGTGTATAAATATACATATATATACATATATTCATGCATACATACGTAAAAATTTCAATTCTACCATTCATAAACATTTGAATTGATTTGGGTTTGCTATGACTCATTTTGCTATGAACCTTTTTATATAATACATGTCTCTGTTTCCCACATGCATGCTGTGCGTGCGTTTCTTCTAAATGTATTTCGAGGAGAACAGCTGGGTTTATGTGGCAAATGTACGTTTAACTTTAGAAGATAATGGCAAATGGTGGAAATAGATAAAGAAAATGTGGTAAATATATGTGGTGGAATACTATGCAGTCTAAAAAAACAAGGAAATTCTGTCATATGCAACAATATGGATGAACCCGGAGGACATTATGCCAAGTGAAAGAAAGCAGACACGGAAGGACAAATACTGCATGATATCACTTGTATGTGGAATCTACAAAAGTCAAATTCACAGATGTAGAGTAGAATGGTAGTTACCAGAGGTGGGAGAAAAGAAGGGAATGGAGAGGAGCAGGATAGGAAATGGGGAGATACTGTAAAGGGCACAAAGTTTCAGATAGACGAGGAGTTCTAGAAATCTACCGCAGAGCATGGTCACTACAGTCATTAATAATGTGTTGTATATGTCAAAATTTCTAAAAGAATAGACCTTAAATGTTCTCACTACAAAAAAGGCAAAGTGACTGATACGTTAATTAGCTTGATTTAATCATTCCACAATGTATACATATATCAAAACATCACACTGCACCCCATAAACACATACTTTGAATATTCTATTATAACAGTAATTTTATCTATTAGTTACTACTATATAGATATATTTCCTTCACTCAGAAGCATGTCACCACTTTAATGTAAGCTGAATAAAACTTTGTAGTGTTCTGTATATGTATGACCTTATAATTATTGTGAATTACTTTTAGTCTTTCCATAATGAAAATATTAAATAATTTAATCATTTCAGTTTAGCACAGAAGCTTTTATAAACAGCTTGGATATAAGACACAGAAATATCCTACAGCAATAACATGAGAAGTAAAAACCATGATATCCACTAAAAAAAGTAGGTCGTCTGAGAAGCAAGCTAAAAAAACTAGAAAATAGTATTTCTATCACCAAAGTAGGTTAGATCTTCATTCTGACTTGGTTGTAACAATGGTATTGCTTCTTTATTATTAAAAATACAGAATAATCACTGATTATCAGGAAGATAGGCTTTGCAAGAAGAAACACCTAACTTAAAGCTATGGGGTTATAAAGGAATTATTCAGCAAAACCCCAGTGCAAAAAATAGAGTGTTAATTGGAATATTACCAGTGAACACAGATTACCTGCTGAAAGGCTAGAATGAAATATACCTGCGTGCTACAGTTCTTCCCAATTGAGGAGATGCTAGTCCAATGACTGGCTATTTACCGAATTATAACAAAAGCTATTTTGAAACACTAGAAGGGTCATGTAATAAAAATAACATAATTATAATGTATTAATATATTGAGGCCTATGATGTTTGCAGAGGTTACTTAGAAATATTCTCCATGCACGTTAAGGCTTATTCTCTAGAAGTTACACACGTAACTTAGTTTGAGTTACATAGCTAATTCATGTAAAACGCTGTACTTTTAAGGCCTGTAATTAGAACTAAACTCTCCCACGTATTTAATATAAATTGATTAGGTTTTACCACATACACCTAATCTTAACTGTACCAGCATTATTTTTACAAGGCTTAGTATGTACAGTAACAATAAAAACTACTACATTCTAAGATATTTCTCAAAACTGCAGAATGACAATGAAAGCCAATTCCCACTTTTAAAAGCATTCAATTTATCTATATCAAAGAACCTCATAAATTTTTTAAGTTACTCAAATAATCACTATATTTCATATTTACAGTCAATTAGCTGCCAAATTTGTCAAAGTACCCACAAAAGTCAAATAAGCAAATAAGACTATGCACGACCTTTCCTGATATTTGTCCCCTAAATTCTAACCAACAAATAAGACTTCACTGATGTACATGTGGAACTCAAAAGAAATCACTATTCTTACGAAAATGAACAGTGAACAGAAATACTAAGGATACATAATTTTCCAGACAATAAAATAAAATTCAAGAAAACCCTCTTTTAAAAATACAAAAGAAGAAATACAAAAAAGTCATATAAATTTATTTACATTATTGGAAACTGAATCAGTGTTCTTTTTTTTTTTTTTTTTTTTTTTTGAGGATGGGAGCCTCACTCTGTCACCAGGCTGCGTGTGCAGTGGCGCATCTCAGGCTCACCGCAACCTCCGGCCTCCCAGGTTCAAGCAATTCTCCTGCCTCAGCCTCCCGAGTAGCTGGGACTACAGGCACGCGCAAATGGTGCCTCATTTTTGTATTTTAAGTAGAGACAGGATTTCGCTATGTTGCCCAGGATGGTCTCGATCTCTTGACCTCATGATCCACCTGCCTTGGCCTCCCAAAGTGCTGGGATTACAGGCGTGAGCCACCATGCCCAGCCTAGTGTTCCTTTTATCCCCAATCCTTCCTAAGACTGGGAGGAGTGTAAGGAAAAAATATGCATTCTCTAGGTTAAATGTAAATTTTTTAATGTATATGTCTGTTTGGAAGTCAAAGGCTTAAATACTTTTTCAGTTAGAGATAAGTTGAACTTTGTACAAATTTTATGTCTTATTTTGTCTTGAAAAGTAAATCCGAAAAGTTTCCAAAAGAAACGTTAAATTTGTAAGCAGGAGGCAAGAAAGACACTGTAGACATATCTTGATTTAGATGTGGTGGTAATCCAGGTAATCCAAAAAGTGCTCTACTGCTTTTAACAGTGTAATGCACAAGAGGGAATGCTTATTTAGTCACTTAGGCAGTATCTTTGGAAAGAGATTAATCTTCCACTAAAATAATCACCCCCAAAATGAACTCCTGTATAAATACAATTTTCCACACATCAAATTTAATTCAAGAAAATGAAGACTGGGACAACAGAACATAAGACACTAGAACTCAGAAACACATTTGTCTAGTTCATAATTTTATAGATAAATGGAGACCTCAAAAGTTAAAGTTGTTCAAGGTCACTAGCTAATTGTCAGGGGAAAAAAATAAAAGAACATTATGTTTAATGCATTTTGGAAAGTAAATATTGATTTTCTTCATTTTATGAAAAAACTGAAAGTTATGAAATTGTTTTCCAATCCTTTAAGGTAATTTAAATAGAACTGCATAAAAACTATACTTGGAGATAATAGCAGCACTGCTTTTGAAATAATCATCTCAGCAACCTGGAAAGGAGAAAAAGATAGAAAATGACAAGCTTAGTCAAAGTTACCATCTTTTCCCTCAGGCAAACCCATGTAGGAGTAAAACGTAAACTGGCATAATCCTCTACAATTGGAATAAGGGGTACAAGAGAAAATAGATGTGTGTGGGCACACACGTATGCTGTGATTGTGTGCATGTGTTTGTGTATGAATATATATGTGAGTGTCATTGGAAACTGGAATTTTAAAAAAATAAACAAAAGGATCATTACAACATATGTACTTGCCCACATGTTTACAGAAGGAAAATATGTAGTTACATGACAGCCCCATCGAAATACATCCAGGTACAGGCATACCTCAGAGATATCAATGGGTTTGACTCCCAACCACTGCAATAAATCACAATAAAACAAGTCACATAAACTTTTTGGTTTCCCAGTGCAAACAAAAGTTATGTTTATACTAGACAGTAGTCTATTAAGTGTGCAATATCATTGTATCTTAAAAAATGTATGACCTTAATTTAAAAATAATTTATTGCAAAAAAAAAATAGTAATGATTGTCTAAACCTTCAGCAAGTCCTATCTTTTTGCTGGTGAAGGGTTTTGCCTTGATGTTGATGATTGTGGACCAATCAGAATGATGGCTGATGAAGGTTGGGGTGGTTGTAGCAATTTCTTAAAATTAGACAATGAAGCTTACCACACCGATGGGTGAGTCTTCCTTTCATGGAAGATTTCTCTGTAGCATGCAATGCTGTTTGATAGCATTTTACCCACAATAGAACTTTAAAAACTGGAGTCAATCCTCTCAAACCCTACTGCTTTTTTTATCAACTAAGTGTATATAATATTCTAAACCCTTTGTCATTTCAACAATGTTCATAGCAGCTTCACCAGTAGATTTCATCTCAGGAAACCACTCTGTTCATCCACATAAGCAACTCCTCATCCATTCAAGTTTTATCATGAGATTTCAGCAATTTAGTCACATATTCAGGCTCCACTTCTAATTCTAGTTCTCTTGCTAGTTTCACCTCATCTGTAGTGGCTTCCCCTGCTTAAGTCTTGAGCCTCTCAAAGTCATTCATGATAGTTGGAATCAACTTCTTCCAAACTCCTATTAATGTTAATATTTTGGCCTCCTCAAACGAATCACAAATGTTCTTAATGGCATCTAGAATGATTAATCCTTTCCAGAAAGTTTTCAATTTACTTTGCCAGGTCCATCAAAGGAATCACTATCTATGGCAGCTACAGCCTTACACAATATATTTTCTAAATAATAAAGCTTGAAAGTCTTAACTAATCCTTGATTCATGAGCTACAGAATAAATATTACATTAGCAGGCATGAAAACAACGTTCATCTCCTTGTACGTCTCCATTAGAGCTCCTGGGTGAGCAGATGCCTTGTCAAAGAGCAGTAACATTTTGAAATGAATCTTTTTTCTGTGCAGTAGGACTCAACAGCAGACTCAAAATATTCAATAAACCATGCTGTAAACAGACGTTCTGTCATCTAAAACCCCCAAAATTTAGGCTTTGTTGTTCTACCTGTACAGCACACAGAGTACATTTAGCATCCTTCTTAAAACCCCAAGGACTTTCAGAATCATCAATGGGCACTGGCTTCCACTTAAAGTCACCAGATGCATCAGCCCCTAACAAGAGAGTCAGCCTGTCCTTTGAAGCTTTGAAGCCAGGCACTGACTTCTCCTCTCTAGCTATGAAACTCTTAAATGGCATCCTCTTCTAATAGAAGGCTGTTTCACCTACAATGAAAATCTGTTGTTTAGTGTAGCCACCTTCATCAATGATCTCAGCTAGATCTTATGGATAACCTGCTACAGCTTCTCCATCAGCACTTGCTGCTTCACCTCATACTTTTATGTTATGGAGATAGCTTCTTTCTAAACCTTATGAACTAACCTCTGCTGGCTTCCAACTTTTCTTCTACAGCTTCTTCACTTCTCTCAGCATTCACAGAATTGAAGAGAGTGAGGGTCTTACTCTGAATTAGGCTTTGGCTTTAGGGAATGTTGTGGCTGGTTTGATCTGTCATCCAGACCACTCGAACTTCTCCATATCAGCAATAAGCCTGTTAAGTCTTCCTGTCACTCATGTGTTCACTACAGCAGGTAGCACTGTTAATTTTCCTTTGCATTCACAACTTCAGCTACTGGCACAAAAGGCCTAGCTTTTGGCCAGTCTCAGCTTTTTACATGCCTTCCTCACTAGGATTAATCATTTCTAGCTTTTGATTTAAAGTGAGAGACATGTGACTCTTCCTTTCACTCAACATTTGTAGGGTTATTAATTGTTGTGTCTCAGGGAATAGGGAAGCCTGAGGAAAGGAAGAGAGACTGAGGGAATAACTGGTTGGAGGAACAATCAGAACACACACAACATTTATCAACTAAGTTTGCCATGGCTCATAGCACCCATATTGGCATGGCTCGTAGCGCCCAAAACAATTACAACAGTAGCATCAAAGATCACTGATCACAGATCACCATAACAAATATAATAATAATGAAAAAGTTTCAAATATTCCAAGAATTACCAAAACATGACACAGAGACACAAGGTGAGCACATGCTGTTGAAAAAATTGTGCCAATAGATTTGTTCAACACAGAGTTGCCACAAACTTTCAATTTGTAAAAAATGCAAATTTGTGAATTTACAAAAATGAAGCGCAATTTTGTATACCTGCACACAAACATGGAATTAAACCCCCAAATTTAGTTCCTTTAAAATGGATCTAAGAGTCCTTTTCAAAATCAACTGTATTTTGTCTACCATGTTTATTCTGACCATTAGCCTAAATCACCAGAATTTACAGGTTCTACTTATTTCTTCTTGGTCAAACACTGAAAGGCTACCTTAGAAATGTTTTAAATTCCATCTCATCTAAAGATTCTTCTCCAAAGCACATGCATCAGTCAGAGCCTTTAAATGATCACCTGCCTTACAATTATAAACTCTTTTATAGCTAATCCTTATGCAGACACCTATACTGCACATCATAAGCATGAAACTACTAATGCTACCAACCCCCAATCAACTTAATCCACTTAGACCATAGTCACTAACCTCTAGACATCTTTTAGTTTTGTCCCTAATTAGACCATTCAAGGAATAATACCAATTCTGGTCACCAATTTAAAACACAGTGTTACATAAAGATCATTGCTTCTGAATTGAGTCAGACTTCAATTCTAAAGTCAGCATCACCTAGTACTGTCTTTGCAAACCTGTGCTTGCTACTTAATCTTTGGAGTAAGTAAAAATAATAGCTAAAGTAATCTATAAAATAGTAATAATAACCTCACGACAGAAAATAGCTTTCATCTTGTACACTAATTCTGATGGATTGGTAGTAGCTGCCAGGGTAGGGGTGGAGGGTAGTGTTGCCAAGGATTCGGAAACCAAGTCCACACGCAGGAAAAAAGATGCCTTAATAAAACAGATGTCTGCTGCAGACAACAGAGGGAGAAGTGGTGCTATTCATGACTGAGAAAATGAATATATGTTGCCTGGCCCGTGGCAAGCACCCAAAAAAAGGTAATTCCCTTTGCATTCTTCACCAAGTAGAATATAAAATTCAAACAAATTCAGGCTCTGGAGATATTTTCTTCTTTTCTACAGTTATCATTGAATGTCAAACATTCTCCAATGTAAATATTCCAAAATAAACATTAACTTTTTCATACTTCTTAACCTGTCCTCTTTTTTGAATTTTTTCTTTAAAAAAGAGGGAAAAAAAACCTTCAGGCCTCCAACCCTCTGGGAGTTATCCTCCCAAATTGGAATTCCTTTACTTTTTGCTGTTGCTATGCAATTACTGTAGAGTTAAAATAGTCTGAAAAAGTCAAGTCCTTTCTATACTTTTACAAACTCATTTTATCTATGATACTCCTATTAAACAGCAGCCTACACTTTGAGACACATACTACCCCTCAAGCATCACATAAAATAAACTAGATCTTATTCACAACAATATCTTAGAGCACTTTATAATTTACAAAGCATGCTAAATACGGTATCTCATTTGATCCATATAAGTTCCTATGAATTTATTCAATAGTCTTTTCTAAGAGGTATAAATTTTATCCTATAAAATTAAATTTACTGTTCACAAATTAATCCATTTTCCAACTTTTGAGCTACTTTTAATTCAGTTCATTTGGTCAATTATGCTTTTGACTGCTAGATACTCATTAACATAACACAATAAAACCTTACGTATGTGCTCACAAAAAATTCTACTTAAGTGTATTTTCTAGTCAACAGAGAATAAAACTTTTTTTTTTTACTTCTGCACCAAATCATTTTTTAAAGCTACTCATATGCATTACTGCATTAAGTTCAGAACACTAAAGATAATTTAATATTCATTAAAACTTCTATCTCATGATGACTCAAAATAATATCTTGAATACCAATTCTAACATAGTCCTAAAAATGTGAAAATAAGAAATTGTTCTGAATACATGTGTGGCTCTTCGAAATTTGTTCGTAAATGCCCAATAACAGCTTCCTGAGTTGTCACTATTTCCCCCTTCTAAAAAAAGGGTAAATCAAGTGTTCTAATTTGATAGGGTCCAATTAAGATACTACTATATAGACATACAAAATATGCATATAATCATTTTACTCAAAAGCGTGAAATGTTTTATTTATAGTAGTTTGTTCAGTCTTACATTATTCATATATAGGCACTTTCATATTAGGTAGTAATCGACTAGGATTCGGGGAAAAGAATAAAAGGATAAAGTCAGCTAAATGGAAATAAAATTCATGAAAACAATCTATTATACTACCACATATATACTATGCGCGAACATAATATTTTCAAATAAACTAATAATGCAAATAGTATTACTCAAATAACAAACTGTATAAATTAAGCCAGTGTATGGTTCTCTCTGCTTTCCCCATTGCCATGCACTGCTGCATTCTCTTTCTTTTTCTTTTCTGAGACAGAATCTCGCTCTGTTGCCCAGGTTGGAGTGCAGGGGCATGATCTCGGCTCACTGCAACCTCCGTCTCCAGGGTTTAGGTGATTCTCCTGCCTCGGCCTCCCCAGCAGCTGGGACTACAGGTGTGCGCCACTATACCCAGCTAAGTTTTGTATTTTCAGTAGAGACAAGGTTTCACCATGTTGGCCAGGCTGGTCTCAAACTCCTGACTTCAACTGATCCGCCCACCTCGGCCTACCAAAGTGCACAGCTGCATTCTAATACAACCTTAAAACAACAAAAAATAAAATACCACTGTGTCTCTAATGTTCCCTAAGTGTTTCTAATTTTCTTTGGTGAGTTAGAAAAGTAACCTTGAATAAACTGTAAATTATTCAAAAGTAAATCTACTGGGTTTTTTAACTGAGTATTTCAAATGGCTTTTGAAAGTCTAAATTTTGCCTCAGAAATCTTAGAGCCAAAAGAAACCTTAAAGAACATCTCAGTATTCTTCTCATTATTTTAAAAATACAATATATGTATGTAGCAAACTATAAGGTACATTATTAATAAAAAGCAAATGCACTACATACACTCACACATACACACACACACACATAGATTTTCGCTAGTTTAACCTTATTCTACATTTTTAAAAAATGTTACCCAGAGAAGTTAAGTAGTTAAAGTTAATATAGCAATGTAACAGGTGTTTATTTTTTACTTTGGCAAAACAGTCTGCAGAGTCTTCTCATATTCTTACGGAAGAGAAAGAAAAATGTCGACTGGATGAAGGAAGGAAGTTAGATCATTAAGGACCAGCCTTATCTTGAGGTTTTAAGAAACTCAGATTTGCGTTTTATAACACGAAGATAACTAGCACTACTTTGGAAAATGAATTGGAAGGAAACTTAACACTGGAAATAAGACTACTTAGGAAATTAATGCAAGTCTCTTAATGAGCGATAAGGGCATAAAATAAAGTGAAGACACCAAGCAGCACAAACTGATTTGAACTGTAGACTTGGCAGGACTTCGTTATCAACAGGATGTGGGAGGTGAACTGTAATACAAGGTTGGTGTCCAGGTTTTTAACTCAGATTCCTGGTTACTTAAAAATGCCACTCAGATGGTAAATCTGCACAGAGTGGGGGGTGAATTTTGATGGAGGCTGGATTTGGTGGCTGTGATGACAACTTTGGGACATTCTGAATACAGCAAGCTAAACATTTTGGATTGCTGAGGACAACCATGTGAAAGTATCTAGCTACTATTTGGAAATATAAGTCAGGAAAATTCTGTGTTAGAAATACGCTTCTGGGTAATGCATAATTTTTTATGACAATGTTCAGAATTCCATGAAACAATGCATAGAAACTTGGTTTGAGTTCATACAAAATACAATTGACCCCCCATATCCACAGGTTCAGCATCTACGGATTTAACTAACCGTGCATGGAAAACATAGTTTTCCATAGCCTACAGTGGTTGTATATGTACTGAATATGTACAGACTTTTTTCTTGTCATTATCCCCTAAAGAACTATTTACATAGCATTTACATTATAGTAGGTATTACAAGTAGACTGGAGATGATTTAAAGTATATGAGAGGATGTGCATAAGTTAGATGCAAATATTATGCCATGCGATATAAAGACCTTGAGCATTCTCAAATTTTGGTATCCCAGGCCACCTGGAACCAATCTCCCCCACAGTTACCAAGGGACAACTGTATTCAGGTACCATACAAAACCTAAGGGGTACAAATGAATAAGACATTAACCTCTAGAAATTTACAGTCGGACAGGAAAAACAAATTTGTAAATAAGTGATTACAAAATTGTTCAATGCGAGCAATTACGGCAATGTGTATAAAGCAGACAATGGCAACAGGGTCAAGAACGGAAGCCACTAGAACATTAGGTCAGGTAGATTAAGAGAAGACTGAGAAATATGTAATCAAGAGAGGAGGAAATTTCAAATACAACAAAAAAGAGTCAACACTATCAGATTAACAGAGGCCAACACTAGAAGAATGAATATGCTGGATAGCAATTACATCACTTCATAGGCTAGGCTACAACAATGATTCCCAATCTGGTATTGCCAGACCACTGGGCCAACAGTAAGGATGTATAACTATTCTCAATATTTCAAAATGCCTTTTAAAAATTGTAACTTTACCTAATATAGCCTAACTTCTTTACCGCTGACTGGAATTATGTTAGCTCAATGTAGTAACTCTAGCATCTTTTATGTCTCTTTTTATTAGTAGTCACACATCTGACTGATGAAAGGAGGAAATTAATGATTACTTAGTAGAAATAATTTTGTGTTATAAAATAGGAGGTTTACACAGAGAAGGAAATAAAAACAATCCTTAGTACTAAAAAGTCTAGACTCAAGGGCTAAAACACTGGGCCATAGCTAATAAGAGTATGCTTAACAGATATAAACGAACTGTTCAGTTCAAAACATTGGTTAGCTAAGTAAGGGGTTGCAGGCACATGCCTTGAGAGTATACCAGCTAAAAGAGACTGTGGTTTTAGTTGATTACAGCCTTGCTCTGTGCCAACATGAAGCTCCAAAAAACCTATTCTAATGTTAAGCTATATTAATAGGATTACACACAAGTGAAGGAGTGGTATAACAGTTTTAATGTATGCTATTCAATAGCATAACTGGAATGAAATGGCCCACTACTATATTCTAAATTTTAAAACATACAACTACAGATCATCCAGAGAAAGGAAGTGGATATTTTATCTAGAAAACACTCTAGAGCTCTCTTCAAATGGCAGAAGGGATATCACAGAGAGAGAGAATAGTGGGCTTTTTATTGCTACAGAAAGCAAAACTAGGATGGGTAGACAGACATTACTGAATGTCAGATATTCGGCCAAATACAAAGACCTTATGAATATAAGAATTACTGCCAAAAACAGTGTTTGACCCATCATCATTGAATGTTTTTATACAAAGGAAAGATGATCCATCTCTTAGCATTCACACTACACTGTAATTGCATGTTTAAAATTATCTGTCTCTCCGAATAGAACATGAACTATTTGAGGGAAGGGTTATAGTCTTATTTATGTTTTTGGCCTCATGGAATCCAGCAATGAACATTGTATACGGCTATTGTACAAAAAAAAAAAAAAAAAAAAAAAAAAAGTCTATTGAATTAATAGGTGAATGAAGAAATTGAATGTTTTAAGAAACATTTCATTGAAAAAATGAGATGCCCTTTTGGCCCCCTAAATTTTTAAGATGTCCTTAGCACTGAGTCTCATGCAGAACTCATTCTACTCCATAACACAGCCTAGGGAGGATGTGCATAATGAATCTATTTTACCATGTGATAAGGAGCACAGTTAGGCTAATTCGAACTGCCATCTTTATCTGAAGTGCTAATATTAATTACAGTTTCTTTGCCAAACTAGAAAAGATATAATTCCTGATCTTTGTATTATGAAACCTTAAGCAAATGCTTCAGTATGAAAATATTTATGAGAGTATCTCAAACACAGAGGAATCTCTAGAATGTGAGGATTCAAAAAATCTTATTCTTTAAACATGTTAAGTAGTAGGCAGAGCAAAATCCCATCAGGTGACATGGAAAATTAATCAATAACACTTAACTGCCAGAAGAAAGAATGGAAGAACTAAGAAAAAAAGGAAAAAACTGAAAAGATTTTAAGAAATTACAAGTTATAGCATCATATCTGAATGGCATCTGGCTGAAGGATTTTCCTCATCTTCTGCTAAACCTTTCTACCTTCACGGCTTCACAAGAAACTCTACCACAAACTAGTTGGTAAAATAAAGTACACAACATAAATCAGTGGGTTTGGTTTCTTGATTTTTAACCCTTGGTAAAAGGGCAGCCAGGGAAACAAACGTTGAAAGTACTACTCCAGATCACAGGAATATCATAAATTATAGGTAGATCTTATTCCCCACCATTTTAACTAAAGTAGACATTTGAAACTGTTTGAATGCGTGTCATGCATATAATAGTACTCCCTCGCTTAAATAAATAAGATAAACGTAAACACATAGCTAAACTCTATTTTGGAGTCCACACGATCTGACAAAAAGCAGTGCCCCAGAGATGCATACTACCAGTGATTGGTCACTTAGAAGGGAAACGCTTTAAAAAGTTTTACTTAGGAACACACATTCAATGTAGACAAATAATGATACAGCTATAGGCACCTTGCACAGCTGTACAGATGCACATACACGCACAGGGAAAATTTACAAATTACTTTCACTGTTTGAGTTAATCTAAGAGACAGGGCCTGAAGATGTGATCTTTCACATAAACATCCTAGACGTGTGAAATTAATTTTCACAATATCTTCCTTAAAAACAAGGCAAAATATAGACACTGGGTCCCAGTTACATGTTTCTGGAACAAGAAAAAAATACACTTTCGTGTCAACTACCTTATCCAGGAACTTAATTTTTATTAAGCTACTTTTCGAAATATGAGCATTGTTGGCACTATAACACTTTACAGACTGATATTTGCAGGATTCTAAGAATGTGTGCTTGTTGTAAGGACGTATTTACTTCTTTTCATGGAGAAAAACAGTTTTGAGTGTTGGGGAGGAACAAAACCACTTGAGGAGGAAATTAACCTAACCCCAAATTTCCTGGACACCCTACAACGGCAAACAGAAGGGGAATGGACAGAGAGTGTAACCCAGCATCAGCCCGAGTGGGGACAGGGAAGGGTTAGAAAGGGAACAAAAAACTGGACTCTCAGTTTGGCAGGAAGGCGGGTATTGTGGAAGGATGGTTTGCTGCGGCGGGAGCCAGAGAAGAAGGTGCAGCCTGAGCTCCCCGTGGCCCCTCGCTCCTCCCAGCCCGTCCCGCGGGGTCTGTAGGGCCTCAGCCCGACCCCCACACCGCGCGGCCGGCAGAGGCACGGCCCAGGACTCTGTACCTGCCCGCCAGTCAGCTCTGCCCCGCGTGCGGCCGCCGGGAGGCCGCTGAAACTGCGAAGGCCGGGGCGAGCGAGCCAGTGGAGCCCGGCGTCCCAGCGGCGCCGCT
>NW_016809040.1:617876-629503 GCF_001698545.2 Rhinopithecus bieti
CCCACCGCCCCACCGCGCCTCGCGCCTGGATTCGAAACAGGTGCCCGGCCCGGAGAGCCACGGGCCCGCGCCCGAGACCGGCGCGCCGAGCACTTGTGGGGGCCCGGGCCCGAGCCTCCTGGCGCCGGGCGCCCACCGGTTCCGTACTTGTAGCAAACGGAGTCGATGAAGGAGGCGAGTGGCAAATGATGTGGTCAGGACCAAGGACAGGTCTCCTTGGTTGAAAAGGATTCCTACCCACTAACTCAGATTTGGTAATAGGAAGGTCTGTTTTGGTTTCGTTTGGTTTTATTTTGTTTTGTTTTGCCCGCATCAGCCACATACTTGTCTCAGATCTCCGCTGTGAAGTGGAGGAACAGCTAGTTCGCAAAAAGCAAAGAAGAGAGAGGAATCCTGAGCACAGCAGTTGTCTCGCTCGCTCTCCCTCACACACACACACACACACACACACACTCACCTGCACGCACCCACTTCACCCCTTAGCCTCGCTCTTGATAAGACTTGCTGGCACACAGAGCTTGGTTTACCTCTTGGAACTAAGAGTTGGAATTTGTCTACACAAGCAAACGCACATTTGAAGCCACACAAAAGTAGGGGTCAGACAGACGTTCTGACAAAGGACCTGGAAAGCATGTCACATGCAGGTTTTTAAAATTTGTAAACCTGTGAGCATTGTCAACAGTCCCAGGCCAACCCTGAGCACAACAACAATTGGCCACTTAGTTTTTACTTAAGATACTTGAACCGCTCAACCATTTACCCAACTCTCAACTTCATTTAGTAATTTGAGGACCTGGACAATCAACAGTATAAACAACATTGAGAAATAGGGAGTTTAGTGATTCTCCCTTGTGGAGGAAATGCTAATTCCTAGAGCAAAATAGCTATATAGGGACTGACACAAAGAAGAAATATTTTACACTTATGTAAGTGAGGTTGGACTGTAAATCTAGAGCAGAAACTGTCTTCCATTGCTTTTATATAACCTCTCCCTCAGTCGCAGTTTATGCTCAATAGACATTCATCCTTTACCATTTTCGTTACTTCAGTGAATATCTGTGGAGCCGGCACTGTGCTGAAATCTGGCTACAAGCAAGAATTGTTATTGAAGGATCAAACAAAATACTGTTTTACTCAGAAAACATTAAAATGCCTATACTTTAGGAAAGCTTCATGAGCGAGTTTATGATAGACATCTAGAGGATTCAGGTAAAATGTTTAATGACATTTTCCCCAGGCAGCCTCTCTTAAAATAATCTTGAACTCCAAGACATTGATCTGAACTTGACACCACAATTCTGAGTTTGTGGTTTCTGGCGAGTTCTGAGTAATCCAATTTTTCAAACTTTTAAAGAATTTCATATTGAAAGCCCCAAAAATTTAATCATCCTTTCCTCACCAATTACACAGCTATTAAGTAATAACCAGATGATGTGAGTTTCCATAACCTAGATTAACATCGCTATTATTTGTTCAGGAGACTTATTTGTGTGTGTGTATGTGTGGTGAACTTGAGTTTCAAACTTGTCGAATACAGGAGTTTAGGCCAAGGCCACTGGGTATTGATGACCTTTCCCTCTGGATTAGAATGCAGAATTTTCCCTACCAACATTGCGTTTTAAAAAAAGAAACTATGTTTTCCAAATACTAACTGGAAAATTTCTGAGACTGATGTTGGAAAATATCATACGGATTTCCTCACCCAAGATTTCATATAGATGCTGAGTTTGCTTAGCAGCCACTTGGAATCAGATTTTTAATTTAGTGTCTTACATATTCTTATTTATAAAGTATGTTACGGGTTTGATACTTTTAGGGAATGTCAATTATTTATAATCTGAATGTTTTACATTTTGTTAATTATACATCCTGCCTAATAACAAAAATTGTTCCTAATCTTGACCTTACACCTCCAAAACTGTCTTTAGTCTGTATACCTTTATGTACTAGGGAATGCACAAGAGATTGTTCATTTTTTCATTCTTCATTCTTCTTTGTAATAAATTATTTGCAAAACAGTTTCCAAACATATAATTCAAGCAATTACCATCATGTGATGTGGAGATAGTTAGGAGCTCAGTTAGGAAAAGTAGAATAAAAGAAGTCAAGCTGGGCATAGTGGCTCATGCCTATAACCCCAGCACTTTGGGAGGCTGAAGCAGGCTTGAGCCCAGGAGTCAAGACCAGCCTGGACAACATGGTGAAACCCTATCTCTACTAAAACTACAAAAAATTAGCTGGGTATGGTGGCACATGCGTATAGTCCCAGCTACTCAGGAGGCTGAGGTGGCAGGATCACCTGAGCGAGAAGTCAAGGCTGCAGTGAACAGTGATTGCACTAGTGCACTCCAGCTTAGGCAACGCAAGTTAGTCATACTAATTTCCTTTCTTATGTTATAAAATGGGAATGTTTTTGGCATTTTCAGTCTCCAATTAGTTTTTCGTAGAGATATTATTTTCAATGAGAGTTTTATTTCCAGGAGGACCACAAGCTTATTACCTAGTGATGTGGCTGAAACATCAGTGGAAAAATTGAGCACAGAAGATGAATCATGTGGGAAGAACAACTCAAAAGGGAAGTGAAGAGTAATTTCACCTACATTAGTTAAGTAGTTTTCATGTACCACACAAAATAATCACTATTGATAACAGTATCATCTTGATGGGAAAGTATGTTCCAAGTTACAAAAATTCCCAATGTGCTTTTAAGAAACAACACATGTTTAAAATTGGACTTTTCCTTTATTTAAGCTGTTCAACTGAAAAGACTAAACCACTAGAAGAATGAAAAAAAATACTAACTAGCAATTATATAGTTGCATATATAGAAGTGGAGATTTAAAAAGTATCTATACAAAAAAATATGTATTTTGAAAAATTTTAGTAGATCTTATATTATTCTGGCATTTGAGTATTTGAGTTAAGGGAGACCTTTTCTTCAGACAGGGTCTCTCTCTTGCCCTCCAGGCTTGAGTGCAGTGGTGTGAACATGACTCACTGCAGCCTCGACCTCCTAAGCTCAAGCAATCCTCCTGCCTCAACCTCCTGTGTAGCTGGGACCACAGGTATGCACCACCACACCTGGCTAACTTTTTTATTTTTTATTTTTTGGAGAGGCAGGGTCTCACTTTGTTGCTCAGGCTGGTCTCCAACTTCTGGGCTCAAGCGATCCTCCTGCCTCGGCCTCCCAAGGTGCTGGGATTACAGGCATGAGCCACTGTGCCCCACCTGAGACAATGTGCCCAGCCAACACTTTTAAACTTTAAGCTTTGTTACCAGTTGTAATTATCTGAAAAGAGGTGGCTGTATTATACAAACCTGGTGAAAAACCAAGTTAAAAACATTAATATTTCTTGTTCTTCATGAATCACAGTGCCATGAAAAGTTACACTATTAGTTATTCTGATATCTTCGTCTGTTTTTCTAGCACTCATGAAGCTAAACAAAATATGGCAAGTTGTCTTTATAAAATAATACTGTTTCTTTGCTATTATAAATTAGTTTGTTTAAAATAAATATAATTACCAGAGCTTTGTTGATGTATGTAATTGACTTATTTTGTTTATATTTGTTACATTACAAATTTGAATTATACTTGCCTTTCTAAATCCATACATTCCAACAAGCTACTGTCTTCAATTAATTGTACATTAGTTAATACTTGTTTGGTTGCAAATGAGAGCAACTCAATTTGAATTAGCTTAAGAAAAGTGGAAAGTTAGTTATAAAGATATAAGTACAGAAATGAACCTTGGCCTCAGAATCAGCTAGACTTGGAAACCCCAATGCCAGCACCATACCTTCTACCTCTTATCTCTACTTTTGTGCATGTTGGCTTCATTTTGCTTGCTCACCACAGGCTAACTTTGTCCCTATGACAGAAAACATGACACTTGAAAGATGTCGAGCTTTATAGCTCACAGTTTCTGGCAACTATCTGGGCCCCAGCTTCATAAAGTCCCCATAAAGTAAAGCATCATTGACTCAACTTAAATGAAATACTCTGTTTCATACTAATCAGGAGGCCAAGTACAAAAATTAGCCCTAGCCTGAGTCAAGTGAATGCCCCTGAACAAAACCTCTGTGGCCATAATGGCAGGGTCATGGAAGAATACAGCAGCCCCCATGAGGCTCATAAGGATGAACTGGGGAAGAAGGAAGATAGTTCCCAGAAGGAGGTTGTTGGGACAGAAAGAAATGTATGCCTAATGTTCCATTATTGGAACGCTAAGCATGTGGGAGTTATTTATATCCTACTGCTCAAGGACATCACCAAGGTCTGATTGCAAAAATTCTAAAAATTGCAATTTCAGGCATAAATGGGTTAAGTAGTAACTACAAAGGTACTGTACTGTCTAGACATCCACCTCATGTCTACCTTCTAACTCTTTTGCAAACACTTGCCTTTCATCATACTTCCCTGCAGTTCCCTTACAGCAGAGCTATCCAAAAGAATTGTCTGGAACAGTTAAAGCACTCTATATTTGTGCTGTCCAATACAGTGACCCCTAGCCACCTGTGACTACTGAGCACTTGAAATGTAGGGAGTGCAATTGAGGAATTGAATTTTTAGTTTTATTTAATTTTTTTCAATTTAAAGTTTAAAAAGTCACATATGGCTATTGTCTGCCATATCAAACAGCATAGACTTAGAGCTACAGAAATGGCATGGTAGTGTTCAGGCAGGAAGTAAGAAAGAAGATTGTTTAATGAGCACTTGGTGAGATAAACTGTAATGTCTATAGTGGGAAAAGGATAGCAGCAATTTCCCATGTTTGGCAATTCTACCTAATGACCTGACACTATAAGAAGTATATCCATCATGCTGTGTGGAGGTAGTCAAAGACGGTGATGGAAAAAAAGTAACCAGAAATCAGAATGATTTTGTTTTCTCTTCCATTTCCTCCAGCAAATATTTTCCTCAAGAGCTGTCATTTACTCTACTATAGATAGCACAGTTATAACAGGGAAAAACTAACATGAAATATTCTAGAATTATTTTTGTTCACTTAGATCAAATGGTAGTTTTTTCCTGCCACCTAAAGCTTTAAAAGTAACACAAGCTCTAGCAAAGAAAAGGAAGAAAAGAGCAAATAGCACGGACACCAATTTATTATCCTGTGCTTTCCTTCCATTGTGTCTTCTAAGCCTTTCATTCAGACAGAAGGGCCAACTATACTTCGCTTCCTTTTCCTCTGTAAATATGATATTTGTCCTGTATAATCTGCTATTATTTTCTTATTGCTCACTGAAGTTATTGCTATTGGCTAGCTGCATAGAGCAGTATGCAGAGGTTTTTCAAAAGAATAATAACACAGCACTATACTGGCCTGTCCAGCTCATAGGAGTGAACAGAACTTTTAAACATATAGACCAATTTAACACAAAATGATCAACAAGTACATGCTTAGTAGGATACAGGCTACTGTAACTAACTGTTCTTATTCACAACAAAGAAGTGTATTATTTTGTTCTAGGTAGGAGTACTGGACTATATTTAAAACCTTTTTTCAGGACTGAGTGTTTCCATGATAATGACAAGTGACATTTATACGATGACTTTCACTCAGAGGTCAAAAAGTGTGCCACAAACCTTTTACATGACATAAATATGTCACCCACCAGTAAATGCAGCCACCTATCATGTGGAAAGTGGAAGCAACTTTTAGAAGCCCTAAAGAATATACATATACAGGAAAGAAATTGGATTTTACACCTAAAATAAATCGATAATCTGAGTTAGATGAGAAAATGGTCTTCTGCTGCAAAAACATTCAAATCTTCTTGGTTTATATAATTGCACATTTGAACAGAGTAATGATGTGTGGAATAGAGGAAGGAGAGTCAAAGCAGAAAGATAGTTTAGCATAATCTGGAAAAGAGATGATTAGAGCATAAGTTAGGAAAAGGAGGTAAAATAATGG
The DNA here is from genome assembly GCF_001698545.2 of Rhinopithecus bieti. Taxonomy (NCBI): domain Eukaryota; kingdom Metazoa; phylum Chordata; class Mammalia; order Primates; family Cercopithecidae; genus Rhinopithecus; species Rhinopithecus bieti. Next base: position 623,801 of record NW_016809040.1, read on the forward strand.
GCTTGATCAGAGCAGAGAATCTATGAAGGTCACTAAGAGTTTTTATTGCTTATGCTCTTCAAATGCAATGCTATCAAACATTATTCTTCGTATAAAAGTAGGTGCTCAATGAATTTTTGTTGAATGAATAAATTGTAACAGGCTTGGAGTCATGTGTCCTTTATGATTGTAGTTCTTAAACTCTGATGCGTACATCTACACAAAAATCAGATTAAATAGCCATTGATGATTGTGATAAAGAGAAGCTAAAATTGATTATCAAAACCCTTTATGTAAAATAGTATTTCTCATTCTCATCTTCCTAATCATCGTTTCCTAATACAGAATTTCTCTTTGCTTAAGTATTTACTTACTGTTATGAAGGAAAGGGAAAAAATTTGTAGAGTTTAATGTGGTATAACATGCCATAATCTGACAGAAAGTTTATTAGTGTTTTCTCTTTTAACACGGAACAATTTACTAAAGGAATTATGGAACATTTTTTAAGGATTCAGAAAGATAGGCTACAAAATCAATCATAGAATGCTTGTAAGAGTACAATTTTGAATTGAAAATGATATGTTAAGGACTGGAAGTAAATTGTGAGACTCCAGTGATCTCGGCTCACTGCAACCTCCACCTCCCAGGTTCAAGCAATTCTCCTGTCTCAGCCTCCTGAGCAGCTAGGATTATAGGCATGCACCCTGCTAATTTTGTGTTTTTAGTAGAGGTGGGGCTTCATGATGTTGGCCAGGCTGATCTCAAACTCCTGACCTCAAGTGATCCACCTGCCTCGGCCTCCCAAAATGCTGGGATTACAGGTGTGAGCCACCGCACCTGACATTGCTTAGCTTTCAGTAGAAAAGATAATATAGAAAATATTAGATAAAACAGTTAGGGTACCTGCTACTTCTACTAGTTTCTGTTCACTGCATCTGATTGTTATGAATTTACAGAGGGGAACTGTACTCCTTTGCTATATGCTAAGCCATGTTATTTTTCTTCTCCACCCAGACTCCTCACCCAACCAAACTACACTTGATTGATTTTATGTCTATATTATTAAGTATTAATCCAGCTGAATTCACCATTGTTCAAGAGGCTACTAAATTTCAAACTCTCAATCTAAAACATAACAAATATATTGTCCTTTGTAATGTTTGCATAAAATTTCCACTGGGATCCATTTTTAACCCTTTTAAATATCAGAGTATTACTTTTAGTTGCCTACTGGTAATGTCCACCTATTATGCTCAACTTACTTCTTAATCAAACTCACTACATTCTCTTTTTTTAAAAAAAAACTTATTCCTTTTCCTTTATTCACCACCTAAGTTATTGATACCACAATCCACTAAGTAATCCAAATTAGTATGACTTACAATTATTTGTATCCCTCACTCTCAAAAAGTCATCAAATCTGTAGATTCCACCATATATATTTAATCAAAACCTTACTTTTATATCCTTTTCCTAATGGATGCCCTCATCATCTCTTTTCCAGATTTTTACAATAAATTCCTAAATTATCTTCCTGTTTTGACTGTCTTTCCTTTACTCCACATATCATTACCTTGCCCAAATTTATCTTCTTCAATTCTATCAATATTATACACTGCATTTCCAAAATACATACCTGAGCATTTTATTCTTATGTTTAAATCTTCAGATAATAGTGGGAAAAGGGAGATGCATGTGCGTTAGTTGATCACAGACTTTTAACAACTTTCTAGAAGGAAAACTTCATCTGCAATGGATATATCAATGGAGGGAAATGTCAGCCCAGAACTCATAGAAGAATTCCAGAGCAGTGATGAAAAATAAAGCACCAGAGACCTCGGGCTTGAAGTGGATATAAATGAAGTGGAAAAGCAGATTGTAGGGTAGAACTAAGGGAACTTAATTAAAAGCCTATCAGTGGGCTGGGCGCAGTGGCTCATGCCTGTAATCCTAGCACTTTGGGAGGCCCAGGCAGGTGGATCAAGAGGTCAAGAGATTGAGACCATCCTGGCCGACATGGTGAAACACCATCTCTACTAAAAATACAAAAATTAGCCAGGCATGGTGGCATGCACCTGTAGTCCCAGCTACTCAGGAGGCTGATGCAGGAGAATCACTTGAACCCAGGAGGCGGAGGTTGCAGTGAGGCGAGATCATGGCACTGCACTCCAGCCTGGGCAACAGAGCGAGACTCCGTCTCAAAACAAACAAACAAAAAACAAACAAAAAAAACAAAAAGTCTGTCAATGGATAACTGGTTCAATCCAGCCTCCCCTATTTTTCCCAAACCCACGTGTGTGGGTAACTGCCAGAAAGAAGTGAAATTTGTAGGATAGAATCAGAGAATTGTAAATAAATTGAACATCTGTCTAGAAAGAGGTAAGGCTCCTAGTGTTGGCACCCTGACATAAAGCCCTCTATATTTTGATATACTAAGTACATGTATTATTCAACCTGATCCCTTATTTTAAAATATAAGTTCTTAAATAAAGGATCTTTAGACATTTGTAAAAGACCTAGGAGAGGCTGGGTGCAGTGGCTCACACCTGTAATCACATCACTTTGGAAGGCTGACGCAGGTGGATTGCTTGAGCTCAGGAGTTTGCGACCAGCCTGGTCAACATAGTGAAACCCTGACTTTACCACAAGAAATACAAAAGATTATCCAGGTGTGTTGGCATGTGCCTGTGGTCCCAGCTATTCAGGAGGCTGAAGTGGGAGGATGACTTGAGGCTGGGAGGCAGAAGCTACAGTGAGCCATGATCACACCACTGCCCTCCAGCCTGGGCAACAGAGTGAGACCCTGTCTCAAAAAAAAAAAAAAAAAAAAAAAAAAAAAAAAAAAAAAACCCTAGGTGAACAATTGGACAAATGAACCCAAGGGGAACTCAGAGAGCTTCAATAAGACATTACAAACCTTTAAACAAAGACTGCTATTGAAAGAAAAAAAAAGAGAGAGAAATAGAAGAACAAAAAAGATTTATTGATGGTGAAAATATGATTGTTGAAACACAATACTCATTAGAAAAGATGAAAAAGTTGGAAAACAGCCTGTCAGTCTCACTAAAAGTTAAACATAGAGCTACCACATGATCTAGTTATTTTTCTAGATACTTATCCAAGAGTAAAGAAAGCATGGCCAGGCATGGTGACTCACGCCTGTAATCCCAGCACTTGGGGAGGTCGAGGTGGGCAAATCATCTGAGGGCAGGAGTTCGAGCCTAACCAACATAGTGAAACCCCGTCTCTACTGAAAATACAAGTTACCTGGGTGTGTGGCATGCACCTGTAGTTCCAGCTACTCTGGAAGCCAAGGCAGGAGAATCATTTGAACCCGGGAGGTGGAGGTTGCAGTGAGCCAAGATCGTGCCACTGCACTCCATCCTGGGCGACAGAGCACAATTCCATCTCAGAAGAAAAAAAAAAAAAAAAGGAAGAAAGCATATGTCCAAACAAAGACTTGTACCTGAGTGTTCGTAGCAGCATTATTTGAAGTTGCCAAAAACTCGAGACAACCCAAAAGTTCATCATAAGTGAATGAATAAACAAACCGTGGCATATCCATATAATGAAGTAATAACCAGTAATTAAAAGGAATAAACTGTTGATGCACACAACATCGTGGATGAACCTCAGAATAATTATGCTGAATGAAAGAAGCCAGGGAGAAAAATGGAAATTCAGATAAAAATCTAAAATATACAAACTACATAATGTATAGTGACAGGCAGTAAATCAGCGGTTGCCTGGGAGGAAAGAGACAAGGTGGTCTAGGAAGGGGCAGGAGGGAGTTTTGGGGGCTGACTGATGTGTTATCTTGATTGTGGTAATGGTGTCATGGGTGTATTTCTATGTCAAAACTGATCAATTCATATACTTAAAACATATGCAACTTATTGTTTGTCAATTATGCTTCAAAAAATCTGGTTGAAAAAGGAAAAAGAAAAAACTAGAAGAGACAAAAGATAGGTTAATGGAAAATAGGAGAAAAAAATAAAATTCATTGAAGATCAATTCTGAAAGTCTAGAGTTTAACCGATAAGAGTTCCAGAGGGAAAAAAGAGAGGATCTGGAGCACAAATCGTTACAGAAACAACGCAAAAACGATGTCTGTGATCTAAAGAAAGGCCCTGGACTTTAGATGGAAAGAACCCTGCAAGAACCAAGCAAGATGAATGAATGAAAACCCACATTGAGACACATCTCATGGAATTTTAGAACATCAAGAATAATGAAGATTCTTAAGGCAGAGATTTTTTTAAAAGAAAAGGAAAGAAGAAAAAGTAAATAACTTAACTCTGAAAAGCTGAGGTTCAAATTGGGATCAGAGATTTCAATGACAAAGTGGGTATTAGAACTTTGTCACTGAAAGTTCTAATTGGGTATTAGAAAAGAAGGGAGCAGCCGGGTGCGGTAGCTAATGCCTGTAGTCCCAGCACTTTGGGAGGCTGTAGCGGGCGGATCACTTGAGGTCAGGAGTTCAAGACCAGCCTGGCCAATATGATGAAACCACGTCTCTATGAAGAATAAAAAGAATAAAAAAATAAAAAAATTCTCTATGAAGAATGAAGAATAAAAAAAAATAGCCAGATGTGGTGAAGTGCACAGTTACTTGGGAGGCTGAGGCAGGGGAATCACTTGAACGCAGGAAGCGGAGGTTGCAGTGAGCTGAGATCATGCTGTTGCACTCCAGCCTGGGTGTTGCAGCGAGACTCCATCTGAAAAAAAAAAAAAAAAAAAAGGAGCGATGACTGTGGAGTCTTGAAGAAAGAATGATTATGAACTTCAAATTCTATGTCAAGCCTGACTCAATCAGGAATGAGGACAGAGTAAAGCTTTTCAGACATTCATAAATTTTAAAAAATCTACTGTTGTTCACATTTTAAAATTTTAACTTAATGATATAACCCAACAAAATAATAATCCAAGGAAGAAGTTATAGATCCCAGAAACCATGAAACTAACCTGTGAGTATGATGAAAAGAAATCATAGGATGACAATGAACCTGAAAATCAACAAATTTAAATTATAAAGAGAAGTCTGAAGAAAATGTTCAGAAAGAAAATTGTCATTCAACAACTAATATACTACAATGCTGAAAGATCTTATTGTCATGAAAAAGGCATACATTTTTTTCTCTCAGTAGAAAAAAGAAGAGCAATTAGATGCTCTAGGGTGGAAAAGCCATATGGCCCACATATGAAACAAATTAAATATGGCTTGAGTTTGAGTCATTGTTAAAGTTGTTAGAGAAAATCTAGTTGACCTTGGCACTTGGAATATTCTCTTTTGAGCAGCACTGATTTAGCAATGTAACACCACATTTTCCAATCTAAAATTGTAATCATACAACTTGAAACATAGTAAATAATATTTCTTTAAATAATAACATATAGATACTGTTTATTAATTCAAAGATATTATGAAAGGCACAGAATACTTCACAGAACCAGATATAAATGTTATCAATATCGACAATATCGAAATAAGAATATAGCCATCAGAGGCTGAGAAGTAAAGCAGAGGAATGAGGGATGGAGAACAAGGACAGTAATTTCTCCCAGCCTACATAAGAGAGAATTAAAGTTACTTTTTAAAATGTATGGCAAATAAGGACAAATTTTATTATATTTTAAAATTGATATAAATGAGCAATAGAACACACATATATATACATACATATATATGTATTATATATATATATATTTTTTTTTTTTTTTTTT
>NW_016809040.1:629781-648238 GCF_001698545.2 Rhinopithecus bieti
TTTTTTGAGAAAAAGTCTTTCTCTGTTGCCCAGGCTGGAGTACAGTGGCATGATCTCCCCTCACTGCAACCTCCACCTCCCAGGTTCAAGCAATTCTCCTGCCTCAGCCTCCCGAGTAGCTGGAATTACAGGTGTGTGCCACCACACCCAACTAATTCTTGTATTTTTAGTAGAGACGGGGTTTCACCATGTTGGCCAGGCTGGTCTCGAACTCCTGACCTCAAGTGATCCGCCTGCCTCAGCCTCCCAAAGTGCTGGGATTACAGGCATGAGGCACCGTGCCTGGCCTATATATTCTTCTATTGGATCTTCTATATATACACTCAGAAAAAGAGGAAGGGAGGAGGTGGGAAATAGTGTATAGTCATCCCTCAGTATCCTAGGAAAATTGGTTCCAAGACACTCCTCCCCATTCCAAAGTCCATGAATGCTTGAGTTCTTTATATAAAATGGTGGATAATTTGCATATATCCTAACCACATCCTCCTGTATATTTTAAGTTATCTCTAGATTACTTATAATATGTACTTCAAAGTAAATGCTAAGCAAATACTTCTTATACTGTATTTTTTTAATTTGTATTATTTCTTGTTGTATTGGCTTTTTTTTTTTTTTCAAATTTTTAAATTCACAGTTGTTGAATCTGTGGATGCAGAACCTAGAGTTACAGAGGACCAATTATATATGAGGCAAATTCTTCTTGTTTCATAACCTGGAATCAATAGATGTGTAAACTTATAAGATAGAATTTTACATATTATATATATAGATATATATACACACACACATATATATATATTTTTTGAGTTGGAGTCCCACTCTGTTGCCAGGTCAGAGTACAGTGGCACGATCTCAGCTCACTGCAACCTCCATCTCCCGGGTCTAAGTGATTCTCCTGCCTCAGTCTCCTGAGTAGCTGGGACTACAGGCACGCACCAACATGCCCAGCTGATTTTGTTTTTTTAGTAGAGATGGGGTTTCACCATGTTGGCCAAGATGGTCTCGATTTCTTGACCTCGTGATCCACCTGCCTTCGCCTCCCAAAGTGCTGGGATTACAGGCGTGAGCTACCACATCTGGCCAAAATTTTATATATATATATATGTGTGTGTGTATATATATGTGTGTGTGTGTGTGTGTGTGTGTGTGTGTGTGTGTGTGTGTATTTTTTGTTTGTTTGTTTGTTTGTTTTTGAGGCAGAGTCTTGCTCTGTCTCCCAGGCTGGAGTGCAGTGGTGCCATCTCGGCTCACTGCAGCCTCTGCCTCCCAGGTTCCAGCGATTCTCCTGTCTCGGCCTCTAGGGTAGCTGGGATTACAGGCATGACACCACACCCAGCTAATTTTTGTGTTTTTAGTAGAGACAGGGTTTCACCATGTTGGTCAGGCTGGTTTCAAACTCCTGACCTCAGGTGATCTGCCTCCCTCGGCCTCCCAAAGTGCTAGGATTATGGGCATGAGCCACTGTGCCCAGTCGATAGAATTATATTATTTAGCATATGGTAATAATCGCAAGAACTAAAAACAGAAACTTATAAAAGTTTACCTGTTGGAGGAGTCTCAATTGGAAAATATAATTTTGTTTTGGCATTAAAATATAAAATATATTCTGAAAATAAAGGTTCGAATGGCTTCTCTCCTCCTCTGTGATGCCTCCCAAACCTACCTTCCATCAGAGGTAAGAACTCTCATGATATTTGCATTTATGTATGTTGTATTTAGAGTGTCTCTTCATAATCGAATGAGCCCTAAACTGAGCCCTAAGTTAGTAACTCTGTTTCATTCATCTTCCTGGTTCCCTTTCACTGCGGAGGCTTAAATGAGGAGTTCCTCAAATAGAATTGGTTTGAGCTAGACAGGGCAAGCCAGTCTGAGGGAGGAAGTGTATATTCAACCCACCTTGGCCTGTGTTCTCATTCTCTTTGTTTTCCTGGAAAGGGTTTTACTGTTCTCTCTTAGGGGCCATACCCTTTTGATTTAGCCTCCTTTTATGTCTGAGTCTTAGTTATATAAGGACAGATGAAGTTCTTTATTTTCTCCAAATTTTCTGTGTAGGGCTTTTCTATTGGTGCTGGTCAATGGGAAGTCATTTAATGTGCTGAGCTGTATCTCTGCAGACGGGAGAATCTGGAGCCTGGTGATAGGTTTTTTTAAAAATTTGGACAATGACATCAAGGATCCAAAAACCATAGGAGGACCCTGAGCACAAATACCTTACAAACTGGGGGGAAAGTTGGATTTCTATGTATACTTCTCCTATCCCTCCTGACAGTGCTGTCAGGGAGACTCCAGGAAAAACTCCAGTCTTATATTCTGAATTCCCTCATCCTGACATACCACATAACAACTATGATTTTCCTCATTGTATATTATAAGGGTATATGCTCGTGTGGTCCTTTGTGCAGACTATGAATGTATTCTATAATGAATATAAATGCCTAATATAAACTGTAAAACTTTGGTTTGTAGTTAAAATGTCCAAAACCTGCGACTGACCCACCTGAGCTATGCTGTCAGCTTATTCTAAACAATAAACCAGAGAGGGAACTGGATAAGAACTCTGTCCAGAATAGTACACTATTTGTGCTGTGCTTGCACCAACCCAATAGTGAGTGCCTCCTTAAGTGTTGCACCCCAGGTTCCTGGCTTACCTCAACCTTAGTCCTGACCTTGGATTCCTACCATCTCTAGCTCCCCTGGGTCACAGCAATGGGAGAGTTTCCCAGCAGTGCTAAATCTTCCCCTACTCCCAGTACCAAGCCCACAGTGATCCCTCATTAGTGAAAATGTATTTAATTAATAAGAAATCATCAATAAAGCCCTTCAATAAATGAATGAAAGTAAAATAGGGAAAACCCAGACCAGAAGCAGCACAGCTAGAAGGACCTGGAGTTTTAGTTGAGAGTAAGTTCAATTTGTATATATGGGGTGTCTACTAAAATTATTAATGTGGTTTCAGACTGCAATTTTAGATACCTATTATCTATCAAAAAGAAAGCAGCAATCTCGCTCTTCTCTGCCCTGGTAAGAAAATACCTGGAGTGAATTCAACGGCAAGATATTTCTAATTATATTCTATGTGAAAAAGGCTAAAAAGCTGATAATGTTTAGTCTGAAAAAGAAATGACTCAGGGACTCCATGATAATTGTTTTCAAATATTTGAATGTCTGCCAGATGAAAAGAGATCAGGCTTATTCAGTATGGTCACGATGGTTAGAGCCAAAACCAGCGGGTGGCAGCTGTACAGGAAGAGATCTGTGCTTGTTATAAGCCCCGGTGCTGAGATTATCACTGTCATGAATAGTCTCTCTTGGTTTGGTGTGCATAATAATGGTTTTTTTTTTTTTTGTAACCACATTAAACCAGATTGTAATAATAGCCTACATGCAAGCTCTATTGGAAGAGAATTATGCTAACAGGTGACTCAACAAAAAGCATTAGGTAGATGGCAGATTTGGGAAGCTGCCAGCCCTTTCCCCTCCTCCTTACTTGGCATTTTTTGTTTGTTTGTTTTTTGGGGTTTTTCCACTCTGTGTTGGTGGAAGTACTTGAGATAGTTGAAGACAATGATTTCCCAGGTAGGCTTTCTTCTTGCCAAAGACCCATCCTGGAATCTGTACCAGTCTCCCCATCCCTCTCTTTCCCACAGTCCAACTTTCCAGCAGGTTTCATTTTATCCCAGTCTCCTGCTCTCAAAATCCTAAGGACCACATGCTAGTTTTGTCATAGAGCCCATACCTTAGGTTTCTCTCTCTCACCTCACTCCTCCTCATTTATACTTCAGCTTTAATTTTCAATGATTCACCTCTAATCTCCCAAAGGTCCAAGAAGCTAAAATGGAGAGAAATTAATGCTCATATAGAGATTTTCCACCTAAGAGTCAATGATGATTCTAAGGCAAGCTTGAGATAGATGTACTTGAAAGATGAGGAGATTTTCAAGAGTAAAGAAGTAGAACTGAGGAATTGTAAGAGTCATATTACTATTGCTAAATGGCAGACTGAGGACCCCCAAAATCTTGTAAGGATTTTAGCAAGAAAGTGATATGCTCAAAGTGACATTCTAGGCAGTAAATTATAAGATGGAGTATAGCATTAGTTCAAGAAAGTAGAGAATAAAGGCAGGAACTAATTGGAAGATGCCATGGTAGTCCAAGAATCAGATGGTGAAAGCATGGACAATGGGAGCAGCTGTAAGCATGGAAAGGAAGAGTTAGGTGGAGAGGCATGTTAAAAGAATTTTGATGATACTTAGTGTACTGGACATTATCTTATCTGACTAGAAAAATATATCCCTTCTTTTCCAAAAGTTGCCCCTCTCCCACTCCAGCCATATGATTATGTAGGGGACTGAGGTGCAGCCATGAGAATGCCCTTGGTAGAACTCCTACCACCAAGAGCACACTTGAGTAAGGGCCTCAGCTGCTGCACTTGGAAATCCATCTCCATGTTTGCACTGAGGCCACTTCTATCTCTCTGTCTCCCTCTCTCTCTTTTATACATACACACGCCCCAGGGGTAGCACATGATCCAGGCTGGGCCAAGTAACTAGTACAGCATCCATCTAGCCATAGTGATTATTCTAGGGAATAGGCACACAACCCAAGTTGGACCACTAAGAATGCCCCCTGAGACTGGCTAAGTTTAAACTAGAGGCCAAACTGAGTTTTTAAATGCAGATGCTGCTGAATGGGTGTGACCTAAGTCTGCTACGAGAATCCTAGCCTTGTGGAAAAGACCCAGAAAGTATAGCTATCATCCAGGTAGAAACAGAAAGAGTGCATTTTGGTGGCACCACTTTGCTGGTTCCGGTTCCTGAGGGTCATGGAGCTGCTCTAGTTTCCTGCAGCTCTCTCTCTCTCTCTCTTTTTCTTTTTAAATTATATGGGGTACCCAGGATCCTTCCAATAAATCCCCCTTTTTTTTTCTTAAGGTAGCTGGAATTTCAAATTAGGCCACTTGAAGCCAAAAGAGTCATAATTAATATACACAGTGACAAAATAGACAAAGGATTAAGTAGAGGATAAGAAGCAGTTAGTTCTAATGTTATAGGCATAGGAGACAAAAATAATGGTGCTATTCACAAAAATATGGGAATTAGAAATTCCTTATGAGAGATGATTGAGACATAACAGGATGTCCAAATAAAAATGTAATTAGGTTATTGAGGATAAAAAAAAACATTGAAGCCTTAGTGAGAGGTTTCAGGATGAAATACAGACACATAATACTTGAAACTAGAACGTAAAATCAGTTTACCAAGATAGTATACTGGGCTCGGCTGGGCACGGTGGCTCATGTATGTAATCCCAGCACTTTGGGAGGCTGAGGTGGGTGGATCACTTGAGGTCAGAAGTTCGAGACCAGCCTGGCCAACATTGTAAAACCTCGTGTCTACCAAAAATACAAAAATTAGCGAGGCGCGGTGGCAGGCGCCTGTCAGCCCAGTTACTTGGGAGGCTGAGGCAGGAGAACTGCTTGAACCCAGGAAGTAGAGGTTGCAGTGAGCTGAGATCACAACACCACACTTCTTGCCATATAATTAGATAATTATTTCTGGATTTTGTTGTTGTTGCTGTTGTTTGTTTTGAAACAGTTTCGCTCTGTTGCCCAGGCTGGAGTGCAACAGCGCAAAATCTTGGCTTACTGCAACCTCCACCTCCCGTGTTCAAGCAATTCTCCTGCCTCAGCCTCCCGAGTACCTGTGATTACAGGTGCCTGCCACTGCATCTGGCTAATTTTTATATTTTTAGTAGAGACAGGGTTTCTCCATGTTGACCAGGCTGGTGTTGAACTCCTCACCTCAGGTGATCCGCCTCCCAAAGTGCTGGGATTACAGGCATGAGCCACCGCACCCAGCTTTCTCGTCTTTTTATTTTGTATTCTTATACATAATCTAAATGAAATTGCTACCAACATACATATCTTTCATTAATGTAATTTGCTAATTAGTTCAAATTAACTATATTTTATTTGTTATAATAAAGGCTAAGCAACGTTAAAGTCAAAACAATTGTTAAACTACCCAAATAGTGGTAAGTACTTTTAAGTGCTTCCTTTTTTAAAAAAAAAAAAAAGCCAAATCCAAGTTACAATTTCTTTAAAGAGTGATTATATATATATATAACATATGTAAATAATATGTATAAATAACATATATCATAAAGGAATCTGAATGCAGATCAAGAAGAAAATATTCTACTGATCTGTCTTTATAATTTTTTTTAAACTAAGAAAGGAAGGAAATTGAATATTAAATCATTCTGAATACTAAGTCAACAATGGATTAAGTTTTTAAATTTTTTCCTCCATGAATCCATTCATTAGTCACATGATAATATGTCTTGCATTTGCCTAAAAAGATTAAGTTCAATGTCATAGTTATAACAGTGATCCATTTGGAAATACAGATAATGTTAAAATATGACCCTTTTTTGAGAGATAAGAAAGTTCTTTCCCGGAAAACTGATTAGCCCAGCAGGTGACAAAGGTGGCTATAATAATTATGATATTGTGCCATGCCTTCATTGATCTGAATGCTGAATTTGAATTTTTCACTAAGAACTTTTGGCAACAACTACACAACCATTGCCAAGATGAGTTTGCTCTGTTGGCCATCCAACCTAGTGAGTTAAGCAAAACATCCCCCAACAGATTATTAAATACCTAAGTGTTTCTTTTAAATACCTGTCTTAATGCATTCATGTATATTTTGGCTCCTGAAATAAAACCAGATTTTAAAACATTATTCTTTTATAACATGCCATTAAAAGACCTTCTCTATAGCCATTTCTCAAAGTGTGGTCCTTAATAGGGCATTAATACTACCTGGATTTTTTTTTAAAAACACAGATTTCCAGATTCTATCCCACATAAAATGAATACAAATCTCTTGTAGTAGGACCTGAGAAATCACATTTTTAAAAAGCATCCCTTTGGATGCTGATAATGAAGGAGGCTATGCATGGTGGGGACAGGGGATTGTCTATTCAGTATTGCTGTGAACCTAAAGCTTTTGTACAAAATAATGTTCATTTTTAAATAAAATTTTAATTGGAAATAAATGTATTTTGCACCAAAAAAAAAAAAAATTCTCCTCCAAATGATTCTTGCGTAAACCAAAGCCTGAGAACCACTGCCTCCATAAAGACTGATTTTAAATGCAGAATATGTTTCACCTGTATACAATTTTAAGTTCTGGAATCTAACACATACTGAAAATTTTCAAATATAAGAAGTATTAAAGAAGTTTCAAGAATAAACAGTAGAAAAACATAATTTTGGGGATATCTTTCTATTCCATAACAGGTATGCTCTTCTCTGAGAATTATTCTTACAGATATCAATGGAAAATATCTGGAATTCATGTTTCTGTAGTATGCCTGGGCCCTTGGCCATAATAGATTGGGCCAGGGGTAATAAACACCTGACCCACGGGGACTAATCAATCCCAGTCAACCTCTTTCTCTCATTTGAACTAAGACACCAAAAGAACATGATAGTTGGGAGGTTTAAGGTTTAGAATAAGATTCACAAACTGTTAACAGCAATCTCCCCAGAGTTGCCTTTTCTCTTAACTTATGCCTGAGACAACAGAAGATATTTCAACAGTGAAACAAGAACGAGATAAACAGGGAGCATTTATAGAACAAAAAAAGATTTTCAAACTAAAAAATAAGATAAATTAAAATGTCAATAGAGGGTTTGAAAGACACAAGTGAAGACATTTCCCAGAAAGCTGAACAATCATGATGAAGATACAGAAAATAGGGGCAAAAATAAGGGGACACAGAAGGTCCAATATACAAATAAAAGGAGTTTTAGAAAGAAAAAGGAAATTAATCATCAAAGGAAATAAAAGAAATTAGAGAAGAAATCCGCAACAACCACAAAAAAAAAAAAAAAAAAAAAAAAAAATCTAAGAAAACTTCCTATATCTGAAGAACAGATTTTACAGATTGAAAGGGCACTCTGAATACTTAGTATAATTAGTAAAAAGAGGCCTACACTAAGACACTTCTCATGACCTAGAATACCAGGGACAGCAGGAAGGTCAGAAATCAGATATATTGGATATAGAACAATCTGGTGCATAACAGTTGATCAGTAAATTGAATCAGATTGGCTGTAGACTTCTAAGCAGCAATAATACAAGCTATGAAGCAATAAAGCCATGCTTTTAAAATTCTGCAGGAAAACAATGTCCAACCTAAACTTCCATATTCTACAAAATTATAAATAAAGTGGAAGGATAGCATAAGAACATTGTCAGAAATGTATGGTTTCAAAACATGTTACCTACCTACCTTTCTTAAACATCAAATGTTTTCCAACATAATGAGACAATAAGCCAAAAAAAAAAAAGAAGACACAAATTATAGGAAACAGGAGTTCTGACATGTGCTCTTGTCAGAAACATATTCTAATAGAAATTCTTGGAATCCTAGAATGATGGTAAGGAGAACCAGAGAAACACCTGGACACCAAAAATGGAAGTCAGTGAGTTCTATCAGGGACAAGTCAGGAGGCTCCATGTGAAAGACTTCTTCATGAAGATGAAATTAATAGAATATTTTATGTGCCTGAACATCTTGAGAAGGTATTTAGGTACTGGGGCTTGAATTGGTACATAAAAATCTAAGAAGATACACACACACACACCATGATTAATTTCATTTTGCGTGAAAGGAAATGTAATCATAGCTTACTACCTGACTTAGCTCTGAATAGTAATCTCTTAGTTATCACAATATAAACATTGAGTATTGACCTAATCAAAGTATGATTAAATACTTTGGGGAATATAAGAACTATGGCAAGTGTGCATGTGTGTGGAAGGAGTAGGGGAAAGAAAGACAGCTAAATCATCTTGTACAGTGGCATAGATGATGTCTCAAACTGAAAAATTAAGTGGTAACAATATAACCATGTTATTTGGAGATAGGAAGACAAAATTCAAACTAATTAGGTAAACAAGGGGAAAGGATTGGCTGTTATGAGAAAGAAAATGGTAAGAGAGGGCCAGGAGGATGCTGTTTTTTTAAATAACAGATCTTGTAGAACTATTTTACTTTTTAAGCTTTGTTCACATATAACTTTGTTTTTTTAAAAAAAGAAAAGGTTAAAAAAATAAACAAGGAAATCTACTTCCTCAAGTCATGGAAATGCATAAACTGGGAAGTCTCATAGTTGGCATGTCAGTCTGAGCTGTCTTGGAAGCAAATGTCAAAATACATTTAGAAGTGCGAGAGATTTACTAAGGCTAATGCCTGTGAAAGAACAGGGAAAAAGGAATAGAAAGAAGTAGGTATAGAACGTCACCAGGCCACAATGCAGGTCTGACCCCTGTGAAGTGAGAAGAGGAAGGAGGGAGGTGAAAAGAGTTTCAGACCATGGTGCAACTCTGAGAAAGATTCAGCCAGTCTGATAGCAAGCTCCAGGGCAAAGATTGCCTGTTATAAGAATTTCTCCTTGTATATAAATGGCCAAACCCCAGTTTCCCCTATTATGCTCAGTCTTTTACTCAGTCTCTGCAAGGAGACAGCATTTCTTGCCTTGAACACTTCAGAATGTCATTCAACATCACCCTGGCTTATAATAGCCTCTTTTCCTGGAAAGTTAGAAGAAGGAGATTAGAGGGATTAACTGCAGTACCAATCTCTACAGCTGTTCAGAGTGTTGCAGTGGTACTCATCATCTTCCTCTTCCACTAACCATTCAAATTTTACTCACACTAAGCCACCACTTCTTTTGGTCTCGAGGGCTTATCTGGTGGTGTCAAACCCTCATTTCTGCGAAGTCTGAGCTCCTGACCCCTTAATCAAGTCAGAGTTGCTGTACTTTTCCATGCCTCATCACAATTGGTCAAGAGAGTACCAGGAGGCACTCAAAGAGAATCCTTTGCATTCCATTGATATTACTTTCTGCCCTTATTGTATAACAGCAACCTCTTACCTCCACTTGATAACCAAGGTCAATTATGACTGACAAGATGATGACTCTTCTTCTCTCAGCTGATCTCTGTACATAGAAGTACAAAGTGCCCAGATGGGCTTTAGCCTGTAGATCAATGGGACCCTGGCACAACTGCTCTTTTAGAGGGGTATAGGATCTCAGATGCTGCAGAGCCCAGAACTTGGGCACAGGAAGAACAAAGTGCCTCACTGGGTCAATGAAAATGATGGTAAATGGGGCTCTTATGCTTCCACCTCTTGGTCTCAAGCTATACATAGAAACTTGATTCAATGTACACATATATACTGCATATCATAGGATGTCATCCCACACTTGCAAAGTATGTTTCCAAGCTGACACTGTAATTCTGCCTTGAACGAATCATTCCAATGCTCTGTCAGACTAGCTGCTTCTGGAAGGTGCGATACAACCAGTAGCTTCTATGGTTATTGGTCTCCTTGTGCAACTCTTTCACTCTGAAGTGGATCTCCTGGCCAGATGCTCTACTGTGAGGGATTTCATGCCTACGAATCACCTGTTCCATAAGCTCCCTATTAGTGGTGCTGACTGAGGCTCTGCAGGTAAGAAAGGCAAATCCATACCTGAGATAAGTTTCTTTTCCTGTGCAAATTGATCTCTAGCCCTTTCAGGATGGAAAAGACCCAGTAGAGAAAACTGAAAACCAAGTGGCCAGTTGGTCTCTAAAGGAATAATGCCATAAGTGACCTCAACATTGGTGTCATTGCTGGCAGGTTTGACATTCATAGGTGGCAGTTAGAAAGGCCTGGTAAGTGGGACTCCATGCTATTGAGTTCATGCATAGACGCCATCTCTGACACCACAATCACTCTGTTCATGTGCCCATTTTACTAGTTTTGGGGTACCTGATGATCAAGGCTAGGTAGTGCCTTCTTGGTTATTCAGTGCTTCTTCCAAGTTGAATGTATTCCAGTAGGTCTGCATATACCATCGTTGAAACAGAATGACTGTGATATGACCCTTGACATTTCTAGATCAACTTAGTTCCCATGTCCAACAGTCCTCAAAATGCCTTGGCATTCTTCTTGCTCCAGTGGATAGTCACCTGAGTAAATGGCTGTAGGTCCCTTTGGGGAGGTCTAGAGAAATCTTTATATTTTTCCTGGGGACCTATTCACCTTTTCAGTCAATAAGTTTAGAGTTTGAAAATTGACTTAGATCCAGTTGTCTTAGGAATTGAGCAAGGAATCACAACTTTTTTGTTGGGGAAACTCTGCCCTCAGCCTTCCATTCACCCATTTTTGCTTTCTTTGATTCTATGAGGCAGCACTCTTGTTGGTTTCCTATTTATCTTGCTCCTAGGGATGCCACGTTGACTAATCTCCACAGCTTCCTTGTAGATTAGGTCCCCCTGGCTGCCTCTACAAATTTATCAATCAATATCATAATTGTTTTGCTCTGGCTTCCGGCGGTTAAGGGTCAACAACTGGCCTTTCTGTTTCAGAACCTCACTATCCCCATTGCTATTGATGAGCCCATCTCTGTGACTGCGTCTCCTACAGCCAGCCCTGTCCTACAGAGAAAAGCCAACCCCGATCTTCTTAGCAATGTCAGTGCTTGTCTTATCAGCACATTCCTGACAGTTTGGTAAATGATGTAACATCTAGGCCCTGCTGTGGAAAAGAATCTTCTGGTAGGTCTTCTGGCTCACGTCATATATATATTCCAACATGCCCATCTCCTTGAGCATTTAAATCCCTTCTGTCACCATCTGCCATGGCCACTCAGGCATTTCAACTTCACTTAGTATGAAGCATCAATTTCTGCAGGTTTCTAAGAACAACCACTTCTTCCACTGAGAAGTGTCCCTAAGTCAATGAACTCTTGCTTTATTGCATCTTATTTTCTAGCTTCTTTGATCAAGCACCCTGGCTCCTGCTAGTACATGTTAGTTAATTCTTGCAGCTGCTTTGGGGGTATAATCTCTTTCCTCCCTTTTCAGATGTAGTATGTCCCCAGTTGGACATGCTAGGATTTAACCCTCATGATTTACCTAGCAGCCAGGAGAAGAAGGAGTAGCTCTTCAGGCAAGCACCTGTTGCCTTGTATGATAAAGGACTCTGCCCTATCTTCCCACATGGGGGACATGCTAGCTCCCAAAAGCTGATATCAGCTGCTTTAGCAGGCCAGGCCACTTTCCAGTTCTCTTTATGCAATTTTTTCCCTGATAATTTTCTCTAAAATAGGGATATTGTGAAAAGTTCTGCCCATGAACTTGTTTAATTACAACCTGTATGTTTTATAAAAGAAATTATTTAAAACACCATGAAGATAAGAAAGAAAGAAATATTTGGGAGTTATGTAATTGTAATTGCAAAATACATAGTAAAGGTATGTTCTCTTTTGATAAAAGATTTTTCTAATTACCTGAATGCTCTGCTACCTGCTGTTATCATATCCACAGTCGAAAAATTAAGATACTATTCTTGAATTAGCATCTTTATCTTTTTTCCTAAGCAATTTGTATCATGATTCCAAGAAAAACAAAGAGAGTGTGGCAGTGCCAAGTATTCCCTCCTCTCCTCATTCTGCTAACTTTTTCAGCTCTCCAGCAAATATGCATGTAAATAGAAGACCTACAAATAAGATGCTTTGCCATAGAAATAATGAATCCAAAACTACCCTACTGTGTAGACACAAGGGATTTTGACAATCTGTTTTTCAAATGTGTGCAGCAGTGTTCTAAGACAAGGATAAAATATTAGAAAAGCTTCACATCATACTCATTAGTTCTACATCCGTGGTCCCTAAATTCCACTTTGCTTTTTAGTGCAATAGCCCTACTAATGACATCCAGAATAACTGTAGGCCATTATCCCTGTTGGCCATAGTCCTTCCACTGGTGTACTCCCTAGCATTCTATGGGTGTGTTCTGAATTTTTATTTCTGAGCTGACCATACTAGCTATTTTTATTGAACACCCAGCATATGTCACATCACTTAGCTCCCACACCACATAGATATTATTATACCCATTAATATTGAAGAGGAAATGGAAGTTCAGAAAAACAAAGTAGTGCTTACTCAAAGTCACTCAACCAGCAAGTAACAGTCTAATTGACTAAAAAAGTATGTGCTCTTAATTTCTGCACAATATTGTTGCATATTACAAACACTGCCAAAATAACCTGATCTGGTCATTTATTCCATGTGTTTCTTCTTGCTGAGAATTACTTTCCCCAGGCCAACTACAAATCAGTTATGGTCTTTTCCTATTCCTCTACTACCCCCATTTTTTTTTCTTTGAAACAAAGTATTTCTCTGTTGCACAGGCTCAAGTGCAGTGGCACAAACATGACTCACTGCCACCTCAACCTCTGGGGCTCAACTGATCCTCCCATCTCAGTCCCCCAAGTAGCTGGGACTACAAGCATGCACCACCACACTCGGCTAATTTTTTTTACTTTATTTTTTGTAGAGACAGGGTCTCACTGTTTTTCCCAGGCTGGTCTTGGACTCCTGGGCTCAAGTAATCCTCACACCTTGGCCTCCTAAAGTGCTGGGATTACAGGTGTAAGTCACCATAAGGGCCCTAAACTACCTCTTAACCACACAGAGATGAAGAATAAGGAGATGGGGGGGTGGAAATGGTAGTTATAGTCAAAGTTTCAGTTGATAAATGCATCTATTGTATAAACAGTATGTAACAAATTGTTGGACATATAATACATACAGAAATATATTCACACCAGGTGCAGTGGCTGATGCCTGTCATCCCAACACTTTGGGAGGCCAAGATAGGAGTATTGCTTGAGGCTAAGAGTTCAAGACTAGTCTGGAAAATAGAATGAGATCTTAGATCTGATTTTTACAAGTTTTTTTTTTTAATTAGTCAGACAGGGTGGCACATGCCTGTAGTCTTAACTACTTGGGAGGTTGAGGCAGGAAGATTGCTTGAGCCCAAGAGTTTGAGGCTGCAGTGAGCTATGATTGTGTCACTCTACTCTAGCCTGGGTGACAGATCAAGGGAAAAGAAGAAGAAAGGAAGAAAGGAAGGAAGGAAGGAAGGAAGGAAGGAAGGAAGGAAGGAAGGAACGAAGGAAGGAAGGAAGGAAAAAGGAAAGAAAGAAAGAAAGAAAGAAAGAAAGAAAGAAAGAAAGAAAGAAAGAAAGGAAGGAAGGAAGGAAGGAAGGAAGGAAGGAAGGAAGGAAGGAAGGAAGGAAGAAAAGAAAGAAAGGGAAAAAGAGAGAAAGAGAAAGAAAGAGAGAAAGAAGAAAGAGAGGAAGGAAAAGAAATGTAGTATATTTGTCATTAACACCACAAAAGAGGTGGATAAGAGCAAAGCTTTATTGAGCTAAGAAAACGACTCCAGTTGGTAACTTGAATCTACAGAAACAAATAAAGAGAACAAGAAATGACAAATAAATGGGTTAATATAACAAAAGCTATAAATATAAATTTTCTGTCTTTTCTTCTATTAGCTTCTTTAAAAGACAAAATTATATAAAATAGTATCTATAACAATGTATTCTTGTGTTTTTAACATGTATAAATGTAATATGTATCATAATAATGTCACAAAAGGGGAGAAAATTAATAGAGCTATATAGGAAAAACATTTCTCTGTTACATTGGAATTGTTACTATAAATCTGAAGGTTATTTCAATAAATTAAGATGAATATGGTAAGCTCTAGAGCAATATCAAAATATCAATAAGAAATTTAAATACTTCGTTAGAAATTATTCACTTAATGCCAAAAAAAGCAGTACAAGAGGAATGGAGGACCAAAAAAAAAAAAAAAGGAAACATACAAAACCAAAAAACAAAATGGCAAACATGAATCCAACCATATTAACTATGTCATATCACATCATAAGCCCAACTATGTCACCAAATAATTATTTATATTTATTTATTCATGAGATTAGATATATGTACAATTTTCTGTAATATATTTAATATGTATTAAATAAGCTATTTAATAATAATATTAAACGTGAACAGATTAAATATCCCAGTCACAAAACAGAGATTGTCAGAATGGATAAAAAACAAGATCTAACTATATGCTGTCTACAAGAGACACAGTTTATATTCAAAGATACCAATACATTGAAAGTCAAAGATGACAAAATGTGTATATTATAGACACCAACCATAAAAAATGGAGTGGCTATACTTCTATCAGAAAAAATAGACTTTTAAACAAAAAAAACATTAGAGATAAAGAAGGACATTTAATGTGGATAAAGGGATGAATCCATCAGAAAGATATGACAATTATAAATTAATATGCACCTAACAACCGAGCATCAGAATACCCAAAGCAAAAACTACCGACAGAAATAAAGAAATTGACAACCAGCCAGAAACTTCAATACCCCGCTTTCAATAATGCATAGAACAACAAGATGAACAAGGAGTTGGAAGACTGGGACAACTGTAAACAAAGCTAACCTAACAGACATCTATGGAACACTCTATCCAACAACAACAGCACATTCTTCTCAACTGCACATGGAACATTCTCCAGAATAGAACATATGCTAGGCAACAAAACAAACCTGAATACATTTAAAAGGAAAGAAAAAATACAAAGTGTGTTATTCAACCACAATGAAATTAAATTAGAAATCAATAACAGAAAAAAGTTGTAAAACATGCAAATGTGTGGAAATTAAAATGCACCTAAATCATCAATGAATCAAAAAAAATAATAAAGGAAAGTAGAAAATACTTTGATGTGAATAAAAATGAACATAAAACATATTTAAAACATATGGGATGGAGTTAAAGCAGTCCTCAAAAGAAAATGTATAGCTGTAAATGCCTACAGTAAAAAAAGGTCATAAAGCAATAATCTGATTTTCTATTTTAAAACACTAGTACAAAGTAGAGCAAACTAAGCCCAAACCAAGCAGAAAGAAGGAAATAATAATGATTACAATGGAAACTAACTAAGTAGAGAATTAAAAAACAACAGAGAAAAGCAATGAAACTGAAAGCTAGTTCTTCAAAAAGTTCAACAAACTAACAAATATTTAGCTAGATTGACCAAGGAAAAAAAAAACAGCAACATAAATCACTAAAACTAGAAATAAAAGCAGATATTACTACCAACCTTATAGAAATAAAAAGATTATAAAGAAGACTATGAACAATTGTATGCCAATAAATTAGATAACTTAGATAAAATAGAAAAATTTCTAAAAAATACAAACTCCTGAAACTGACTCAAGAAGAAATAGACATTAATTGACCTACAAGAAGTAAACAGATTGAATTAGTAATCAAAAAACTACCTCCAAAGAAACGCCCATGCCAGATGTCTTCACTAGTAAATTCTTCTAAACATTTAAAGATGAATTAAGATGCATTCCTCACAAACGCTACCCAAAAAAATAGAAGAGGAAAACACCTTCCGGTTCATTCTATGAAGCCAATATTACCTTGATACCAAACCACAAGAGAACATCACAAGAAAACTATAAACCAATATCTCTTATGAATATGGACATAAAAATCTTCTACAAAATGCCAGCAAACTAAATTCAGCAATGTATAAAAATAATAATATATCATGATCAAGTGGCATATACTCCAGGTATGCATGGTTGTTTTATTAAACTGCAATTACTTTTGTGCCAACTTAATAATATCTAAAAGTCAATTAATATACTATGCCATAGCAACTGAATAAAAAGCCAAAATCACATTATCTTAATAAATGCGGAAAAGGTATTTGAAAAAATTTCATGTGCTTTTATGATGAAGTACAAGAAAAAATAACATGGACAATACTAGAAATAGAAAAGAACTTCCTCAACCTGCTGAAGGGCATCTACAAAAAATTCACAGCTAACATCATTCTTAATAGTGGAAGTCTTTGCCACCAAGAACAGGAACAAGACAAGATGTCTGTACTTACAACATTTATTCTGTGTTGTACTAGAGGTTCTAGCCAGGGCAATAAAGCAAGAAAATGAAAGAAAACCATCAAGTTTGGAAAGAAACAATTAAAATTCTTTCTACTGCAAATGGCATGATCTTGTATATAGAAATTCCTAAGGAGTCCACATGCACAAAATACTGCACTAATAAATTAGTTTATCAAGGTTGCTGGAGATAAGATCAATACATAAAAATAAATTATATTTCTATACTCTTGCAATAAACAATTGAAAAATGAAATTAAGAAAATTTCATTTATAATAGCATCAGAAAGAATAAAACATTTAGGAATACATTTTACTGAATAAGTGCAAAACTTATCATCTGAAATCTTTAAAACATTGTGAAAAAAATGAAATAAGATTTAAATAAATGGAAAAAAATCTCACATTTATGGATCAGAAGACCTAATGTTATTAGGATGACAATACTCCTTAAATTCATCTACAGATTCAATAAAATCCCTGTTACTGCTTCTATGTAGCATTTTATCAGGAAGCCTAGCCAGTGCAGTAAAAACAGGCAAAGAAATAAATGACATAAAGATTGAGAGAGAAAAAAAAAAGAAAACATTACTACTGATATTGTTTGGCTGTGTCCCACCCAGATCTCATCTTGAATTGTAGCTCTCATAATTCCACGTGGGAGGGACCTGGTGGCAGGTAATTGAATCATGGGGGCAGGTCTTTCCCATGCTGTTCTGGTCATAATGAGTAAGCCTCATAAGATCTCATGGTTTTATAAAGGGGAGTTCCCCTGCACAAGCACTCTTGCCTGTCGCCATGTAAGACATGCCTTTGCTCCTCCTTGCCTTCCACCATGATTGTGAGGCCTCTCCAGCCATGTGGAACTGTGAGTCCATTAAATCTCTTTTTCTTTATAAATGAACCAGTCTTGAGTATGTCTTTATTAGCAGCATGAGAAGAGACTAATAAGACTACTGTATTACGTTGTAAACCTCTTGAGGGCTTTGTTTTATTCCTTTTCATAACCTTGGAAATGCTTACAATTAGACATTTTATAAAGCAAGCCTCAAAAAATTATTAAACTCAATTGAAATTAAAACTGATTTTCAGTAGGTAGACTAAACTAGACAGCCTCTTGCCTTAAACTATGAATCTGTAGCCAAGGATTACCAGATAGTTGAAAAATAAATGCCTCCAAAATAAAAGAGAAATCTAAGGAAACAGAGAATAGGAATACCAAAGAAATATAAATGACACAAAACAGAAGGGTTTTATTTTTTAAAAATCCTGAAGATAAATGTCTCCAGAGAGAAAAGAGATATATTTGATCCATGGAAAAAAGGATAGAATCCTATTTAAAAGAGAGAATCAAAGAACAAGACAGAGCTCTTAAGTACAGCCTTAATTCAGTATCATGGTTGGAAGAAAAATAGAAAAAAAGATGAACAAAAGGAAAGAGAATTTGAAAATCAATCAGGAGATCCAATTTGTCTCATATGGAGTGCCAGAAAGAAAGAACAGAGAAAATGAAGGGGAGAAAATTACCAGAAGAAGATTACCAAAGACATTCCCTAGAAGTGAGGGATTTGTTATTATTATTATTATTA
>NW_016809040.1:648514-680747 GCF_001698545.2 Rhinopithecus bieti
TATTATTATTATTAAAGATCACCAAATGGCAGGAAAAAAAAGAAGGAAGGAAACGAAAAGGAAAGAAAAAAAGGTGTTAACATTAAATTTCATGAGGGATTAATGAAAGAGCCTAAACTTCTCAAGAGAAAGAAGAAAGGTTCACCTACGGGGAGTCAAGTATCAGTGTGCTAGTTATCTATTGTTGTTTTATAAACCCATTTAGTGGCTTAAAATAACAATTTATTTAGCTTATGAATTGGGTGGACGATTCATTTCCAAGATGGTTCACCTACACAGCTGGCAAATTGGTGCTGGTTGTCAGGTGGTGGCTCAGTTGGAATTGAGGGTCAGAGACCTGGATTACTCTCGCTGTGGGTCTCTTCATGAGCTGCTTTGAGCTTCTTCACAGCATGGTTGTTGTGTTTCTAAAGCAAAGTATCCCAAGAGACAAGGAGTAGGAGCTGGTATTTTCTAACATAAATGTCAATTCTGCCACATGCTATTAGTCAAGAAATCAAAGAGACCAGATTTAAGGGGAGGAGACAGAAATTCTACCTCTCAGTAGGAAGGCTGTCAAAGAATTTGGGGGCCATGTTTTAAGACTGCCAAAGGATCCTATGTCCATACCTATGAACAGGGGACTCTCATTCATTGTCACATAAGAGATGGTAATCAGGTTTGGATGTCTCTTCCTGACAAATCTCATGTTGAAATGTGATTCCCAGAGTTGGAGGTGAGGCCTAGTGGGAGGTGATTGGATCATGGGGATGGATCCCTCATGAATGGTTTAGCACCATCCTCTTGCTGATAAATGAGTTTTTGCTCATTTAGTTCACATGAGATCTGGTTTTGTAAAAGTCTGGGACCTCCCTCCCCATCTTGCTCCCTCTGTTACCATGTGATATGCCTGCTCCCTCTTCATCTTCCACCATGATCATAAGCTTCCTGAAACCCTCACCAGAAGTAAGCAAACGTTGGTATTATGCTTGTGCAGCCTAGAACCATGAGCCAATTAAACCTCTTTTCCTTATTAATTACCCAGCCTTCAGGTATTTCTTTATAGCGATGCAAAAAGGGCCTAATCCAGATGGTAACATCCTGATTGATTTAGACTAATCAGAACCCTAGATCTGGCAGTGGGGTCAGTTTTCTCCCAGTTACATTGGAGAGGTTAAAAAAAAAAAAAAAAGGTAAAGGTAGGAGGAGGGAAGAGGGGACTAGTTGCTTTGTAAACAGCAAACACCAGCACACTAATTGTTTTTGTTGTTGTTGTTATTTTTTAATTCAACTTTCCTACTTCATTGTATACGTAATTCTGGAGTCTCCTGAAATCCATTGTCAATTGAGGAGCAGTGTAAATACACACACACACACACACACACACACACATTTTTAGAAGGTTTTACAGTTCAAGGACTCAGTTACAGTTACCTATATGCACTGGTTAAATAGCTAGCCCTAGTTGCTAGGTGGCACATTAACGAGTATGCATTTAATCTTGTGTTAGTGTATAAATTTAATATTCAGTTGGTTAATATATTAAACTCTGCTAATATGTGGTCAGCCTTCCTAGTTTGTTAGTCTTTAAACTAGCAGCCTTTCCACACCTTTCTAAATGTTAGAGAAGACATTTGATGGCAGGAAAAGTACCCCACTGCCCACTCTGCCTCTACTTAGGCTTCTTTTTGTAATTCCTTCCTTCCTCCCCCTTGTTCAATGTGTCTTCTTTTCTGTGCTATCCAGGAAGTCAAGAAAATGAGAGGTTGTTTTAAAGATAAAATGTGAAGAAATGGCAAAGAGGAAAATCAAGAAACTATTAAGTGGAGGATATTTATGATCCAATTTAAAATGAAAAACTGTCAGGAAGTATAAGCTATGGTATAAATAAGAACATATAAATACATCCAAACAAAATGCAGATATCATAAAAATATACAAATGACATTTTCACAGTACTAACTTAAGGCCTTAAGAAAGACCCAGCAATATCATATCAGGCCAAATAAAACATGAGGATTCACCTCTATACCTAGGATTTAATCGAGACTTCTTCCTAGATATTAATTTTAAGTGACATATTAAATATTTCTCATCTTGAGTTTTTTCAGATAATCAAACTTCTGGTAGGCAGACATTTGGTTGTTATAAATGTTTATCTCCCTAAAACAAAATGTAGTTATGGCTAATAATGATATTAAAAATAAGCTCAAAATAGTCAATTTTCTTGAAATATTTCAGGGAGGCTTTATTCATTGCCTGAGGTATAAACCATACTACTAATTGAAGAATATTTTATCTTCTTTATATATTTTTTCCTTCATTAAAAACTAATTGAATATTGTTTCAAAACTGCAGGATATAATTTTAATGGCATTTATGAACACTTAAATTTGTTTGCAGACTAAGAAAATTAGTTCATGAGTAAGCCTTTGAAAAACTCAAGTAGCAACTTCTTAGAATACATAATGTTATGAGAGATGACTATTTTGTATATTAGCATTTTTAGGGTTTTAATAATTTAAATCAATTCCTTCTCCCCAAAAGTTAATGTTTTATATAATATGAATTGCAGATAAGTTGAAATTTCATACATTATTTTCCCCTTTATTTATAGAATTACAGGCAGTGGAAAACAAAAATAAGATATGCAGATTTCAAGTACCAATGGGGCATATGTATTCTGAAGTGGCCTCAGGGTAGCAAGGCAATTTGACTTGTTAAAGCTAAAAAGTAGTTGAAAACACCGAACAACAAAAATATCCGCTGCTGACAGGGGCTGTAGCCTTAGGTGAGGCAGTTCCATGAAACCCAGGGGATGCAGCTGTGGATACCCACAGCAACTAGAAGATAGGTGCTGTGGCCCAAAGAGGGGACCTGGGGGAACAACACAGTATCCAATATGTTTCACTCCTTGCATCACTCAGGTTCACTTGCTTTCTGGGATAAGTTCCTTCTTGCAACAACTTCTCCAGAATTGTTAATGAGGTATAAATTTGTTAACTAGATACTGGAACAGGTAAAAAAGAACTCTAATATATTATGAAGTTAGTATCAAAACACTACCATCTCTAGGCCTGAGGGAACAAAAGGAAGATGTTAGAATGACTAAACCCTGGAAGCTGAAGAGGAGCAGCTCTGATAAGCCAAAGCTCAGACTTGAAGAGGAGATACTGTTTGGGAGGAGGGCCTAAGTGGAGCTGGGACCCGCATCTTGGAAAAGGGGCACCTGCTGGCCAATGCTGGCATCTCTAAGGGAGATGTAATAAAACTCATTCTGTAAGGGCTGGGAAAACGGCAAACTGAATTTAGCCGCTACTGTGGGACAGAACTGCTACTGCTGGGATGAAGTACTACAGAAGTGATGCTCACAGGAAGTACACAGGAAGCAGGTAGTTGGGCTGCTTTGAGGACTTTGTCCTCCCTCCTCCAGCCTTGAGCTCTTCCTCTAGCGCCCCCTATTGGCAGAGCCCAACACAGAGCTAACAGGCAAAGCAGACTGTGTTTTGCAGAGTCCCAGCTGAGTATCACAAAGCCGGGTATCACAGGAGGAATTTGAGGCTAAAAGGCAACTACTTAACAACAAGTACAGGAGTGTTTAGAATGGGTTAGAGGACTGATTCGAGAAATGTTTCATTGAGGACAAAGGTTTTGGACTAAGTCAGACTCAGTTTAAAATATCTGCTCTTCCACTTACTGTTATGTGAATTCAGTGATTATCTTAATTTTCTGTGTCTCAGTTTCCTCATCTGTAAAGTGGAGTTAATATCTACCTCATGGGGTTGTTGTGGGAGGTAATGTCTATGAAATGCCCAGCAGTTGGCTTGGCTCATAGTAGTTGCTCAGTAAATGAGTTGTGATTATTTCCATGGGGAAGACTGAAGGCAGAGAGACCTGTGAAGACATTTTCAGTAGCACAGACTTAAGTTTTCTGCACTATGAACTATGCTGATGGTAGTAGGAATAAAAATAACAGGATAGATAGATGTAAGAGACCTTTGAAAGAGAGAGTCAAAAGAACTCAATGTATATATACGTATGTATACATACACACACATATATATATGTTGATTCCTATGGGGGATGAAGGAAAGGGAGAAATCATCAAATCAGCAATGACACTTGATTCAAATGGACCTTTCTAGTGGCTTTGTGCCAGCCTAAAAAGAAAACTCCAGTAATCAAAGTACATTAAGTGTTTAATAATTGTTTGCCAAATATTTGTTGAATGCACGTTAAACCATTGTTAAGCTACTGTTTTAAATATACGAAATCATACATTTTTAACTCAATAACTTACTTTTGCTAAATATACGACAGGTCGTGGTGAATCTGGTATACATATACCCTGTTGGTGGTATAGTAAATTAATACAGCTCTTTTGATAAACAATATAAGAGTCATCAAAAGTGGTTTAAATGCTTACTGCTTTTGACTTGGTAATTTAAAAACTAAAATTCGTAGGAAGAAGTTGAGAATATGGTACCTCTATGACTTTAGTTGGTCAACATAGAGGCAGCTACTATTGAACTCATGAAGTGTCCTTTGGCAACAAAATTGGCTTGATCCAAAATGCTAAGTTTGATGTACTCTTGTGCTTATTTTTTTGCCGAGTCCTGCAAATGAACCAATAGGCATTTTGAAATCGAGAGTTACATAGCCACTGTAACAGAAGGCGCCCTTCCTCTAGCTTGGCTATGCTGTTAATGACTGCCTTGTAATTTACAAGTCTTATGGGTTCTGTCCGCTAAATTGTATGCTCTTTCAGAAACATTATGAGTGACCCACTTTAAAAAAAAATCCCTGAATGACCCAGGCTCCACCCCTCACAACTCTAGCTTTAGGCTTGCTCTGTCTCTTTCCTCCTTTTGCCCTGCTATGCTTCCTTCTGCTTAGCAAAGTGTTTCTGCACACAAGACCACCAGCTTCAGCACAGCATGGAAGCCTCTAATTCAAAACTCCATCCTGATACATTGTGAACACTTTTAGTGGTTGTTTGCAAGCCACTGTTGATACTTATGAAAAAGTAGGTCAAAGGAGTAGAAATGCATGCAGCAATCATTTGGTATGGCCCAAATAATGCCACTAAAAAAATTTGTACTGTCATGATGTTTTAAAATATATCTCAAATTGTACTGATGGTATGAGGGTGAAGTCTGGAAAATTTACTTCTCTTTCTATCCTTGCCTCGGATTCACACCCTCCATTTCTTGTCACTTTCTCCCCAAAGCCTTCCCTGTACTCTTTAGATTGTTAGAGAAGCACTGCCTCTATGTTCCCTCAGTACATGTAATATTGAACATACCTTTATTATAGCATTTCTTCTTTTGAAGTAATGATGCTTACATGGTTGTATCCCCTTCTACACTGTGAATATCTCAAGGTGGCATACATTAGGTACTTAATAAGTGTTTGCTGAATGTTTGTTGAATGAATTTATCTCCTTGTGTAATGCTAACCCTCATCAGCTTCCAATTATCCATGCAAATGGAAGGGAAGAGAGGTTTAGGATGATGTAAAATAATTGACAGTTCTAAAATCTAAGATCCCTGATTCAAAAGGCTTGGGTACTCAATAATGCAGTCACACACACACACAAACAGCTAGGCAGCTAGGAAGGTTTCAGAGGAAGAAGTCAACTGATTCAAATCCTCTCTAGGGTGGATTCATAAGTCATGGGAAACAGTAAAACTGATGTGTTGGGTTTGCTCTGCCAGAATGCCTTTGCACCAGATTCCCTGTGGTCAAATGTCTTTTCCTGTCACAGCTGCAAGCCAACAGCTCCACTGCATTAAAATTGCAGGCAGTTAGTTATATCCTACACGCTTTGTCGTCAGTTTAATGCTAGGGAACGTAGAAATAAGGGTGAAGAGGTAAGCTGGTCTTTGTCCTTGGGGAGGGCCTTGAGTACCAGGCTCAATAATGTGAGTTTGAAGAGCCAGTGAAGGTATCCGAGTAACCGAGTGATATTCATAGAAGTGGTTTATTGAAGATGCTGGGGTGGCAATGTGAAATGTGGATCTGAGGCAGGAGGAAGATCAGCTGGGAAGGGGTTCAGAGAACAAGTAAAGAAGAAAATCCCGAAATGGAAGTGAGACAGAGCAGGGACCCCTTTTAGGGTCCTGCCTTCCCACCCCCAACCCAAACATGAGAATAAAGGAAAATCTTGAGTTTCTTCAAGGGAAATTCCAGGCACCTAGCTAGCCTTGAGAAGTAAATGAGTAATCTAATAGCTTAAAACAATAGCCAAGAAAGTTAGAGTCACAAGATGCTTGGTTCTCTAGAGAAACTAAAGATAACATCTTAACATATGTCCCTGAGTTGTTTTTCAGAAACCTGGACCTGCCTCTATGCCCCTACCTTCCCTGCACCCCACCAAATGGAAAATACTGTCTGCTGGCATGTAGACCTCAGACAGGGGAGAACTGAGGACTGAACTCTGTCATTCTTCGTTCTGAATTTCTTCCTGAGGGGCCTGGAGAAAGTCATGCCCACAGGCTAGATCTTAACATTCTTTTCTGCCAACCCCAAATGTTTATACAAAGCTTTGCTTCCTTAGCGAATTGCAAACCAGAGAGTCTTTGAATCCACCTGTGACCTGTTAAGCCCCACTTCAAGATATCCCACCTTTTTAGGCCAAACCAATGTATAACCTCCATGTATTGATTTACCTTTTTTCTTGTGATTTCTGCTTTCCTGAAATTTATCCCAGCCTTTAAAAAGACCTAGATTGAGGTTGGGCACGGTGGCTCATACCTGTAATCCCAGCACTTCGGGAGGCCAAGGTGGGAGGGTCGCTTGAACCCAGGAGTTCGAGACCAGCCTGACCAACATGGTGCAACCGGTTTCCATTTCTACTAAAAATACAAAAATTAGCCGGGCAGTAGTGGTGCATGCCCGTAATCCCAGCTACTTTGGAGGCTGAGGCAGGAGAATTGCTTGAGCCTAGGAGGTGGAGGTTGCAGTAAGCTGAGATGGCACTGCTGCACTTCAGCCTGGGCGACAGAGTTAGACACTGTCTCAAAAAACAAACAAACAAACAACAACAACAAACCTTGCTTGTAAGCCATCAAGGAGGTCAGGTCTTAAGTGTAAGCTGCCAGATTCTCCTTGCTTGGGGCCCTGCAAATAAACATCCTCCTTTCTTTTGCTGCAAAACCCCAGGGTGGATGCTTAGCTTTACTGCACAGCATAAGCAGATCCATGTTAGGTTCAGTAAGTGAAGTGGGGAGCATCTTCCTTTGAGGCAGAAAGGGAAAAGTGAAGGATTAGTGATAAAGCACAGTGAGTCCAGGGAAGCTAAGAGAGTTCATATGACTCTCAGGAAAGAGGGGAATGTCAGGGGAGGAACATAAGGTTTCATCTTTCAGAGAGCACTTTGTTTTGAAACTGGCATTATGGGGAATTTTAATGGTGAGCTGAAGTCAGTACCAATTGTGATTTTTATCCAGCAAGAACTATGACCTTAACAATTCCTTCTAGAGGCATCTGTTTTGAATAAAAAGTAGAAGAAGGAAAAGGGCATTGCTGTGGGACCAGAGGTGATCGCTGATGGCTTCTCTGCTTACCTCCTGAAAATGCCTCTTTGTTTCTCTTGATCTCTTTTCCCCTTTTAACTACTCTGTAAGAACTGAGATCTGTATTCAACATTCATTAATTCGATTCATAATTATAGAGTAACAAATATGTACATTATTCAAGGTGCTGGGGTTAAAGCAATGAGCAAATCACATTAGGGAACAAATTCTACTCTCATGGAACTTATATTCTATTTGGGGAAACAAACAATAGAGAGGTAAATAATAATAATTCTAGACATTGATTAGTACTATAGAGAAGGTAGGTTGGATGCAGTGGCTCACGCCTGTAGTCCCAGCACTTTAGGAGGCCAAGGGAGGTGGATTGCTTGAGCTCAGGAGTTCAAGACCAGCCTGGCCAACATGGCGAAACCCCGTTTCTACTAAAAACACAAAAATTATCCGGGCATGGTGGCACATGCCTATAGTCCCAGCTACTCAGGAAACTGAGGCATGAAAATCACTTGAACCCAGGAAGCTGGAAGGGGAGGATGCAGTGAGTTGAGATTGTGCCACTGCACTCCAGCCTGGGCGACAGAGTGGGACCTTGTCTCAAAAAAATCTCAAAAAAAAAGTAAATCAGGGCAATGGAACAGATGTGGATGAGGCACCATTCAAGCCTGTGGTCAGGGAAGACTTTTCTGAGAAGACAACAGCTGAGCTGAGATCAGAGACAAGAAGCTCCAGTGTGTAAAAACCCAAGTGTGATGGTTCTGAAGTGGCAACAAACTTAGAGCATTTGAGGAACAGCAAGAGAACCAGTGTGGTTGAGTTGCAGTAAGTAACGTGGGAGCAGGCAGGAGATGAGTTTGCAGACGCAGGAAGCAGGAAGATGTGGTAGCCAGAGTGCTGGCTGAGGCAGTAGAAGATAGCATTCTCCTGCAAAGATTTCCCCTGTGACCCAAGGACACTCACCCTGGGTCTCAGCTTCTTGTTACAAGATGAGAGGCCTGGGCAAGATGATAGGGACTCTAGCCTGCCACAAGAAAGAGAAGTACTTAATGCTGTTTGTTTAAAAGATGAATCTTTAAGGCTTTTGCACCCTATGTTCTATGCTTATCAGGGCTCTCTGCAACCTAGCCTCCAGGTTCCCTAACAGCATGCTTCTCTACCCTTGGGATTCTTTAGTTGGGCTGTTCTTTTCCCTGTTCCCAGAATACAACTGACCCATGGAAGGGTTGATATTGCAGTTTTGAGTCTGAAAGAAATCTGAAGGCAGAATTTCTTCTTCCTCAGGGGACTTCAGTCTTATCTCTTTTTTTTTTTTTTTTTAATTTATTTTTTGAGACAGTGTCTTGCTCTGTCACCCAGGCTGGAGTGCAGTGGTGCAATCTCGGCTCATTGCAACCTCCGCCTCCTGGGTTCAAGCGATTCTCCTGCCTCACCCTTCTGAGTAGCTGGGACAACAGACATGTGCCACCACACCCAGCTAATTTTTGTTTTTGTTTTTATTTAGTAGAGACAGGGTTTTGCCATATTGGCCAGGCTGGTCTCAAACTCCTGACCTCAAGTGATCCACCCGCTTGGAGGCTTTTCTCTTAAAATCTTCAACTGATTGGATGAGGCCCACCCACATTATGGAGGGCAATCTGCTTAACTCAAACTTTACTGGTCTACACGTTATCACATCTAAAAAACACCTTCACAGCAACATACAGACTAGTGTTTGACCAAACAACTGGGTACCATAGCCTAGCTGAGGTGACACATAAAATCAACCATCATAATGAATCTTCCTTCACTATACTCAGCACAAGTCCATTGTGTGCAGGAAGCACTTGATAAAGAGTTAACTAAAGGGCTCTAATTAGTGCTATACATCCATTCATTCAGCAAACACTATATTTAATGAACACCTACTTTGAGTCAGGCTCTGTTCCAAGAGCTGGGCAAATGGTGGTTAACAAGATTGATAATGATTAAGTCTATTTTTTATTCGTGTGCTTTGGCATCTTATAGATCCAGTGTGAACAGTTTTTGTTGTTTGTTTTCATTATTTTGTTTTGTTGGCTGCTGTAGAAAAGTTATCATAAGCGTAATCCCTTTATAGGTCTATTCATCAAAGCTCTCAGAGTAGGATTCTAAAAAAAAAAAAAAAGAGGTTTAGATAATTTGCTCAATTGCATTAAAGTACAGTTGATCCTCCATATCCATGAGTTCTGTATCCATGGATTCAATCAATCACAGCTAGAAAATTAGAAAATAATTTGGAAAAAGATATTGCCTCTGTACTGAATATGTACGGACCTTTATTCTTTGCCATTATTCCCTAAAAACTACTACTTACATAGCATTTACATTGTATTAAGTATTATAAATAACCTGGAGTTGATTTAAAATATACAGGAGAATGTGCATAGATTATAAGCAAATACTAGACCATTTTTTT
Source organism: Rhinopithecus bieti (assembly GCF_001698545.2). Taxonomy (NCBI): domain Eukaryota; kingdom Metazoa; phylum Chordata; class Mammalia; order Primates; family Cercopithecidae; genus Rhinopithecus; species Rhinopithecus bieti. The sequence continues at coordinate 658,460 of NW_016809040.1, forward strand.
ACCAGGGACTTGAGCATCTGTGGCTTTTGCTATTCACGGAGGTCCTGAAACCAATCGCCCATGAATACCAAGGGACAACTGTGTATGACAGATAGATAGAATTATGAAAATGGCCCCTCAAGATGCTTGTCCCTGGTTATTCAGTCAAACACTAATCTTCTTCCTGCTGAGAAGGTATTTTGCAGATATAATTAAAGTCCCGGATCAGTTAACCTTGAGTTACAGAGATTATCCAGGTGGGCCTGACCCAGTAGATGAAACTTTTAGGAGCAGAGAGTTTTCTTTAGCTAGCAGCAGAAAAGGAGTCAGAGACTCAAAGCACAAAGGGGATTCTATGAACCATTTCTGGCTCAAAGAAGGAAGAGGTCATCTGCCAGGGAATGTGAGTGACCTTAGGGACCAAAGAGCAGTCCCCCACCAAAAGCCAGCAAGGAAATGGGACTTCAGTCCTACAACCACAGGAATAGAATTCTGTCAACAACTTGAATGACTCTGAAAGCAGATTCTTCTCAGATCCTCCAGGGAAGAGCCAGTAGGCAAACACCTTGACTTTGGCCCTGTTTGATCCTGTGTAGAGAATCCAGCAGAGCCCACACTCTGACCTACAGAACTGTGAGCTAAGAAATGGATGTTGCTCTAAGTTTGTGATAATGTATTATGCAGCCATGGAAAACTAACACAGAGTATACAGCTAAATAATGATAGGCTTGTTTTAAAATCTTATTTTTTTAAATAGCTGAGAAAGTAAAATTATTTCTCATTTTGATAATCTTTGACACACATTTGCATAAAAGAAGAATGCTTTCTTAATGTGGTCAGTGGTATTTACTCATGAAAATACTGCAAATCTGAGACATACCAGTCTTGTTTTGGGTAAAAAGAAGTCTCCTGCAAAATATTAAGCCATTATGCTAAAATCAAAATAAATTAATGAGGATTCATAAGTTATATCCACTGTCATATGTTTACAATATTTAGTATCATCTTTATCATGTGATATGAGGATGAGTCATAATATGGTCAAACTCCTAGTGTTAAATACCCCAAGGACTAAAGAGCTTATGAAGGAAATGAATAATTTGTTAATGCTTTAGAAATGAAGGCTTCAGGCAAGCAGAGTCGTGCTTCCTGTTCTTAATAAATGTAGATGGATGTGTTTCATGATAATTTAATATTCCTGGAATAAACTCCCACTTTGCATCTGGCAAGTTTCTCCCTTTATGTTCATTAAATTTTCCTCTAGATCCACTCCTCTCCCCAAACCCCTCAGAGCCACGAAAATACACCCTGAAGGCAACGTAGGCTCAAATGCTAACTTCTGAGTATTAAGAGGACAGAGGAGCAGGAGGGTTCTCAGTGATGGTCTGAATCAAAACACCCATTGTTCTAGACGAGGAAATGGAGGCCCAAGAATAGGCCTTATCCAAGCCACAGAACAACTGGTAGTGGGGCTGGAACTCCAACTTTATTTTTAAGACAGTAAGTAGAAATACAAGTAAGCTCACCTAGATTGACTTTCATCAGAATTAACTTGCTAACATGTATGAGCTATTTGTAACAAAATTAGACTGTAGAGTTTTTAGTTTTGAATTCTAGGCCCCTAAACAAATATTACTGAATGTGTCTCCATTCTCCTACACTGGTAACTGTAAAATGAATAAATTTCTAGTGGCAGGCCATCTTTGAGTGTTGTTAGATATTTGTGTATATGGCTTTAAAAATCACTGAAAGGGCCTGCGAGTTCACTGATCCATGAAAATAAGGTTAGCCTTGATATAGAACAGACTAAGATGGAGAAAGCTCCTAACCCAGCAACAGAGCCAGCAGTTCTGGATGTAAAACCACCTTCTTTTCCTCTCTGGATTCTGACTGTTAGATAATACACATAAGCACTGCTAACCAAAAAAAGACAAAAATATGAGCTTTATCAACAGTTTGGCAAGTGCCCAATTATCTCTACAGTATGAGGATCTGTAGTACAACTTGGGATAGAGAAAAGCTGCTTGAAATTGGTACCAAACTGGGGACTTCTGACCTCTGCACTGGAATCTGGACCTTGGGATAGGCACGAGCCTCCAAGGTGAGGAATACGTAGAGTGCAGAGACTCTGAGTTTGCAGGAAATCCAGTAAGGCAAACTGCCACAAGCTTTGTCACACACACTGTCACAAGCAAGATAGACCCAGTTCTCTCTATTGCATGGGCAAGGACGATGCTATGGGCTCTCTTCACCTAGAAGAAAGATGTGGAAGCCTGGACTAGATGACCTGCTAGGCCTGATTCCTGTTTTCGAAGCCAATAGCCCTGCTAACTATAAAAAGAAAAGAATTAATCTTTTTTTTTCTACCTGGGGAGGAACCAGTAGAGAGTGGAGATTTGAACAGTTAGTGAAGTTACCTCCTGTATAGGAATAAGTGGGAATGTAAGAAGAGTAATATGATGTCTACTTCCAAGTAAAAATGTTATCTTTTTAGACAGAATTAGAAACCAACTTTGTTTCTATATTTCCAAGAACTCTGAACCCAGCAGAATTATTGATAGAAACTTCTGGGAAGTTGATTGAGCAAATAATTGTTCCTCACCTTGGCCTGGCATTTAGGATGCCTCTCCAGCAGAACAGCAGACAGTATGGGATTTGAAAGAGGATTCCACCATTTACAGGTTATGTGGAAAAGACTAGCAAATACCATCCTCTGGGTCTCTTTCTTCACTCATAAAATGGAGACCAGCTAGTCTACCTTAAAGAGTTGTTGAAAGGTTCATAGCACATAATAGACACCAGATAAATGGTATTCTTGACATCTGATTTTTGTTCCATGGGTATGGATACTAAGAATGAAGCAGGAAAAGCATATTCAAGCTAACTGGAGAAGAAAAACTTTTGGCTAAAGAATACTGTGTTTCCCTTTGTCCAAATTTTAAAATAAAGACCCCTACTTGGTACCCGTAGCTCTCTCTATGTGTACATGTATGTGTAACAGAGTAGCTGCTCTCATATTATTCGAATTACTCTAATGCTAAATACTAAACATTACAAATATTCAGTATATACCAGGTCCTTTGGTAAATATACCATGTACATTATTTTGTTTCTACCAGGTACCAGGCACATAGTGAAAACTCAGTAAATTCTTGTTGATGACATAAATAAATGATTCATAATAACATTATAAAGTATGTATTGTTATCTCTTATTTGCAAATGAGGAAATGAAGTTAGGTATGCGGACTATCTGGTCCAAAATCCACATAGCTATCAAGTTTTACAGCTAGGATTAGAAACCAGTTCTATATGATTTCAGAACACTGCATTACACTACAACACACACATGCACACACACACATACACATACACCTCATTGGCTGCTCTTATGACCCAAGTCAGTAGGGACTCTCCTCATGCCGCTATAATATGCTAGTTTTTTTCTCTTATTATTACTTTTAATTGATACATATCTATGGGTACAGTGTGATATTTTGATACCTGTGTACAATGTGTAATGATCAAATCAGGATAATGAGCGTAACTGTTACCTCAAGCATGTATCATTGCTTTGTGTTGGGAATCAAAATCTACTCTTCAATTTGAAAATATGTAATAAATTGTTGTTAATGATAGTCACCCTACAGTATTATATAACACCGTAACTTGTTCCTCCTCTCTAGGTGGGCCTATTCCTTTGTTTATTGAGTCTCTGTCCTGTATCACTTTGTTTTTTATTTAAACAGAGTCTCGCTCTGTCACCCAGGCTGGAGTGCAGTGGCACGATCTCGGCTCACTGCAACCTCCACCTCTCTGGTTCAAACAATTCTCCTGCCTCAGCCTCCCAAGTAGCTGGGATTACAGGTATGCACCACCACGCCTGGCTAATTTCTTTGTATTTTCAGTAGAGACGGGATTTCACCATGTTGGCTAGGCTGGTCTTGAACTCCTGACCTCAGACAATCTGCCCTCCTTGGCCTCCCAAAGTGCTGGGATTACAGGTGTGAGCCACCCGCCTGGCCCCTGCATCACTTTTATATGCATTAACCAACCTTTGGCTATCTCTCCCTCCTCCCTGTTTCTTTTTTAAACCATTATAAAGTTTAGTTAGATAAGTAATAGATAGGAATTCCGTGGAGGATAAAAAAAGTATGACAGCTAATGTTATTTATATGGCTTATATATACTAGGTAAATATTTATTGTACTAGGCCCCACAGAAGATATGAAAATCAATCTGTACATATTGGGTCTTCAAGGAGCCCCTCGTTCAGTGGGAGATAAGAGATAAACACAAAGATACTTATGATACAAGATGGAAAAACATAAATGCTACATAATAAACACAGAGAAAGTGCTATAAGAGTCCAGAGATGAGAGAGACTGAATATAGTCAGCCCTCTACATCCATGGGTTCTGCATATGTGAATTCAGTCAACCGAAGATCAAAATTATTTGAGAAAGAAACCAATAAAAAATAATACAAATTTAAAATATACAGTATAACAACTATTTACATAGCATTTACATTGTATGAGGTATTATAAGTAATCTAGAGATAATTTAAAGTATGTGGGAGGATGTGCATAGGTTATATGCAAATACTACATTATTTTATATAAAAGATTTGGGCATCCATGGATTTTGGTATCTGTAGGGTCCTGGAACCAATCCCCTGATGATAGCAAGGGACAACTGTACATGTCCAGGAAGAGGAGGTTAGGCTTCACGAAGGAAGTTAACAAGTGAAATAGGCCTTGAGAGATGGGGATAGACTGTGGGGATTTAGGAAGGGAATCCCAGGAAGATGAGGAAAACACAGGGTGTGTATTAGAAACTGCCTTTTTATTTTGATAAGAGATGGGAAGTACAGGCCGGGCGCGGGGGCTCATGCCTGTAATCTCAGCTCTTTGGGAGGCTGAGTCGGGCAGATGACCTGAGGTCAGGAATTTGAGACCAGCTTGGCCAACATGGTGAAACCCCATCTCTACCAAAAATACAAAATTAGCTGGGTGTGGTGGTGCATGCCTGTAATCCCAGCTACTCGGGAGGCTGAGGCAGGAGAATCACTTGAACCCAGGAAGCAGAGGTTGCAGTGAACCGAGATCGTACCATTGCACTCCAGCCTGGACAACGAGAGCGAAACTCCGTCTAAAAAAAAAAAAAAAAAAGAGACAGAGAGAGAGATGGGTAGCACAATGGAGAATTAAGGTTAGGAAGATAGGTTGGAGCCAGACAGTGGGAAGTAGGGAGAGAGGGTGGCTTTTAATGGTAGGCAAAGAAGTTCAGATTTTATGCTGGGGAGCCAGTGAACAGTTTTTTAAAAAATTAGAGTGACTTGATCCCAGCGCTGTTTTAGGACATGAATCTGGATTGTCGCGGGGAGAACCCAGAGCCAGGATGTCTAACTAGGAGGCTCCCACAGGACATTAGATGTGCAGTGTTGAGGGCTGGCCATGGACTGGGGCAGTGGGAAGAGGAATGGAATGGTGGCGTCAAATGGATAGAAACACTGGGTGCTAGTAGGGACAGGACCTCTGTCCGGGAGGCAGTGCTGTGAAAGAGGAAGAGTGCCAGACCCTAGCCCTTAACTGACAGGCATGAGACAAGGAGGAGGGAAAAGGATGGGCAAGAGCACACTGTGATAGGTTAGCTCCATGCCAGCTCACACAGTCCAGTAAGGCACGTGGTGTTATCTTCATTTTACAATCAAGGAAACTAGACTCAGAAGAATCTGCCCAAGGTCACACCTTAGACCGCCACAGACTTCAGTTTCCTTCCTTGTCTACAACCTGCTGAGTTCAGTTTTGAGCATGTTGAGTGGGAGGTGCTGGGAGGACTTGCAGGTGTAGATGCACTCATGGACGATCACACAAACTCACACACCTGTTTGTTCATTCCTTTGTTTTTTGAGTGTCTGCCCCACTTCATCTCTTTGCACTCTGCATTCTCTCCCTCCCTTATCCCTCCCCTATTCCCTTCTCTTTTCTTCTTCTGATCTATTTCATCTTTTTCCTCTTTTTCTTTTTCCCAACAGTTAAAACATGCAGAAGCCCTTTTACACTGAAAATCATGAAAACATAAGAGACTATTATTAATATTCTCTTTTCTCTATATCAGTGGTTCTCAACTGGGGGCAATTTTTCCTCCCAGGGGACGTTTGGCAATGACTGAAGACATTTTTGGTTGTCACAGCTGGAAGGGGATAATACTGGCATCTAGTGGGTAGAGACCAGGAATGCTGCTATCATATAATGCACACAGTAACCACCCCTCCCCAAGAAAAGAATTATCCATCCCCAAACATTGCTCTATACCTGAGGTCTGGCAGTGACCACCACAGCACTGCTGAGTTTTACCAGGGGCTCTAAGTTTACGGCAGGGAGGATAGGCTTGTTTAATCAGAAGTCAAACATGATGGAAGCATTTAAGGAATCTGAAATTTTGCATTGGGTGGTTTTCATATGCAAATACAACAGCACTTATAAACCACTTACTATGTACTAGGCATTTAAAAAAAAATACTTTACATATACAACTCAGTTAATCCTCCCAACCATCCTTTCAGATAGGAACTAACAACTTCACATGGTAAGTAGGTGACCAAGCAAGAAAATTAATCCTGGAAGTCTAGACCTCAAGCCACAGTCTTAAACACTTCATCCTGTTGCCCAATATAGCAACGATGACACTCCCAAAATGTCACCAGTATGGCCTATGCCTTTCCTGGTTTTTCCACAGAAGCCTGGATAATAAAACTCCATTCATACTTTCTCATTAAGGCTTGTTTTCTTAATGCTACTCTTAATTTTCAGTGACTAGTTGGGGTACACTTCTATGACCATGAAATAGATATTTTTCTTTTTGCAGAATTAAATATCTGGCCTCAGTAGCAAGATAACTGTTTTGTGCCTCAGTTTCCTCATCTGTAGAATGAAAATATTAATGACGTCATGAACTTTTAGGAGGGTTTAAATGAGTTAATACAGTGCTCTTCAACAGAGTCCGTAGACTTGCGCCAGTCGGTGAAGGTTTGTTACTAGTCTACGGGAAGTTATGTATAGCAACTAAGAGTAAGGATTTAGAAACTTTTATAGCATTTTGACAATTTGATGTCTCTTACATCTAATAGTTAAAAAAGCAAAAAATTGAGCTTGAATTTTGCATGTTTTAAATTTTTTTCACTTTTGTGGTAATTTATTTTTATTGAATTCCACAAATGCATTTGTCCATGACACATTGGAAATTTAAAAAACAAATATTGGTTCATTATCACAGCACAAGAAGCATTAAGTTAACATATGTAAAACACTTGAAGCAGCTCCTGGCACTTAGTCAGTGCTTAATAAATGTTAGCTAATAACAATAATAACACTATATTCTAACAGAATGAGCTATCTGTCCCAAAGATGTATGTTTCTGAGATCTATCTTCTATGTCATTCTAAGTCCATCTTCAATTCTATTAAATCTCCTTCCTACAGTGTGAGCCATTAAAGGAAGTGCTACTCTACTCCTTACCCATTAATCATACATTATCAGACACTAAATATTTTAACAGCCAGTGTCTGCCATTGGTCTCAAGGGGAGTATAACCAGCATTAACACATAGCGATTGTGGTTGTTCTTTTGCCACAGAAGGTGACCTAGTCTTACACAGTGCCCCGGCTGCTAAGGAATCAGTCTCCCTGACTCACCGTCACGCGGGGAGCCTGCTTACTCACCCTAGCCTCACTGCCCCTCCTCCCAGGAGGAGGTCCAGAGTCCCTTTCTAAAGAAACTACGCTATTTAACAGTCCAGGAATTCTTGGATCACCCAGGTTAGTCCTCAGTTTCCTTTAGTCAGGCATTGGAGGCTCATATTGCAAATAAAGCAAATTCCTGGGTAACAGAAATATTAGTTTCAAAATGGCTATATTTCTCCTGATATTATTGACTGCCTATACGTGTCCATGTAGTGGATCAATGAAAAGGGTGGGAGAAGCAAAAAGAAAAACCTAATTCATGCAAGACGGTCTAGTGCATCAGAGCAGACTTCTCACTGACTTCCTTGGACTGCACATTTTCCCTCCTCCCTCGGACTCCCTCCATGCAGCCAATTTTTCTTTCCTCCTTTGAACTAACATTAGACTCATAGCAGTTTCTCTTCTGAAACTACAGCGGTTCTATAAGACCATGGGCAGGCAGGTCCTGAATCTAGCTAGCTTCATTGTTCCTTCAGATTAATGTTGCCACTATACCCTTTGACTTAAGAATCTCTTGGGAATGTCACAATGTCCTTTAGGATAACCAAAAGCACAAAGGTTTGGAATCACAACACAAAGGTCTAACGCGGCTTTTCTGAAGGCTCACTTGGCTCATCAAGCCACTTACTAAACTAAAACTTCCTCTTGAACAGTATTATTTGGGTCCTTTCTCCAAGATGTTTTCATCTTGACTGAGAGTTAGAGCTCCTTGGAGAGGCAGAACACAGGGCTCACACATTTCCTCTTTATTGGAGCTCCAAGGGAGGGCCTCTTACCTGCTTAACCATTCACATGATAATAAAATCTCTTTGCCCCAGAGGAACACGACTGGATTTCTTTTGTTAAAATCTCATTAAAGACTGCTTCAGCCTGTAATAATTTGTTAATAGATGGCAGTGCTATTTGGCTGCGATTGGGTTTTCTTTCATTTTTTCTCAGGCAGGTCTCATAATTGTTGTCTTATCTCCAAGGCATTTTGGTTGTCACCGAAGTGTAACAGATGCTATAGCCACTGCAAACCACTGGGTGAGCATCCCACATTATCTGTGAGGAAAGAAATGCCTCATTAGTTTCCTTCCTTTCATTTTTTTCCTTTTTAAGCTGCTTCCTAGTCAGCTAAAAAAGCTGGCTCTTTTTCTCAAACCAGGCCAGATTCCCAGATATTTTCCTGCTCAGTGATTTGAGTTAAACCTATCTGGCAAGGGCCTCTCTCTCTTTCTCTCTCTGGTTGCATTTTACACAAAACCACTAAAGCAAGCAGTTTAGTTTTTTTTTAAAGTATTTTCTGAGTGTCCATCCGCATGGCAACAACTAAAGCATTTTCAGAGGCATGTGACAGAGTCTGTCTGAGGATGGAGAGGTCTAAAACCTCATTGGTCACTCTGGGAATCACATGAAATCATGGACATAGAAGTGTTTTATAAACTGTAGCCTACAGAGGTGGAGGATCACAAAGTGGTTTGACGTACCCTGGGTTCTGGCTGAATTGTGGAAGACTCCAGTGTCCTCAAGCTTCAATAGAGGCAGAAAGTACTTTTACTCAACCCCATATCTACTAGGCTGTGAATTCCCTTTATAAAATATAAAACAGTGTGGGGGAGGGAGGAATGGGTTGTATGTCTTTGTTTTCCTGCTGCACCTGTCAATCTGCCACCAATCAGAATGCAAGCCGAATCCCATGGTCATCTCTCCAACTGTTTCAAGGGTAAAATCTCTTTCTGATTATTTGATAGAAAAGAAATGGAATTCTATAAATACTATTAATAATGATAACATCAATAGCTAACATTTACCAAGCACCTTTTGCCAGGCCCCATTTCAATATTTTTATTTCTCTCAGCCTTATGAGACAGGTATTATTATTTCCATTTTTAAAATTTGTTGCCAACAATTTCATGTGAATACCAATGTTCCTATTTTTCAAATGAGGAAACTAAGGTTTAATTGATGAGGTAGAATTTGAACCTAAGAATTCTAACTCCAGAGGCTGCTTCTTTATCTATTTAAGCACTTTAAATGAGCTATGCTAAGCTGTATTCTGTTTATATTAGAAATAGAAGGTCAGCCCACCTTCATTATGCCAAACCACCATAATGGTCCTTAGATGGGGAAGGCAGTTGAATTGTCCTGAGTTTTTGGCCATCTGTTTCACAGTTATTGTTCTACCCCAAATCTAACTTCAGACCTACTTGCCAAGGAGAGTGACTCTCTTGAAAAAAAGTGACTTAGTGATATTGGGGTCAGTGGGTAGCATGGAGGTAGGGAGTGTGGTTGACCTAGAGCATGGCAAGGGGGCAGTGGCATGAGGCATGTGGGCAGCTTCATCAGAGATAAGGTCAGAGGGTTCAGCAGAGACATTTCGTGGGCTACCTCATAGGACATTCAAAGAAGCTCAGATTATATGCCAAGGGCAAGGAGGAGTCCACTGTTGGGTTTTAATCAGGAGGATAACAAAAATTGTGTCTGCCTTATGGGAGCCATTATTTGGCAGGATTACAAAAGAATTATTAGGGACAGGCAAGCCCAGAGGGCGAGCTTACTACCGCAGCAGAGCAAGAGACAAGGAGGGCCTAAATTGGACTAGAGAAAGAGTACTGTGTTGAGAAGAAGGAAGGGGTCAGGAACAGAGGTGTTAAAAAGATATGATTTTGTAAGTAGATATGAGGGTCTGGAGAGGAAAAAGTTGTCTGGGAAGGTTTCCAGGTGTAGGGTTTAAGTGATTAGGTGGATGCTTGAAGTCAATATAAATAATTCGGGTGGAAGAGCAGACTGTAAGGGAAGTCATAATGAACTCTGTGGACGTGCTGAGTTGGAGAACACTAAAGTGAGACTGTTGACCCTGCAGCTGGATATGGAGGTTTCATGTTCAGAGAAAGAGTCGAGACCAGAGACAGAGACTTCAAAGAATTCAGCCTAAAGATGACAGACAAAGTCATGTGATTGTCATGTGATTGTTCAGATGCAGCTTGAGAAGAAAAGAGGGCCAAGGACTGAGCAATAGTCAAGGGATAAGCTGGCATTTGTGGTGTCAGACAGTGACCAGAAGAAATGAGTAAAATGTTGGAACCTCTGTGTTCACCTTATGATTGTAACTTCTTTGAAACATGGCTGTTTCTTCCTGGTAGCAGGTGGTTAAAACAAAGAAAAGGGTACCCCTGTGTTTGTTTTCAGAGATAGCAAGGAAGAGCATAGCTGATGAGCCAGTAGTCTATTCAGAAGTTGGTCTTGAGGAAAAAAAGGCCCAAGAAGTTGAGTCGGTGTGAGGGACATCTGTGAAGGGCAGGGAACGCAATCTGATCTCCAGAGAGGCATCTGGGAACTAGCGAAGGTGGAGCCAGGGCCACGGGGGCTGGGTTGGGAGATATGCTTGCCTGGCAGGAGCCCCCGGTGTTCTCTGACCTGGTGGTCTGAGCTAAAGGAATTGCCCTACTGTCTTCCAAGGAACATGGACACTTTCACTAGATCACAAAATGCTGATGGCTGCAATTGCCAAGTTGGTGCCAAGGGGGTGCCTTCCGTGGGAGACATGCTTGACAGACCCATGGAGGAGCACAGCATCATCCAACACCTCCACTGCTACAACTGCGTGAGGCCCTCTGTGTGGGAAAACAGGAGGTGGGTTTGCCTCACCTCAGAATATTCACCTTCGTGTCTGCCTTTTCCTTCCCACCTGGAAGAAGGCATACCACCAAGACATTTCCACTGTCCCTGGCTTCATGGAAAGCAGTTGTCTAGGCTGCATGGGATGTACCTTAGAAGGCATTCTACATTTGTAAACTCCCAAGTGACAACAATTGGGACTGCTATTTATTAAGTTTTCCTTTGCAAGACTGTGAAATAGGCAAAATTTTAGGTCTCTGTTTCCGGTCTTGACTCTTTTTCTCTCTTTTCTTCCCTCCCACCCTCCCTCCCTTCCTTCTTTCCTTCCATCTGTCTCACTATGTTGACCAGGCTGGCCATGAACTCCTGGGCTCAGGCAACTCTCTTGCCTCAGCCTTCTGAGTAGCAGAGACTACAGGCATGCCAAATCCACTTTTTCCTACCTTTTTGGAACTACTAGTCACCCCCTCTCTGCCTTGTCTATATTCTCTTTCCCCTCCACCAGATCCCAGAGCCCTCCAATTTTCACCTTCTCTCCTATCAAAACTCATTCATAAGGAAGAGTTTCAAATTACTAAGTCTGTGGGGGCTGGCACTGTACAATTCTAAGAGGCTTCATGTGTGGCGCTTCCTAGTGACATCTTTCACTGGGCAAAGGTAAATCTCCAGCCAAGGGATGAATCTGAAATGGTGGGAGTTTAGTCCTGGTTGAGCTGATGAGAGGTTTCTGAGGAGGACTAAGAGAATCTGCCCCCAGCCCCTGAGATCAAGTAGACAGCTGCTTCTCCTGATGACTTAGAAGCCTGTTCTTGTTCCCAGCGTAACCTCCTAGGCAATTAAAGTCAATCTCATGTTGCCATTAAAAAAAACCAATTGACGTTATGTTGAAAGACAGCATGTGTCAGCCATTTCCCCTGGGTTGCCCTCTCTGTAGACCTCCAGCTTTTCTCCTCCACTAAGGTTAACTTTCCCACAGGGATTTTACATAAGGCAGAGTCATTTGTGCTCATTAAGCTTGTAGGGTTTTTCTACTTCACAAGTAAATACTTTTGGTGAAATAGGTCCAGCTCTTAGGAATACAAATTCTTAGCTTGAGGTTGCTTGAGTGGAAATTTTTAACAAGCAGTTCCCTCAGCTACAGAGCCACGCGGAATGTGATTTTTCTTAATATGTGTGTGTTCCCACAGAAGCTAATAAATGGACATTACTCTGGTATGGACACATCCTATTACTCAGCTTGATCCTAATATCACTGGCAAAAAAGCTATTTGCTGCACTAGCAAACAGCTGAATTCATTATGTTTAGCTACATGAATAATACCCAGGCGGATTCTTGTTGACACAGACAAAACGCCAGTCTCTGAGGCGCGACAGGGCTGCCAGGCAGAGCAGCCGGTGCTGCCACGCTCCCTCCCTCTGCTCCCATGGTATTCCACTAATCAGAAGTCACCACTTGCTGCCGATAGGGCGATGTATGGCAGACTCATGACACCTCGTTATTTCTGAGACAAAGGGAAAAAAAGGACACTAGGAAGGAATAATCTGTCGGTGTAAGTGGGGAAAGGAGAAGATGTACGGCACAGGAGGAAGACTGTCGAGTTAACCACACCTGCCATCACTCAGGGAGCTGGAAAATAGATCAGATTTTGCAACCAGTCTACACGGTAATTATGGATTCTCAGGCTGAAGGGGCTCATTGAAGGACATTTTCTGTCTTCCCTGCCTTGGGGCAGAATCATCTCCACACCCACACAATGCTGGGTTGGAAGGTCTTCCCTGCAAACAGACTGCGTAGTCACTTGTCACTCACTCCGGATAGGAACAACCCTGTAGGACAAATCTGGAGAGGGTTCTGGGTTTAAGGAGTGACAACTCTTGAGAAACAGAGCACCAAAGCCTTCAGTGAGAGGCTCTGCCCTGTGGAGCATGCAGTGATTCTGCAGGAACACCAGGCGGTTCCCCGGGCAATCCCTTCTTAGCCTGAAGCTATCTCCATTTTCCTGACAATTCCCAGATTGCTCAGAAGGGAAGTAAAATCATCCCACCAGGCATATTCTGTACAATCAGAATATGCACACAATCTGATTGTACATTCCATTGTGCTCAAGAAACAGTTCATTGTTAGAATGTTCACTTTTTGGAAGTGTTATTACTCCAACTGGGTAATGTTCCCTACTGGTTCTCAGCAGTTATTTTCTTCCTCTGTTGCCCTTGAGGTCCAGGCAGACAGTCCACTAGCTCTTCATTGAAAACCCTTCTCCATGAAGTTCTTTCTAAACCAGGGTGTAGAAAGTGTTCTTCAACCTGATGCAATTTCCCCCTCGTTTGCACTCCTTTAGCAGTTTGTATCCTTTGTATCCAACGGTCACTTTGTTCATCCATTCATTTATTCATCAAGTATCTCTTGAGCACCTACTACATGTATACCAGGCATAGTTCTAGGTAGTGAGGACACAATTATGAACAAGACAGATCATATCTTAACCTAATGGAGCTTACAGTCTAGTGAAGAAGACAGTAAAAAAGTTCCACCTTTTGCTGGTGAGAGTAGAGTCAAAGATTTTGACAGCTGGAGAAATTAAAATCATAATCCCTCCAAATTCTCTCACTCAGCCTTGGTTCAAATTAAAACTATAGGTCACAGAGGTGTTTGGCAAGCCTTGGGTAAAAAGAATATCTATCTTTATTTTTTTTGTATTGATTTCATTTTATTTTTTATTTACTTGTTTATTTATTTATTTATTTGTTGAGATGGACTCTCACTCTGTGGCCTAAGCTGGAGTGCAATGGTGCGATCTCAGCTCACTGTAACCTCCACTTCCCAGGTTCAAGCAATCCTCTCACCTCAGCCTCCCGAGTTACTGGGATTACAGGCACCTGTCATCATGCCTGGCTAATTTTTATATTTTTATAGAGACAGGGTTTCACCATTTGGCCAAGCTGGTCTTGAACTCCTGAACTCAGGTGATCCACCTGCTTGGCCTCCCAAAGTGCTGGGATTATAGGTGTGAGCCACTGTGCACGGCCTGATTTCATTTTAAAACAAGAATCTCTATCTTAATGAACAGTGTTCTTATCCTCTTCCAATGGCTTTCCCTGAGGCTGCCAACCTCCAAAAATTGTTTTATAGTTCCAAATTTCCTACTTCTCCTCCCCCAATCAGAATCTTTATTCTTACAAGGCAAGCTGTTTAGGTGTGAGAGGGAAAGCAATCTTATTAAATTAATTCATACTAATGTGTAAATGACTAACTAAGCCAGACTCCTCAAGAAGATTTTGACTTTTTTTAAGAGAATATTTACTAACCCTAAATAGTATCTAGATTTTCAGCCTTTACTATACATTGGGGGGAAAAGGCAATATAGGAAAGATTTCTACTAAATTATAAGCATGAATTCCTTAAGAACAAAGACCATCTCATTTTGGGGGTACTGAGTTACCTAGTCCAATCAATTGAGTACCTAATCAATATTTATTGAATTGAAAAGAATGTGGAAACACAGTGTAGATAGGAGAAGGAAGAGGATAGGAAAGCAAGGGAAGTGAGGGGAAAGAAAACACAGGGAGGAAAAAGAGAATAAAGGAAGGAGGAAGGAAGGAGACAGCAAGGAAATCTAGGAGAGGGAAAGAGAACTAAACACAACCCAAATTACGCTACAGTTCCTGGTTTCTTTTGCAGTGAGGGCCCTCAGAGAAACTGTAGCAAAAAAAGAATTTATTTGCAGTAGAAAAAAAAATTATTTTAACTGCTGCTGGTTCATAGTGCCAACAAGAGAATGGAGCCAAGAGATGCTGAGCCCTAAGGAAAGATATTGATCAAAGCCATAAATTTCTATTTTCTAGCACGATAGCAATGACTCATGACAGATGACTGGCCACTGTCAATGAGCCTCCCTGAGGGGCCCTTGTACCCAGTAGAATGGGTCCATTGGGTCCATGATCATCTAACAGTCACAGGAACTCAGGGACCAACCCTGTTAGGGTTATGAAAACAGATCTCTGTAGATTCAATATAATTAGAGAGTGCATTCATCCATAGAAGTCCACAGTGGAATTTTCCACAGAAGCCAAACTAAAGTGGAAACTTGAGAAAGAAGTGGAGGTCAGAAGGCAAGAGCCAGGACCACCAGTTTTCTTTGGGGTCTCAGGAAATAAGGGAAAAAATCTTTTTGAGCTGCGAAAGAAGAAAAGTGAAGCAGCAGACTGGCTACAGGGAACCCAGGAGACCAAATGTTCTTCAGAAGCTAGAGAGAAACGGGCTCAGGGGCTCTGAGCAACAGAATCCTCAAACAAGATCAGCCCAAGAACCAAAGGGATTGGGACCATTTTTGCCAAGATATACATCAGGGAACATAATCTGTGTGCACTACGTGATTGGCCTGCTCTAGACAGAAATATCAGAAATGGTCCTGCTTAGTTCACAGCCAATAAGATCATATACATTTAAGTGCTTGCTTCCATCTGTACCAACAGTGAAATCATGGTGCCTGGATTTAGAGCCAAACGGAGTCTTGACCCTCCCAATCAGGGTTTTATGACCTTGGTTAAGCTGCTTAATCACTGTAATCCTCCATTTCCTCATCTGTAAAGTGGGGGAAAACACTTTTGCTACCACTTAATAAGTGTTTCTTATTGCCAGACACTATGCACTCTACAAATATTACCTTCTTTACTCTTTACCACCATCCCAAGAGGTAGGTATTATGACTCTCCTGACAGATAAGGAAAAGGAGGCTTAGAGAGATTACCATGCATGCTCAAGGTGTCACAGCTGGTAAGTATTAGGACTGGAACTGACACTTGGTCTAACTTCAGGGTCCACAGCCTCAGACTGTGCAACACTGCCTATCCAGCTGCCATAAAAGCACGGAGTCGAATGCAGATGGGAATTTTCCATGCTTTGGTTCAAATACAGCTGAAGAAGCACCCTCTTCCTCTATCACAGCAGGATCTACAAAAGGGAAGTCCTCCCCTGTTTATTTTTCGGCAAACAAAAGACACAGGGTCTTTTTCTGGGTATTTGTTTTATCTTGTTGGCATCCTAAACCTACAGACTAGAAAATATCATTCTCAGCCCCCCAGGTCTCCAGTGAGCAGAACTATTATAAGGAACTGCCATTTGTCAGCTTTCCTCAGTACCCTCGACAGGGCAAGGGCATTGCCAAAATATGGTCCCTATTTCTGTGGGCTGTCAGCGGCTGCAACCTTGGAATTCAACCTCTCCAGCTTATTAACACAACAAATTACCCACCACGAGAACTGCGGAGTGCATTCGCTTGGAAAATGGTCTCTTTTTTATGAAGTGATTTAATTAGGAGCAATTTTCCCATCAGCTCGCTTGTCAGAGCATGGCTGAGGCAGCCATTGAGATGAGTGTTTGGCCTGTGCCTTCCTGCTCCCTCCTTTCTGATGCCACCTTTTGGAGAAGGAAGAAAGTGAAACCACTTTAGGAAAACACAGTTCAAGCTGGGAAAGGAGACAGATCAGGCCTGAAGGCTGTTTTGTAAGGTCTTCAGAGAGTCCACCGTTTCAGGATGTGATTTGCCCATTTGTAGCAAGATTCTCCCTATGGAGATTTTTAAAGACTTGAGCATCTTGTGTGTCTCCCTTCCACTCCTTGCCTTTATCCTGGATCTCCTGCAGGCCTGGTGGTTAAGAAAACAAAATGAATGTCAAAGCATTCCTTGCTGGAAGTGTGTAACTCTGAGAGATGTTTGGGGAGGAGGACTAGGGCGTGGTTGAATTCAGTTGAGTCTGTGGTATCCACAGGCTGCAAAGTTTCTAAAATTGCATTAGAAATATGATTTTGTTTTGTTTTTTTTTTTAACGAGACAGGCCTGGCTTTGTCACCCAGGCTGGAGCGTTGTGGTGTGATCACAGCTCTCTGCAGCTTTGACTTCCCAGGCTCAAGTGATCCTCTCGCCTCAGCCCCTTCCAAGTAACTGGGACTACAGGTACATGCCACCATGCTCAACTAATTTTTGTGTTTTGGATAGAGACAGGGTAACACCATGCTGCCCAGGCTGGTCTTGAACACCTGAGCTCAAGCAATCCGCCCGCCTCCCAAGTGCTGGGATCATTGGTATGAGCCACTGTGCCCAGACTGATTTTTTTTAAGCCAAATTTCCATCCTGGACCATTTGATTTTGACTTTTTGTTGCATTCCCATAATATTTTCAGCTCTCAGATATATAGTATTTGACATGTATGAATGCCTGTCATTCTGTGTCGTGCATGTGAGCCTTCTACCATACCTCCCAGATTTGGGAATAAGCAGGTAAGAGTCCCCTGATGCCAATGGAAATTTTGTGTGTGAGTGCGATTTTCTTAATTTTCTAGAAAAGGGAGATAACGTTGAAGTTTAGGATCAGTGACTAAATGTTTTGCAAAAAGGTACATCAGTGTTGAGAAGATCAGAGAGCTCAATGAGTCTAGTGTGGAAAGAGTTCAGGGAAACGGTGAGTTTTTGAACACAGTTTGAAAATACTTGACAGATTTGTGGCTCCCTTTATGCATGTTTAATCTTTTTTCCCTAAGAAAACCAAATAGTCACAAATTCTTTCTACTCACTTACAAAAAGAGACAGTAGAAATCTAATCTTTCCAAGGGAAATATTTTTTCACTGTTGTATGAAAGCATCTTTTGGTGTATGGTTAGGATGGCATATTAGCAATTCTGTGATCCACAGCAGTATTTACAAATGCTAGCTGAGACCTCGTAGTGAGTTTGTGGACCGTGACCAGCACTTTTTAAAAGGAAATAATCAAATAGAAAAGGACAGAATAAAAACCACCAGTTTTATCATTATAGGTGTAATCTTGCACACACACTGTGTACCGGCATCAAAGGTAGTTCTTACCAGTGGTGCATGGAGCTTTAAAGGTGGCATCAGAAGATCTAGGTTCTAGTTTTGGTTCTTCCATTAACTAACTATGTGACCTTGGGCCAAGTACTTAATTTCTCTTCTTTAAGCTTCTCTTTCTCAATGAAGGCTGAGCTAACTATTTAAGCTTCTATTAGGCTATGAAATATAAGAAATATAAATCTATTCCTGCAAAACTGTACTACATCCCAAAGTCAACTAAATATGAGTTGAGGGTGTTTTGAATTACCTGCACTGTTGCTTCTCCAGTGATATCTGGGTGGCTACTCAAGATTCAACGGAGATAAGCCCTTTGATCCATCTAGCCATATTGTCAAAGGACTTTATTGCAGTCTTTATAAAAAGGATATTTCAAGTCATAATGAATTTCAGAAATAAGTACGTCAAAGACAAAATCATGGCACAATAACTTGCTGTGGTCCATGCATCTCTACCACCAGCCCCTCATCTCCCTGAAAAAGGAAATACAACAAGAAATACAAAGCTTTGTGCAGCTGGGGATTGTGCCTTGTGAGAGTGAAAGCATGGCTCTCTCTGATGTTTCTCATTCAAATGGAATGTCATGGGCCGCCTTCCAGAACAAAAAGTTCTCTTCACATGTTCTGTATCATAACTACACCTTACTTCTTTGCAATTGAACAAAGGTCTGATTTTTACCACAGATGGCCACTCTTTAGGTCTCAAGTGCAATCTGGCACAGCCTTGCTCTGTGGACCAGTCCTATTCTGAGTCAAGACTTCCCTGAAAACTCACACCCTCAATTTTCACAGGAATGCATTTCAGATGGTCCACCAATTTTCTGCATATGCTACATACATTATATTGCAATGTCCTTGAACTTGGTCTACTCTAGCATCTGAAATTTGGATGTAGTAGAACTTAAGTCTTGATAATGGATAATAGCATGATTATAGCAATTACTGTAATGCTTTATAATTATGCCTTTATATGTGTATCTCTTTCATTACATTGTGAACACTTTGAGGTCTAGGATTTAGTCATGTATATTGTCAAATTCCTCAGTGAGAGCATCACCTGACCTATTATTCTAACCTCTAAATAAATTCTGTTGAGGTTTGATTTATCACTAAAGGAGAGAAGAAAAGATGTTATCCAAAACAACAAAAAAACAGTTGGAGTTATTATATTGGGGATCGTACATTTAAATGAATTGTATGTGTAGTATCAAAAAAATTCACTTCTCACCTAAAGGAATTATGGTTATTTAAAAAGATACTGAAGATCATCTACACCTAGGGTTGGCAAAATATGGCCTGTGGGTCAAACCCAGCCCACTGCTTGTTTTTGTAAATAAAGTTTTATTGGAACACGGCCACATTTTGCCTTTGGCTGTTTTTGTACTACAACTGCAGAATTGGGTAGTTGTGACAGAAACTGTATTACTCGTAAAGCCTACGCATTTACCATCTGGCCTTTTACTCAGAAAGTTTGCTGACCCCCAGTTTAGAGTACTACTCTCATTTGACATAAAAGGAAATTGAGGCCAGGAAGAGGAAATGACTTTCTTAGACTCATTAACGGTACAACTGAGACTGTACTCTAGGTCTCACCTTCCAGTTTCTCTTTTTGAACGTTCCTGTTTCTTCCCTGGAATAGCAAACTTTTGTGTTGAAGATTTGATTCAGAGGGAGCTAGGAAACTGTCCCCATGTTTCTCTGCTTAGCTAAGGAAATATCTGTGAACTTCCTTTCAGAGCTGGTGGGCGATGTTCTATTGTCCCATCTATGCCCATTTTAAAGAGTGACAGTGTCTCAACTTGAACCTCAACTTTATTTACTTTGGATCCAGACACCCCACGGAGCATATTTGGAGAATCATGGCCAAATGGGCCATGGGGCCCTCTAAGAGTACTTTCTCATGAGTCCCCCGGGAGAGTTCACCTGGAGGAGCAAAGGGTAGAGTTGCACAAATCTGGGTCCATGTGAGAGGAGCAGAGAAATCCAGATGGTGCTAAGGGCGCCTGCCTGAGTCCTAGGCAGAAAGGGCTGCCAGAAGGAAAGAATTAACTGAGTCATTCCATAGACTCTGGCAGGGGCATGGAGGGCATCAGACAGCACAGGGCACCTGTGGCCCTGGTTCCAGTGGCTTTGGCATCATGAGTGGTGGTGTCTGTGCTCTGGTGGTGTCCAGGTAGCTGCACAAGAGTATGCGATCTCTGGAATGAAACTCAGCACAGGAATTCAGGGCAGAACTAAAGAGGAATGACGGTTACTGGCGTTACACACCAGAGGACTGTGCTATATACCCATGTGGAGTGCTCCTTGGGGTGCCCGAGAACCAGCAGGGGAGAAAAGGCAGGGGCTGGGAGGGTTCATAGCAGCAAATGGGGCTGAACCAGATACTCTCTTTTTTAAAAAAATCCTGGATACAAAAAATTGGGGCACACCCAAGATGGCCAAATAGTAACAGCTCCAGCCTCCAGCTCCCAGCATGAATGACACTGAAGATGGGTGATTTCTGCATTTTTAACTGAGGTACCATCTCACTGGGGCATGTCGGACAGTTGGCACTGGTCCGCGGGTGCAGCCCAACCAGTGAGAGCTGAAGCAGGGCAAGGCATTGCCTCACCTGGGAAGTGCAAGGGGGAAGGGAATTCCTTTTCCTAGCCAAAGGAAAGTGAGACACACAACACCTGGAAAATCGGGTACCTCCCACCCTAATACTGCATTTTACCAAGGGTCTTAGCAAATGGCACACCAGGAGATTATATCCCACACCTGGCCCAGAGGGTCCCACACCCACGGAGCCTCCCTCATTGCTAGCACAGCAATCTGAGATCTAACTGCAAGGCAGCAGCGAGGCTGGGGGAGGGGCGCCTGCCATTGCTGAGGCTTAAGTAGGTAAACAAAGCTGTTGGGAAGCTCATATTGGATGGAGCCCACCACAGCTCAAGGAGGCCGGCCTGCCTCTGTAGACTCCACCTCTGGGGACAAGGCGTAGCTAAACAAAAAGCAGCAGAAACCTTGACAGAGGTAAATGCCCCTGTCTGACAGTTTGAAGAGAGCAGTGGATCTCCCAGCACAGAGGTTGAGATCTGAGAATGGACAGACTGCCTCCTAAAGTGAGTCCCTGACCCCTGAGTAACCTAACTGGGAGGCATCCCCCACTAGGTGCAGACCAACCCCTCACACCTCACATGGCAGGGTATACCCCTGAGACGAAGCTTCCAGAGCAAGAATCAGACAGCAACACTCGTTGCTCAGCAATATTCTATCTTCTGCAGCCTCTGCTGCTGATACCCAGGCAAACAGCGTCTGGAGGGGACCTCAAGCAAACTCCAACAGACCTACAGCTGAGGGTCCTGACTGTTAGAAGGAAAACTAACAAACAGAAAGGAAACCCACACCAAAACCCCATAAGGACATCACCATCATCAAAGACCAAAGGCAGATAAAACCACAAAGATGGGGAAAAAGCAGTGCAGAAAAGCTGGAAATTCAAAAAATCAGAGCACATCTCCCCCTCCAAAGGAACGCAGCCCATTGCCAGCAATGGAACAAAGCTGGACGGATAATGACTTTGATGAGTTGAGAGAAGAAGGCTTCAGTTGATCAAACTTCTCAGAGCTAAAGGAGGAACTATGTAACCAGCACAAAGAAACTAAAAACCTTGAAAAAAAAATGGAAGAATGGATAGCTAGAATAATCAATGCAGAGAAGACCTTAAAAGAACTGATAGAGATGAAAACCATAACATGAGAACTACGTGAAAAATGCACAAGCTTCAGTAACTGACTCGATCAACTGGAAGAAAGAGTATCAGCGATTGAAGATCAAATGAATGAAACGAAGTGAGAAGAGAAGTGTAGAGAAAAAAAGAGTAAAAAGAAATGAACAAAGGCTCCAAGAAGTATGGGATTATGTGAAAAGACCAAATCTACATCTGATTGGTGTGCCTGAAAGTGACAGGGAAAATGGAACCAAGTTGGAAAACACTCTGCAGGATATCATCCAGGAGAACTTCCCCAACCTAGTAAGGCAGGCCAACATTCAAATTCAGGAAACACAGAGAACGCCACAAAGATACTCCTCGAGAAGAGCAACTCCAAGACACATAATTG
>NW_016809040.1:683546-762596 GCF_001698545.2 Rhinopithecus bieti
CCTAGAACTTAAAGTATATTAAAAAAAAAAAAATCCTCGGCCAGTACAGCAGGTGACAGTAACAGTTACAAGTGTTAATCCTCTCATTTGCCTCTGCCAGTTTTAGAATGTCATAGAGGTGAATTTGAGTTCTTCCCAAGCCATATCCCCTGAGGTGGACAGTAAAGCCTCCAAATCTCCATTGCTGAGTTTATTAATCCTGGTTCAACAGGGCAAGGAGATCCTCCAAGTCATTCAACAAGCAATTCCCTTACTGTCAGATACCACTTGTCTATAGATACAGCCCATGCAGTTGATGCTATTGGCACAGCCACCTAAACTTGAGTGGGATCCAGAGAAATGACTCCTGGCCTGTGAAGGAAAAAGCAAAAGAAAACAAACACTTGTTTAACAACGATTTAATTCCCTTGCTAGTAGGAAAGACTGGCTTATAAATCTAGGACTTAAACTGTCAGACAAGGAGAGGTAAGTCTATTCACCTCAGGTAGGTGGTTATTTCCATCTTCCACCTAAAGAATGTGGATGGAAATGTCAGGGGAGGAAAAGAAGCCAGGGTTTGCAGGTTGGATTAGATCACTCTGAAAACCATTTTCTGGGTTTATGGGTGGTCATACATTGTGGTTTTATTTATAGGCAAGTTGTAGCTTACCAAGAGTGATGCTAGGCACATTGCATACCCTGCCTACTTTTCCTTCCCTGACTTTTCCATCTAAACTCGCAGAGGCCTTTGAGAGGATTAACACTTGTAACTGCTACTGTCACCTGGTATGCCAGCCCAGGATTTTTTTTTAAAAGAGAGAGAGAGGGAGAGAGAGAGAGAGCCGAGAGAGAGAGAAAGAGAGAGAGAGAGAGAGAGAGAGAGAGAGAGAGAGAGAGAGTCGAGAGCATTCTTCTGGTTCCAATTACTCATGATTAGGGGCCAGACTCTGTAAAATCAGATGTTAACTTGAGAAGATTGCTACATTGCAAATGACTCCTGTTCAGTAGAAAGGCAAATGAATTCTGTCAAATAGAAAACACAACCCCAAAGGGTCTGATCTTACTGCTGTGTAGGACATTAAACAGTTTTGCCTAACAGACCCACACCTACATCCTTACTTTCAATGATCATAGAAAACAGCCTCTTGCATTCTCCTTTGATTCGGATTTGTCTTCCTACTGGTTCCCTCACTAATGAATTAGATCAATCTTCGACTATATCTGTATGAGAATCATGTTTTTAACATTGAATAGCAACCCCCTTCTCCAAACTTCTCCGTGGGCTTCTCTGTTTATAATTATCCATCTTATTCTCTATGCATCATAATGAATTGGACTCATCTGGCTTTCATTTCTTAGCTGGCAGATTAGACAAAGTCTCTTTGTTTTACTTTTTTTAAAAAAAGAAAGCTCCTTTTATGTCTACTTTAAGCCTATTCCCTTCAGCAAGTCGCTTAGTGATCTTTTGGGCCCAGCGTTGTGCTGGTTACTTCATAAATCATAGAAGAAAGGTCTTAGCCCCTGTCCTTGAGTATCTTACAGACCAAATGGAGAGATGCATCATGTCATCTTTCCATAATTTTTAAATAATAGTCATCTGTTTTGAGACATTGCCATGGCATGTGCAGAACAGTTAACTACCTTGAGCACTAAGGCTAATCTGATTTTATTCCAGGATCTAGAAAAAAAAAAAAAAAAAAGTAGCAAGAAAGATGACTGTAGCTGTAACAAGTTTCAGCCTCTGTTGGCTCCCACCCAAACTAATCGGCCTGGGAGATTGATTTCCCCTCCAGCCAGCATCTTGTTCAGCATTTCTGCTCATCATGCTTCTGACATTGCTTCCTCAGAGGACTGTCCATCATTCCTAAACGATCTCTGGTCCTCTTGATAAATCAGCAGACAGATGCTGGGGATGCAGAATGGAAATTCAAAAATATACCTGATTTGCAGACTCATTCCCTCCTTCTTGTTACCCTGGCTTCTCTCACCAGAGAGAACCATCAGGCAGTCTGGCAGTGAATTGGGAAGGGTGTGTGTGTGTGGTGTTGAGGGTGGGAGTGGGAGTAAAAGGGAGAAGATTCCTGGGATGAGTTTGAGGGGAGAAAGCTTCTAAGCAGGGGTTCTCTAAACTCTCTGAATTCTTATAGGCCCATCTTTGAGGGATATTTTGGAGATTGATGTTGATTTTACTGCCTTTTCAAGGTCGGAAACAAAGGCAGTGTGTTCAGTGTTTATACAAAGATAGAAGGAGGAAAGAGTAGGCTTTGGTGCCCACATGTTCATTTGGATACAAGGTTAAGAGTAGGAGTGGGAGTGGACTGGGAGTGGGAGTGGACTGGGGAGGGGATGGCCATACTTGTGCTAAAGTACTTTATAAATGAAACCCAGCTGAGGGTCTCCCAGGCCCTTCAGATCCAGATAAGGTTTCCTTGAACTGTCTGGACTGTAGAAAAGCTACAGCCCTCTCCCATATTTCTGTGAATTATTAAGGGATCTATATTATCTTATTAGCTCTGGCTCCAACTTTCTGCCCCAGCTGAGTTCTTGGTCCCTGCCCTATTGCTTGTGACTGTTCCTTTATTTTCACTCTGGCTTTAACCCAAACATTAAAGAACTTGGCCCTCTTTCCTTGCTTTCCACAAAATAACCATTCACACATGGAAATGAAGGAGATTTCTATGCAGCAACATAAGCTATTTTAAATGGCACAGCAGATATTCCTCTTCTTAAAAGTCCTTTGGCCACCCTGCCTTCTTGCTCTGCCATCCCCCAAATCTTCTTGTTCTTTTGTGCAAAGGCAGTGTGTTCTAACAGGAGCATGAAGGTTGCCTGCTAGAGTTCCTATCCTAGTCTAACCCTCATTCATTGTATACCTTAGGTAAGCCACTTCACCGCTCCATGCCTCATTCTTCTCATCTGTAAAATGGGTTTAATAGTCCACCTATCTCATAAAGTAGTTGTGAGAATAAAAGGAGATAGATATTGCCAATAAGCTAATTGAAAGATGCTTGCCACCATTAGTTAACAGAGAAATAGAAATCAAAATCACAATGAGATGCCACCACCACGAAGATGGCCAGAATAAAAAATTCAGATAACAACAAGTGTTGGTGAGAATATGAAGAAATCAGAACCCTTATATGTGGTTGATGGAAATATAAAATGGTGCAGCTGCTTTGAAAAGCAGTTTGGCAAGTTCTCAAATAGTTCAACACAGAGTTACTATAGAACTCAGCGATTCCACTCTTAGTTGTATACCAAAGAGAAATGAAAACAATGTCCACAAAAACTTGTGCCTGAATGTTTATAGCAGCATTATTCATTATAGCCAAAAGGTGGAAACAACCCAATGTCCATCAACTGACAAATGGATAAATAAAATGTGTTAAATTCATACAGTGGAATATTGTTCAACTACAAAAAAGACCAAAGTGCTGACATAAGCTGTAATAACATGTAAGAATCCTGAAAACATTGTGCTATGTAAAAGAAGCCAGTCGTAACAGACCACATACTATATCATTCTATTCATGTGAAAAAGAAAGAGAGAAATCTACAGAAAGTAGATGAGCGGTTGCTCAGGACTGAGGGGTGGGGTGTGGGGAAGAGGAGGGTAGTAGCTAAGGGACAGGGGGTTTCCTTTTGAGGTGATGAAAATGTTCTAAAATTAACTGTGGTATTGTTTGTATATATCTGCAAATACTCTGAAAGCCATTGATTGTACCCTTTACATGGGTACATTGTATGGTATGTGAATTATATCTCAACAAACTGCTTTTTTTAAAGAGGAAATATATATTTATATTTATATTTATAACAGCACCTAGCACATAGAAAAGCTCAGGGACCTGAGAGGAAACAGATGGCACATTGACATGAGTTATTAAGGAGAGATTATGAAGTATCTATTCACAGAGGTGTGGGCAGGGTCAAGGGAAACTAGCAAGAGATGCTGGAGTGTCCCAGGGCAAGGGGAGGAATCTGGAGGCTGGGCAGTAGTAGAGCAGGTGACCCAGCAGGAGCTGTGGCTTTCATAGAGACAGCAGCCACCACCCGCCTGCAGCCCAACAGGGAGAGCCAGGAGAACCAAGGCCTCCACATGATTAGACGTTATTTGCTGGGGCTCCTCTTGGCTGGACCCATCCGAGAGTTCGAAGAGCCATTCAGGAGCCCACAGATGTCTCCTGGAGCAGAAGCTGTTATTATTATGTGCACCAGCTTAGCCTTCATTTGTTTTGTCACATCTTAACAGCCCCACCTTAGGGCCAGTCTTCTAGGTCCACACTTTTCCCACCAAATGGTCCAATAAGGTAGGTTCTTAACTAAGAGGTTTGCTTACTAAGAGGATTGGGTACTTTTCTATCGGGGGAACCTGCCCCCAGTATTTCAATGTATGTTCTTTCTATTTTCCCTAAGTGCCAGCCAGTCTGGGAAATAAAGAGAAAGAGTACAAAGAGAGGAATTTTACAGCTGGGACACCAGGGGTGACATCACATATCAGTAGGTCTGTGATGCCCACCTGAGCCGCAAAACCAGCAGGTGTTTATTAAGGACTTCAAAAGGGGAGGAGTGTACGAACAGGGAGTAGGTCACAAAGATCACATGCTTCAAAGGGCAAAAAGGAGAACAAAGATCACATGCTTCTGAGGCCAATAAAGATCATAAGGCAAAGGGCAAAGCAAAGATCAAAAGGCAAAAGCAAATTCAAAAACTCCTGAGAAGGGTCTATGTTCAGCTGTGCACGTATTGTCTTAATAAGCATCTTAAACAACAGAAAACAGGGTTCAAGAGCAGAGAACTGGTCTGATTTCAAATTTACCAGGGAGCAGTTTTCTCCCCACCCTAATAAGCCTGAGGGTACTGCTGGAGACCAGGGCGTATTTCAGTCCTTATCTCAACTGCATGAAACAGACACTCCCAGAGCGGCCATTTATAGACCTCCCCCCAGGAATGCATTCCTTCCCCAGGGTATTAATTATTAATATTCCTTGCTGGGAAAAGAATTCAGGGATATCTTCCCTACTTGCACGTCCATTTATAGGCTCTCTGCAAGAAGAAAAATATGGCTCTATTCTGCCCAACCCCGCAGGTAGTCAGACCTTATGGTTGTCTTCCCTCTTCCAGACAATTGCTGTTATTCTGTTCATTTTCAAGGTGCACTGATTTCATATGGTTCAAACACACATGTTCAACAATCAATTTGTACAGTTAACGCATTAGTGGTCCTGAGGTGATGTACATCCTCAGCTTACAAAGATAACAGGATTAAGAGATTAAAGACAGGCATAAGAAAGAATTATATAAAAGTATTAATGTTGGGAACTGATAAATGTCCATATTAAAATGAAATCTTCACAATTTATGTTCCTCTGCCATGGCTGCAGTTGGTCCCTCCATTTGGGGTCCCTGACTTCCCACAACACTTTTCTGTAGCAAAATATTTGCAGGCTTCTGCAAAGACAGCCGACAGACTTTATCCTAGACTGGCTAGAGAAAGAAAACTAAAACATCAGAATGCTTTCTCCAGGCTGTACACAGAGGGTGGGAGTGGGTGAAAGAGAACAAACAGGGCTGAAGTGTGGGGTACCACCCTTTTGCAGCCCATGTGGAGGAAGTACCAAGAGTGTAGGCAGATAAGAAACAGATTTTCAGCTTCCCCTTCTAGTAACCACACCTCCACAGGCTTGTATTTATTCCTCCCTGATGTAATTTCCTCCTGGAAGTGTGGCCTCCTTTCTCAGTGGCCTTTTTTTTGACAGATTGGTGAATCTATATTTGCATTAAAGTCTGGGCAGAAAGGGGACCTGAATACATGTTATGGGCTGGATTGTGTTTCCCCAAAATATCCCTATCTTGAGGTCCTAACCCCCAGTAGTTCACAATGTGACTATATTTGGAGATTGGGTCCTTAAAAAGGTAATTAAGGTGGGCCAGGCGCGGTGGCTTATGCTTGTAATCTCAGCACTTTGGGAGGCCAAGGCCTCCTGAGGTCAGGAGTTCAAGACCAGCCTGGGCAACATGGTGAAATCCCCGTCTCTACTAAAATACAAAATTAGCTGGGCATGGTGGCAGACACCTGTAATCCCAGCTACTCAGGAGACTGAGGCAGGAGAATCCCTTGATCCCAGGAAGAGAGGTTTGCAGTGAGCTGAGATCACACCATTGTACTCCAGCCTGAGCAACAGAGTGAGATTCAGTCTCAAAAAAAGAAAAAAATATATTTTATAAAAAAGATAATTAAGGTAAAAGGAGGTCATTAGGGTGGGCCCTAATCCAATCTGATATGCATCCTTATAAGAAGAGAAGGAGACAGACAGAAAGACAGAGGGAAGACCATGTGAAGACACAGGGAAGCCTCAGAAGAAACCACCCCAGCTAACACCTTGATCTTCGGCTTTTATCCTCCAGAATTAAAAATTGATTTTGGTTATTTACTTATTTATTGTTTTTTTGAGACAGGGTCTCACTCTATCAACCAGGCTGGAGTACAGCCTCCATCTCCCAGGCTCACTGCAGCTTCGATCTCCCAGGCTCAAGCAATCCTCCTGCCTCAGCCTCCCACATACCTGGGACTACAGGCATGCACCACCATGCCCAACTAATTTTATAAAATTATTTTTTTGGAGAGACAGGATCTCACTATGTTGTCCAGGCTGGTCTCAAATTCCTAGGCTCAAGTGATCCTCCTGCCTCAGCCTCCCAAAATGCTGGGATTACAGGCATGAGCCACCATGCCCAGCCGAATTTTGTTTTTTGAAGCCACTCAGTCTGTGGCACCTTGTTATGGCAACCCCAGCAAACTAACACACTACTCCTTGCAGGATGTTAGTTGCCCACCTTTCTCCTGCAACTCGTGGCTTTACAAGGTTGAGAGCAAGGTCCCTTGAATTAGGGGTTTTGCTTCCCAGCTCTGCCCTACTGTTTACTCATAAGAAGAGCATTTGGGATGCTTTGCTAATGTTTTGTTCCAAGTATATAATCTGTTTCATAAAACTTAGGAGTATAAGCAGTATTACCTTTTCTTTCTTTCTTTCTCTTTTGTTCTTTCTTTCCTTCCTTCCTTCCTTCCTTCCTTCCTTCCTTCCTTCCTTCCTTCCTTCCTTCCTTTCTTTCTTTCTTTCTTTCTTTCTTTCTTTCTTTTTCTTCTTTTCATTCTCTTTCTCTCTTTCTTAATTTTCTTTTTTTTTGATGGAGTTTCGTCCTTTGTTGCCCAGGCTGGAGTGTAGTGGCACGATCTCAGCTCACTGCAATTTCCACCTCCTGGGTCTCAGCGATTCTCCTGTCTCAGCCTCCCGAGTAACTGGGATTACAGGCGCTCACCAACATGCCCAGCTAATTTCTGTATTTTTAGTAGAGATGGGGTTTCACCATGTTGGCCAGGCTGGTCTCAAACTTGTGATGTCAGGTGATCCACCCACCTTGGTCTCACAAAGTGCTGGGATTACAGGCATGAGTCACCAGGCCTGGCCTCATTTATTTCTTTAAAACAGATGTAATCTGCTCTAAACCTCATCCCTCCTAATTGACCAGAAAGTCAATTTAATCATACTTGGAGCTCCTCCTTTCAGATTTGTGCAAAAATCCTGGAGGTCTTATAGAGGCTACAGCATTTAGGGAAGGCCTTCTGACCTGGCCTTCAGTTACTCTGGTCTCTTTTTGTTACAGTAGGTAACAAAATGTAGGTATCTCATGTCTGCTAGTCAGACATGAGCAGGGCAGGATAGGCACCCCTCCACCCCCACCTCCACCACCCACACACACACCAGGAATGTTAGGCGACTATCAGGTGATGGTCAGGTGACTGTTAAATGTCTCATTAAAATGATAATTGGTTTTAGCCAGAGCCAGGGGAAGGCGGTCTCCCAATAAACAGAAACACCTGAAACTGGTGATCAGCAGCTTCCTGATCCCAGGAGCCAGGTGAGTGGGCTCAAGTATGCACATTACAAGGCAAAATGGCAAAGCTTAACTGGTATATGACCTTTAGAGACATTTGACTGGCAAGGGAAGAATGTCTCAAGTGAACATGCACACAATTCCAGTAAGCACACTGTGCGTGCTCCCTGCCCCAGTGCCAGCAGGCCACTGTGCATGTGGACAGCCCACCCCAAGGGAAGAATCAGGGGATTAGGGACGCAAAGCCCCAGAAGTATGCCAGCGTCTAAAACCCCAAGTCAAAAGGTCAAAACTGCATACTTGATCTCTCAAGTCGCCCTCTTGTTCCTCTTCCAAGTGTACTTTCCTTCCTTTCATTCCCGCTCTAAAGCTTTTTTTTTGTTTTTTTTGTTTTTTTTGTTTGAGACGGAGTCTCGCTCTGTCGCCCAGGCTGGAGTGCAGTGGCCGGATCTCAGCTCACTGCAAGCTCCGCCTCCCGGGTTTACGCCATTCTCCCGCCTCAGCCTCCCGAGTAGCTGGGACTACAGGCGCCCGCCATCTCGCCCGGCTAGTTTTGTATTTTAGTAGAGACAGGGTTTCACCGTGTTAGCCAGGAAGGTCTCGATCTCCTGACCTCGTGATCCGCCCGTCTCGGCCTCCCAAAGTGCTGGGATTACAGGCTTGAGCCACCGCGCCCGGCCCTCTAAAGCTTTTTAATAAACTTTCACTCCTGCCCTAAAGCTTGCCTTGGTCTCCTTTTCTGCTTGATGCCCCTCAGTCGAATTCTTTCTTCTGAGGAGGCAAGAATTGAGGTTGCTGCGGATCACTATGGATTCACCGCCATCAACGTGTTTACTCGTTTATTTTCCAAACTTCTGTGAGTGCTTCAAGGGAGCAATGTCATGGCTTTTGTGCCATGCTTGGACAGGAAGGTCTTCGCAATACCCTCCCCTCCTGTTCTAGGAGAACCCTCAAAACTCTTTTCCTTTGGCTGCTTCTGTCTCCCCCTCCTCCACCCTAGCTTCAATGTCCTCTACTTACATGACACGCCAACAAAGTTCTCTTGGCCTGGAAAATGCTGTTCACCTCTCTCCCAAAGCTCCCCAAGGCAAGGAACACAAGACCTGGTTCACTTTGGTGGCCATTTGCAGATACATTTACAGCAGTAAAAATAGAGCCAAAATTAGTATCTTCACATGTCACCCTGCTTTGTTTTGATGGAGTGTAGGGAAGCCACTACACTCTCTAAGCCAGACTGCTATCGTGGAACAGCTGGAATTCTGTCACAGATGGGGCAAGAAGAA
Source organism: Rhinopithecus bieti (assembly GCF_001698545.2). Lineage (NCBI taxonomy): Eukaryota > Metazoa > Chordata > Mammalia > Primates > Cercopithecidae > Rhinopithecus > Rhinopithecus bieti. The sequence continues at coordinate 692,705 of NW_016809040.1, forward strand.
CTCAGCTGGCATTTCCTCTGAGTTCAGGTTCCTGTGGGGAACAAACGCAGCTCTACAAATGATGGCTGCTGGCTTGGATTCCTTTCTGTGCCCAAGACTCTCAAGCAGCTTTTCTCGACCCGGGAGTTCAGTCAGTACCGCCAGATTTAGCTTTCTCCTCAGGTTTCATAACAGATAGAACAAAACCGGGATATCTCCCTGCCCACCCACAGGGGCTGGGAAGAACTCTGTGACAGGTGTTCTACAGCCATTCTCCTCCCATCGACACCTCCTCACCCAGCTGTGGCTGGAGTTGCAAAGGGAAACAAATAAAAAACTTGAATTTCAAGGTGCAGGGCAGCCACTGTCTGAGAAATGATTAGGACCCCAGGGAGGAGAGGAGTGCTCAGACTCTGAGTATCTCATTAAAAAGGATGAATCTGCTACTGTGGTGCTGGAGCTGGGGTGATGCGTGTGGCCGACCGCTCACTGCAGGCAGTGAGGGGCAGGTGACCATATTCAGACTCTACACGTCTTTCATGTGCAAAATGCCTTCATTTAAGTGGCTCCCAGAAATCCAGCCTTTTGCAGGAAGGCTTCTTAAGCCTTTTAGGAAAAAACAAACAAAAGAACTAGTATCCCTCCTGCTAGAAAATGTAGATTTTCCCTCCTATCAGCCTTCATCCCTGCCTCTATGACGGACAGGCACACACACTACACACAGTCATGAGCACATGGGTGTGCGCACACACACACACACATCCCAGGGGAATCGTTCATTTTGTTTGGAAGTTTGTTCCTTTGTCCCCATCTAGAGGGATCGGGCTGCCTGTCTCCTTTCTCCCCACTCTCGGATTTGCCACTCACAAACCAAGGTATCAGGTAGTTGTTTGGGGTTACAGTGTCAGTTTTCCTCTTCAGTATATTCGAGGAGCTTTGCCTGAGGGTGGGACAAAGGTGTGCAGAATGGAACAATGAGTAAGATATGAGTGAATGTCCGCAGCCTCGCAGGTGGATTTAGACAACCAGTGGGAAAGTCTAGAGGAGGGCATGATTAAAGTTCATAGTGAGCTGTGATGATTTCACAGAGATTATCATTTGAAGGGGGCCTTGAGAGAGCAGTAAGTTCAGCAGGGGAGGAGTAGTGATTGGACATTCTGGGCAAAGGAAACAGGATGGTCAAAGATCTCTATTATCTGACCCTGTTTTACTCTCTTCCAACATTTAGCACCATCTGAAATTGTACTTTTATCTAGCCTCTAATTCTTTCTTTTCTGTCTACACCATGCACTCTGAGTGCAGGAAATATGTGTGCCTCATTCATTGCTGTGTCCTAAGTGCCTAAAATAATTCCTGGCACATCGTGGGTGCTCAGTACATTCACAGAATGGATACATCAACGCTCAGACCAAGGAAAAGGGAGAGAAGGAGGCTCTTTTTCTTTTTTAGTGTATGTGGTTTCATTTCATCCTTACAATACCACTCAAGAAAGACATAATCATCTCTACCTTACAAATAAGGAAACTGAGGTAAGCAAAGGTAAGTAACTTACCAAAGGTCACACTCCCAGTAAAAGGTAAAGCTGGGATTAAAAGCCTAGTTTATCAGTTTGTAAAGTGTAGATTATGCCATGAAGTCTAATGAAGCTCTGAACTAAGCAAAGCTGTGGGAAGGAAGTCAGAGAAGTGAGCTCATGTTTGAGGCAGTGGGTTGATAAAACTGACAAAACTCGGGCACAGATGGAAAGGGAGAAATCCCTTTGCAGACTCATCACCATCTGAGTGGCTGGTCCTGACCTCCCTCTCCACTGGATTCAATCACATGGGGATTCAGAAAAAACATGTGGCATTGGCCACTAGCCAGTTGTTTAACTTTGGGAGACCTGCCCAATTTCTCTGAGCATGTTTTTCCCCTGCTATATGGTGATAAGCAATCAGCTGGCTTTTTGAGGGTTGTTGTGAGATGACTGATGTACATAAAGCACCCAGGACAGTGCCTGGCCCACAGTAGATGTTCCATAAATATTAATTCACTTATCTTTCCCCATGGTTTCCTGATGTCTTTTGGCTTGGAAAGTATTGTTCCCAAGAGGAGGACCAAAGGGCAAGTGTGAGGACATCCACCCTGGCTTAGGTACGGGAGTGGATAGTCTCAAGAAGGAAAGAAGTGACAACCTAGGCCTGGGAGCAGTGGATGGAAAAGAAGTTAGGAAGGTACCCAGTAGAGAAAATCTCCCTCTCTCTGAGAAAATCTCTACCCCTCTGGAAAAAGGTTAGACAAGAAACCACAATTCTAAAGGGATTATGGTCAATCTCTTCTCTGCAGAAAGGTGTAGCCAAAGTGTGGTGATGGGGAGCCAGGGGGCTGTTGGGCTTGGGCCTCATATATGTACATTTGGCTGTGAATTGGGTTATGAATAACCAAATGAGGCTACTCATAGTTATTATAATTTAGGGTTTGTTAAGTTAGTTTTTAAGAAATTATTTGTGAGTTTAAATATGCAATAGCACCTATTGGAGATTTTCTATTTCTTAAAAGGTAATGTTCACTACTCCATAAAATTATTTCCTGACATAAATACACTATTGTGAAATCATTTTAATAAGGTGTTAACTTATAAACAAATTCTACCAGTTTTTTGTAACTCTTTGAATTTCTCAACTTCCTATGTATTGAAGGTTGTTAAAAAAAAAAAAAAAAAAAAAAAAAAAAAAAAAGAAGGCCTAAGTCTCGTCTTGCTCCAGCTCTGAGAGCTCCAAGGCACAAGCAGGCACAACCCAAGCCGGCACCCCAGGGGGAAGTGCAGATCTCACTTACTGACTTGTTTTACAGGCGCCCACCTGGTGTTCATACCATAAGCGTTCCCCTCACCCCTAAGACTTGGAATTGCCCAAGTAAAAAAATGATCGCTACAGCGTTTTCTGAACTATTCTCCTCCAAATCTCTTTCTTTCAAAACTTGAAGAGTATGAGGCATATAAGTAAAATAATCCAAAATAAGAATTAATTCTCTAAAACTTACTTAGCTTTGTAACGTGAAAAGAAGGTCTTAATCCTGTTCTAAGTGGGCCCTGCATGGATTAAGTAACTTAGTTATTAATAAGTCTGAAGCCAGGTGTTATGAGACCATCCCATTTTACAGATAGCAACTGAGGAACAGAGAGTTTAAGGAATGGCCAAAAGTTAGCGCAGCTAGAAAATAGGAAAATTTGAACCCAGCAGCTTACTTCAGTCCGCACACCCATTCTAGGCTGCTTCTCTGTGCATGAAGGTGTTCAAGAAAAAAAAAAAAAAAAATATTAAGTTTTAATTTGAACCTGATATAAGAAATTAGTCTCTCCTGGGTAAAGCCAAATGGACCAAAGATAAACAGGGCAGCAAAGGAGTGAAAAAATATGCCTAAATAATCCTGACATAATGAGATGTTATGCCTTTTCAGGTGCTTGAATTCTCCCTTCCAGAAAATGTCACGTTGTGCACGCAGTCACATGGTGGGCTCAGCCACCTGTAATCCCCCAACATTTTGGAGGCAGAGGCGGCGGACACGAGTCAGGAGATCGAGACCATCCCTGGCTAACACAGTGAAACCCCCATCTCACAAACACCACACACACCACACAAACAATTAGCTGGGGCATGTTGGCCAGGCGGCCTGTAGTCCAGCTACTCAGGAGGCTGAAGCAGGAAGAAACTGGCGGAAGCCTGGGAGGGGGGCTTGCAGTGAGGGCCAAGTCGCCGCCACTGCACTCCCAAACCTGGGCAACAGAGTGAGACTCTGTCTCAAAAAAAAAAAAAAAAAAAAGAAACTGTCACATTGGTGCACCAGAAAGATGGCATACAAACATCTCATTAATGTTTATAACAAACCTCCCCCAAGAAAATATATCATCTCCCTTTGTCCTTTTTTTTTTTTTTTTTTGAGACACAGTCTCCCTCTGTTGCTCAGGCTGGAGTGCAGTGGCACGGTCTCGGCTCACTGCAAATTTTGCCTCCTGGGTTCAAGAGATTCTTGTGCCTCAACCACCCAAGAAGCTGGGATTACAGGCACCTGCCACCATGCCCAGCTAATTTCAGTATTTTTAGTAGAGATGGGTTTTTGCCATGTTGGCCAGGCTGGTCTTGAACTCCTGACCTCAAGGAATCCACCCACCTCAGCCTCCCAAAGCCCTGGGATTACAGGTTTGAGCCATCCCTTAGTCCTTCTTTTAAGAGTTCAACAATTAAGAAGATTGCTCCCTTAAAAGGGGTAATAATAGCTACTATTTATTGAGTGCTTTTTTGTTTTGTTTTTAGAAAAGTAATTATCTAGTGAACAACAATGTAGGTTTTCAGGGTCGTGCTACCTGTGTTCAAATGCTGGCAGTCCTGCTAAGAAAGTTATTTCATACCTCTAAATGTCAGATTCCTTCTCTACAGAATGGGGAAAAATAAGGATGCTTACCTCAAATGGGTGGGGAGACTAACTGATTTAATACATGCAAAGAGCTTGGAAGAGTTGCTGGCACTTAATAAGTACTTCAAAAAGTGTTACCTTTAAAACCACTTTTTAATGCAAATATATATATATATACACACACACACACATATATACATACACACACACATATATATACACACACACACATTGTTGGCTATTATTATCATTCATGCAGAAGAGAACCTGTGAGGAAACATAAGACATTAATAATGATCACCAAATAGATGTAGTTTTGATTTTTGTTTTTCACCATTTTACTTGTCTTTGCTGAATGAACATGGGTTGCTTTTTTAATAAATAAGACTAAAAGAATAACCTTTCAGGAAAAAAAAAATAATAAGAGTTGAAGGAAGTAAGGATGATTGGCCTGGAGAAGTCTCATAGAAGACATGGTAGATGTCTTCAAACAGTTGAGGCTTAACAAGTGGAAAAAAAAAAAAAAAAAAACTAGATTTGTACTGTACAACTTCAGAAACAGGACTGATGGATAAAAGTTTCACAGTGTCTCTTACAATCAGAGATGATTAGAAAAGCCACAGTGAGCACCTCCCATCCTTGAAGGAATTCAAGCAGAAGCTGGAGGCCACCTCTCAGGGATGACCTATAGGTAATTAACGGATAGTGGCAGATTGGATCACAAGACCTGTAAGTTACTACTGAATTGGGGATTCTGACTCATTTCCTATCTGACCTAATTTAGCTTTGACATAAACTAGAAGAGATGAAAACCAGGTGGTCATCAGCCTTCAGAGAGTTGAAGTCTGTTCTCTCGCTAAGTATTTTTCTGCAACGATCGTTTCCACAAATCCTATGAGAAGACACTTGTGTTCCCTCATTCTACGGATCCAGTGTAGAATGGACACATGAGAATTGCTAGCAGAGACTCCTGAGTGCCCACTCCTGACTGCCACCAAATGGCCAGCATCAACCCTGAAGTACAGTCCCCATGTTGGTGCCCACCGAGAACAGACAAAAGAACAGGCAGTGTCTTTGGAGTTCAAGAGTCTGTGGTGCCATTTTTGTCTTCTGTATCCGTCAGGAGTGGCTAACGTGGCCTGGTCTAGTGGCTTAAACAAATTAGGTGTTTATGTGTTCACATAAGAGTAGCGCACAGGAATACCATGCAGGACTGGTATGGCAGCTCTACAACGTCCTTGGAGAACTAGGCTCCTTCTGTCTTTCTCCACCACTATCCTATGTACAGAGCTTACAGTCTCAGGAGCTTCGGCCATCACTTCTGCGTTCCAGACAGGAAAAAGGGAAGAGCAAAAGGTAAAAGCGGTGCTCCTCTGAGCTTCAAACAACTCCCCTAGAATTCCTGCTCAGTAGTTAGTGCTTCTGTCTCATAGGCCACATCTTAGGGGTGGGGGATGGGGATGGAAAAATGATGCAGTGTTTTCACTAGGTGCTTTGTTATCTCATTAAAATCCAGCGTTCTGGAACTAGGGAAGCAGGTGGACATAGAGCAAACAATAGCAGTCTCTTCCCTCCTCACGCAGTCCCTCTGTAAGGAGAGTGGCGATTACTCCCTGTTTTATAAAGATGGGAAAACTGAGAAGTGGTCATGAGGACTTGCTTAGAGCCACAGAATGTCGGTGATGATGTTGGTCCCAACACCCAGCTTTGAAAAATGAGAGAACACAAAGACAGAAACCCACGAACATCTGTGGACAAACACCAGCTGTGAGCCCAGGGCCGCCTCTCCCTGCGGAATCAAGCTGGCAGATGAGGGGCTGCAGAGGTCAGTGAGGACGAGGGGTGCAGGGCACTGGGGCGGATGTCTCAGTGATGGCACTCCCTGCTCTGTGTCATTCCCTACGTTGGCAAAAGGTAGACAGCTTTGGCCTTGGCTCAGCTGGGAGAACAGATGGGCAGGAATTCAGCACAATTCCCAAATCAGCCAAGCGGCAGACTGCCTTCTTTCCTTCTCTATGTCAGCTGAGGCTACAGTTTCCACCTGGTCACAGCCAGCTGCAGAGGCCCAAGACTGAAGCCCATGACAGCTCAGCCAGGAGCACCTAGGAATGTGCCATCCCACACCTGACTGTGAGGGGCCATCAGGAGAACAAGCAAGGACAGGTGTTTTTCCCAGCAGAGAGGGGACATCTGCATTGAGCTGCCCAGCAGGAAAAAGATTAGATTTCTCTGTGCAAAGCAAACAGCTCCTTATGGCAGTCACATTTCTGTCCTGACTCCTTTTGAGCACAGGGCTGTAACTATTGAGAAAACCAGTTTGCTTGAAAAAGGCCTGGAGCTCTGTTCTTTCTCATTCCCTTACCTACCATAGGAATAACAGCAACATGACCAGAGGTATAAGGGGAGCCCAGGACCTACCCTGAAATACATGTAATGCAAGCGGAGGCAACTCCTCCCCACATCTGAGGAGGGGAAGGTCCTCATAGAAGGGAAACAGAAACAAAGCAAACTTGAGTAGACAGGAATAAGTGTTTAGCTTTAGACACAGGACACAAAATGCAGTGTTGCTGCCGTTCTGGTGAGAGCATGCGGTATAGGAGGAAGACGGCTGAACATCATGGGGTTCCCTTGGGAGGAAACGGCCAGGCCAGAGGGAAAGAAGTGTTCCCTCTTTCACCTTCCAATGCTTACATCAATTTTGGATTATATGTGTATTTACTCCCATTCATTGGCTCTGTAATTAAAAGTTGACTGAAATCTGTTTAGAACTCTACGTAGCCAGGCTTTCAGAAAAGCTTTTTAAAATAAGTGTGGAGTAGAAATTTGGTAATGAAGATCACCACCACGCTCCTTTAAGAGAAAACGCGGGAAAGGGACTGGAAGGAGAGGATGGCTAGAGGGAGGGAGGGCTAGCTGTGGAGGCCCCACCCTCCTCAGAGGCCATGTCCTGAAAAGAGCCACTTCTGAGCATTCTACTGACATTCCTTTTCCACAAAGCTTCTGGCACCTCAGAGCCACCTGCAGTTGGACGATGAGGCTCTTCAGACAACTATAAAGAACTTCCAACTCTTGCTCCCTCACCCCAGGCCTTCTGTAATCTTGAGACCCTAGATCTGCTCATGTGGCCTTGGGAAGGCCGGTCAGAAGGTGGTCAACAGGGTCTGGCCCCACCTGCCTTTCCCTTTCCTCCTTCAGCAGCCTAGCTCCTCGCCCTCACGAGGGCACCATCAGGGCTGAGAGCCTTCATGAGCCCCGCTTGGTCCTCTGGGGTATGAGGAGTCAGCAGGGACACATTCCCCATCTCCGCCAGGACCATCTGCACTCAATTATAAGCCCTTTGGAAGCCAGCAGAGGGCTGTTTAGCTGCTGCTGATTCTCTATGATTAGCTTGTTCTTGTTTTTTGAACATTGCACATGGTGCAGCCAGCTGTGAGAAGCATCCAGGATTCAAAGCTTTTTCTCTCTCAAAAAGAAAAGTGCTAAGCTGGTTGTTTTAACTATGGGGAAAGAAAAAACATTTAAAAGTGTTACTTTCTGGGCAAGTTCCTTTCCCTACCTTTCAATTCCACTCTTCCCAGGATTGGGACCAATCCTTCGTCTATATTCCACAGACCCTATATAGGCACTTACTTCCTGCGAATGATTCTTGTTAACATTAAGATAGTGTGTAATTCCAGCTCATGTATCTGTATTTCAGTAGCCTCTCCTCTCCCTTATTATGTGCGAGAGAGACCAGATGTTAAGGCATCCTTTTAATAAAACCATTCCAGAGTCTCCACTCTTTGCAATGCACTAAGGAGCCAGGGCCAACTGCAGAGGCTTACCTTCTTTCCAGGTGCTGAGCCAGGAACAAAGCAGCACTACTTTGTTCACACTTGAAATCCTCAGTGCTCTCTGCAGGCAAGAAGCAGTTGGCTGGGTTTGGCTCTACGCCAGCAGGAAAATCACTAGGGGTGCTTAATAAAATGGTTATTTGTGGGGCTACATCATGGATTTGAAATCCAGGCTCATATGTGAGTGGAGAGCCAGAGAAGCTGGAGATTTGGGAGTCTTGTGAATAGTGATAATGGAAACCATGAGAACTACAATTCACAGGCAAAAGAATATGGTAGTAGAAAAAGATGCAGGTAATCGGCCGGGCATGGTGGCTCAGGCCTGTAACCCCAGCACTTCGGGAGGCTGAGGCAGGCGGATCACTTGAGGTCAAGAGTTTGAGACTAGCCTGGCCAGCACGGCGAAAACCCATCTCTACTAAAAATACACAAAATTAGCTGGGCATGGTGGCATGTGCCTATAGTCCCAGCTATTCGGGAGGCTGAGGCATGAGAATCACTTGAACTCAGGAGGCACAGATTGCAGTAAGCCTAGATCATGCCACTGCACTCCAGCCTGGGCAACAGAGCGAGACTTGATCTCAAAAAAAAAAAAGAAATAATAAAGAAAGCTCCAGGTAATCCCAGTCCCTTTGTCTCACATTTCTGAACGAGGTAAATAAACTCATTTCTTTTCTCACAATATACAGGATCTATGATAAACAGCAGCACAATTATGCCAATAGCCACAGGGCATGCCTACAGATATAAAGTTATTTGTAGCATGGGTTTGGTTGGCTTTTATCTACCAACTAAATTTTCTGAAATTTAGAAAACCATCTAAATATGGAATAAAGGGTTTTATTTACCATGCTGAAGAAAAAAACAGAAGTAAAAATGTCTATTTCAATATTTAGCAGAAATACTACTTCAAAAGTGATTTTACTTTTTTTTTTGATAAGCAGTTTTAAATGTGCCCAAGGATAAAAAGTCTGTACCAATCATGGGTTATTACATTGAGGATAATGGGAGCCACTGTCTGAGAAAGGAGTTATCAATATGGAAAGAAAATGAGAAGCAACCCTGTGTTGTTGGACTAGAATTGGAGGTACTGGTGTGATTTCACGGTTTTCAATATATGGATATGAAAGTAAATTTAGATACTAATGTGAGGCAAATTTAGATAACATGTGTACATATGTGTGTGCATACGTGTACACAGTTCCCAAGTTCTGACCACGAGCCTGGGATGAGTGGCACCACAACAGTAAGCACTCCAATCTAACCTTTTAAACCAATTTCCTACTAAAAGCAAGCAGGGCTGGAGTAGAGAAACCTGCGATGTCTCATTGTCAAAAAAATACAGCGGTGCCCAAGTAGATGGGGGACATGTCAAAAGTATGTAGGGGCTAACTTGAAGGTACTCCCACCGGCCATTTTTGAGACCAGTTACGCGTCTAAAGAAATAATGATGTAACAAACTGTAACCCAAGAATAAAAGAACAAACTACAGGCCGGGCGCGGTGGCTCAATCCTGTAATCCCAGCACTTTGGGAGGCCGAGACGGGCGGATCACGAGGTCAGGAGATCGAGACTATCCTGGCTAACCCGGTGAAACCCCGTCTCTACTAAAAAAATACAAAAAACTAGCCGAGCGAGGTGGTGGGCGCCTGTAGTCCCAGCTACTCGGGAGGTTGCGGCAGGAGAATGGCGTAAACCCGTGAGGCGGGGCTTGCAGTGAGCTGAGATCCGGCCACTGCACTCCAGCCTGGGCGACAGAGCGAGACTCTGTCTCAAACAAAAAAACAAAAAAACAAAAAAACAAGAAACTACAAGTCCATACTAGGATGAGTTGAATATCTCTTATCTGAAATACTTGGGACCAGACGTGTTTCGAATTTTTTTGGATTTTGAAATGTTCACATTATCCTTATTGGTGGGGCATTCCTAGTCACAAACAATACCCTTAATTGTTTACAGGAAATATATACTAAAGTATTTAAAGGTGATAGGCCCATTGGGTTGGCAACTTACTCTCAAATGGTTCAGGTTCTGTGCTTGTAATTTTTCTGTTTGAGAATGTTTCAAAATAAAATGTTGTTAAAATGTAATTTTCTTTTATTTGCATCTGTTTATGACTCAAAAAATGACCAGCTATTATGAAGATCCTACTGTTGAAGATGGATATTTTAACATGGAGTTTTAACAAAATTACTTCTTGAGACAGAGCAGATATGTTTTTTAAATAATGTGATTTTAAGCATATATTTGAACAAAACTAAAACATTTACTATTATGAATACAAAAAAAGATCAGTGAATCAGTGTACTCTTCTAGGCTGAATTAAGGTAGACTACTTAAGGTTTCAAAAAAGTTTGGCTGGGGGAAAATAAGTTTTACAAAACCCATGCCATCCAAAATTAAGATGACATGTAGCAGCAGGAAGTATTCCAACGTCTCATAACCAGTTCTCACAAGCAATGATGTGTATTCTTACTTTAAGAAAGTGTCAAACACATAGAAAAATCTGGAATAAGTGTAATAAATTAGAGGTAAATTGTAATAAAAGAATTTATGTCTCATAAAAATATTCACAAGTGGAAGTTTTCTTCTACCAACTTCTCAGAGTCCTTCTAGCCCCCTCTTCACTTCTGAAAAATGTGATTTACCAAAATCTGGTTTACATTTAACTTTTCAGGGACACATACCCTGAAAAGAAAGAAATGTCAGATAATACTGACATTGCCTCATGCACTTTCTTTGTATCAATCCTTCTTCTGCAAGTAATCAGAATTGGGTCCAAGTGGCATAGAATCAAACATTATGTATCATGCCAAATACCACTTCCTGTCCAACAAAATTTCATTTTTCTCCAGTAATGAAGAGGTGGACATTCTTCTTGGATCGTAGCATCTGTGCCGCCCGCTCCACACCAACCACGGCAGCTAACCTCTGGGCATCATACTTGGAGTAGAGAACAGTGCAGGTCCATGTGGCCTCTTCTCCTCTGTTGGTGGCTCTCAGCATATTACAAATTTCACTGTAAAAGTGTGGATATGTCGGCAGTTCATAGAAAATCAGGTTCCTGATGCCTTTTATTGTATACCTGTTAGAATTGGAAAGAGAGAGCTAAGTCAACTTGAGAAACAAGTTCTAGAAAAACTACCTAGGAGTTGTAGAGGCATAGTTCATGCTTGTTGCTTCCTGCTAATGGAGAAAAACAGTGGCACAAATAACAGAACAAAAGTTATTCTGAGGTGGCAGCACTTACTTTTATGACAACATATTCAAAGTCCTAATATTTGGCTTAAGATAATGATAAAATAAATACACTTTTCTTGATACTACTCTGGGTAGGCTGAGGTATCATGGGAAAGAATAGATTAGGATTTAAAAATCTGTCACAGAAAACTTAAAAAGCAGGCACTTAAAATGGAACATTAGCCTTATTATAATCAGGCAAAAAAGAATGGAGACCAGTCAGATCCAGTACATAAAATAAGCTGTACAAATTGTAAATACACTCCTGTAAGTCTTTTCTTGCCACTCTGGAGACATGTTAACTCCATGGCAGATGTCAAAACCCTGCACAAGGATCCACTAGGCATCCTGAGATGCCTAGTTTCAACAGCGTATGCATTGCCACCTCTTTCCCGGCTGCACAGTGCTGCCCTGTGGTGGGGAGTGGTGTAGACCCAAGGGACTGACTCACAGTATGGTTCAGTCAGGCTGAGGTCAACCGTTCCCTGTGGGATTCCATAACAAAAGATTTTATATGTTGACAAGCTTCTGATTTTTCCTGTTAAGTTTCTCTCATACACTGAAGATGTTAGACTCCCTTGGGGATTTTATTTCTTTCACAGAAGATAAGTTTTCCTTGTCTTTCTCCCTCACGGCTCATCCTGATCTCTCTGGAGACCTTCCTTTCCCAAACCATGACTGTGGTCTATTATGTGGTTCACTTTTCAACATCCTTTCCGTAAAGAAGGAATTCTAATGGCTAATGAACTTGAATAAACTGTTCTTCCTCACTAGTTCTCAAAATAAAAACAACACTGAGTTCTACTTCTGCTTAGAATGTATAAAACTCAAGAGAATATTGCTCCTACACTAATAAGAAAAAGTCAGATAATCTATTATACAAAAATGTTCCTTTTCTTGACCCCAGAGAGCTACCATCATGAGGCAATAAGGTAACCTGAATTAGGTGGTGAGCTGGTGTATGTTTAATAATTGGTCCTCAGTGGGAGAAGGGGAGGGTGCTAATTTGAAGGATTTGTCAGTTTCAAGCTACCAATGTCACGCTGCTGACACAGAGATGTACAACCAGGTCTCAAGAGCCAGTGCGAGCCAGCTTCAGCCCACCATGGACTAAGTTCCAAAGAGTAGTCCTTCTGAGGAAAAACAGGATACAGGAACTACTGCACCTTAGGAGAAGCACAGGAGAAAGACGGCCTCTGCCAAAAAAGTGGGTAGTAAGAAAATAAATACACTTTTAACAAATTCTTAAAGGGCAAGAATAGGCTTGCCTGACCAGAACCCCAGGGATCTCTGGATGCTCCTTTAGTTCACATCCACTCAAGAGCTCATTCCAGAGGCCTGCACTGGGAGCCCTGGAGAAAGCAGAAGACCCGAGGCAGATGCCACTGGTGGTAGGGACATGAAAGCCCACCTACTTCCCAGGCCCATTATCGTGAAACCCATGGCAAACACCTGAAGCAGATGGGAAAGAGGAAAGGAACCTACCCCTAGTTGCAAGCAGGGAAAGGCAAACCACTTCACGGCGGGAGACGGGTGAGTAGAAGCAAAAGTTGTCTGCCCTTAATGGAAGCGCAGTAAACCCCTACCCTTCCATTTTCCCCTACACAAGTAAAAAGCATTCTGCTCTAGGGGAAGGGGTAAGAAACCTGTTCAGCCCAAGTTCCTGCACTGATACAAACAGAGTTCTGCCACGACTGGGGAAGAAGCTGTATACCCTTCACCACAAAGATCTCTCACAGATAAAAGGTAGAGTCTGGCTGCCACGGAGGTGGCGGGGCAGGAACCCTAAGAAAGCCTCACCCCCAAAGCGTAGAATAAAAGGGCGGCCAAAAATTGAGCTGGACCAGGAGAACCCCCTCCTCCTGACTTGATGCCTTGCAAGGAGAAACAAGCAAGAGGCCTCCTGTGAGAAGGGGTCCGAGTGTGGAGTGAGACCCTCCTCTGGACTCAGTGTTGAGGCCTCAGGGACAGCTGAGCGATCAGGACACTGAGAAAAACCCTCCAGCACCCGAGAGCCTACACCAAGCCCACTGTTTGCTGGAGGTATTTGAAGTCTGTGGTGTTGGGAAGGTATCTATAAAAATCAAATCCTGACTAGATTGATAGCACCCACACCAGTGGCCTACGGAAGGGGTGTGGCCAGACATAAGCATTATTTACCTCAGCCTCTACCTCCCACTGAAAGTTACAGAAGACATAAAAAAGCAAGAAAAAGACATCCAAACAATGAGGTATCATTTTGACTATCACATCAGTAGCAATAATTCAGTCTATGGGGTTTCGGAGAAATAGGTCAATGGAGCATAAATTACTTTGTCTATGAATTCGGGAGAAGATACGGAAAAGATGTGAAGGAGCAAGTAAGTGGCAATGCATGACACATTTTTAACTGTGTACAGCCTCTGTGCTAACAAGTTTTCCTTTAAAAATCTATCCCAAGAAAATAACTAGGTAAGTAGTTCATCAAAATATATGCATATGGATGTTTTGCATATTATTATATACAACAGCAGAAAACAGAAAAAAAAAAACCCTATATGCCACTAAAAAACCCTATAGCTTAACTAACCAATGTAATACTATGTAGCCATTAAAAACAATGTGATGTTTACCTCACACATTACTTTTTAATTACATATGCACACTAAGTGATTTTAGTGATTTGACATCACGAAGAATGAGACAAAGTGCCATTACATGCCTCCTGATGAGATGAGGTAGAAAGTACGTAATATTCCCTAAGTAGAATTCTTATCAAAAGATATTTATTCTAAATCAGTCATCCCCAAACTGCTGCACATTGAAATCATCTGGCTGTTTTTTTTTTTATTTTTTATTAATACTTAGGTTTGGTCCCCATCCCAGACACTGCGATTTAATTGGTACTGGGATGCGACCTGGGCATTTGGATTTTTAAAAGCTTCTATTCTAACGTACAGCAAAGTTTGGGAACCACTGATCTAAATAATAAGGGAACAATTAGGTAAATCTAGACTGTGAGACATACTACAGGAAACCAGATTGGACTCTTCAAAAAGATGTCAATGTGATGAAAAAGTAAAAAGAGTTATTCTGGATGAGGGCTTCTCAGTGTTAACACTGCTGACATTTTGAGACAGATAATTCTTTGTTGTTGGGGGCTGTCCTGTGAACGAAGGTGTTTAGCAGCATCACTGGTCTCAACCCACTAGAACCACCAGAATAATCCTCCAGTTGTGATAACCAAAAATGTCTCCAGATATTGCCAAATGTCCCTGAGGGAGCAAAACTGTCCCCCCTAAACTAGACTAAAGAAACAAAAGCAGTAAGTTAACCAAATGCTATGTATGATCCTTAATGAATCCTTTTTGGATGGAGGGGAAAGGGCTATAATGGTCATTTCAGTGACAATTAGGAAAATCTGAATATAGACTAGATATCGAATGATATTGTTGTAGTAACATCAGGTAGCATGATAATGGTGCTATGGTTAGATAGAAGAATGTTTTTTAGGAGCTACATGCTAAAATATTTAGGGGTAAAGTGTCATTGAAGACTCACGCTACTTTACTTTCAAGTGGTTCAGGAAGAAAAAATAAGAGATGTGAGTGGGGATAGAGAGAAGATGGGTATATGCAAATGTGATAAAATGAGAACAGCTGGTGGAATCTGGGGTAAAAGGGTTTATAAATAAACAGATGTTTATTGTTAATCTCTTAACAATTTTCTTTCACAATGAAATCTTTTCAAATAAAAATCTGGGGGAAGAGAGGATGTGGTAGAGCTATATATAGTAACTTAAAAATATACACAAAAAATCCACGATATACAAATATACAGGCCAAAATGTTAACATCTTTGAATTTTCTTCAGTGAGCACATAAAACATCTCAGACAAAGGAAAAAAATCCCTAAAAGAAAAAAAGATCCCCATTTAAGTATTTTTTTTTTTTTTTAAATCTGTGTGTGCATGTGTGCAGGTGCATACATGCACGCACACATTTTCATACAAAAAAGATGGAAAAAAATACCAAAAGAGTATTTATATCACGGCAGTGAGATTTTTAACCTAAAATTTCCAAGTTCTCTATAATAACTGTGTAATACCCTCACAATCAGGAAAAGCAAAATAATAAAACTGTTAAGAGTTATATTAAACACACACATACACACACACACACACACACGAAAATCTGTCTCAGTCCCAATGCAACCACAATAGAGACTAAGTATCTCCTGGCAACAGAGAACATGGCCAGGGCCTTTTCCAAGGGGCAGTTAGTGCCAAGTCTCCATAGCCTGAGCACCCCTTCCCCTGCCTTCCTCCTCCCTTACATATGCTTTGTCTTCAGTGACTCCTACAAACACAGCCTAATCACCCTGACAGGACCTTCCAGATGTCTATTTCACCAGCCACTGTTCAAGACAAATGAGGCAACCACAATGAACTTGAAAGGCTGGCTTCTTCCTACGGTCCATAAAGACCAAGTCTACTACTTCTAGAACAGGGATTCTCATGTAGGGGAAGGGAGTACTCAGAAACTCCCAGCAGCCTTTCCAAACTCCACAAATCCCACCTCCAGCTTCTGACTTGCCTCCTGGTTGAGATACTCCCTACCGTAGAAACCCACTGATAACACACTGGAAAAGAGCTGGGACCCATCGTTGGGCTATCACGACCAAATGTTCATCTAATTCTAAGATTCTGCTAGTTTAATCTTCCTCAAATAAAACAAATCTCCAGGTTAAAAAATTTTGCTAACTCAAAATGAATTCGAATCTTCCTAACACTGCCAGCCAGCTGTCATAGAGAATATAAAAACAGAGTCAGATACTACAATATAAAATACATGTACATTCTCTGGCCGGGCACGGTGGCTCATGCCAATAACCCCAACACTTTGGGAGGCTGAGGTGGACAGATCACATGAGGCCAGGAGTTCAAGACCAGCCTGGCCAACATGGCGAAACCTCGTCTACTAAAAATACAAAAATCAGCCAGGCGTGGTGATGCACTTCCGTAATCCCAGCTACTCGGGAGGCTGAGTCACGAGAATTGCTTGAACCCAGGAGGCAGAGGCTGCAGTGAGCCAAGATCATGCCACTGCACTCCAGCCTGAACAACAGAGACTGTCTAAAAAAAACAAACAAACGCACAACCTGGTCCCCTCCAAAAAGCGTACTTTTTCCAAGGTCAAATTAAAAAAAAACAAATCACGGAGGCACTGCACACCAAAACACCCATCATCACCTTGGTGATCTCTCAAGCAAAAAATTCTATAGTTGGAAACCTTGAGATAATTAGCTGTTGCAGAACTCTAAAGCACATTATTTCCATTCATCTTCTGCAAAAGAAACACCAATTAACCTGGCCCAGGGCATAAAGCAAATGGCATATGCTGAGATTTGTCCTTATCGTGACTTTGAGGGCAACACGGCTTGGTAAATAAACAGTATAATACAGGGGACTGTCCTGCTTACAAAGAGCGCCATGCCCTGTCCTTGAAAAGCTGCTGAGATATTGAAGAGCAGTCCTCATCCCAGCTTAATTCACAGTTGCTATAGACAATCACACTGGGAAGTTTTCCAATCCATCCACTTCACTTAAAGGGCTTGCTTTCATTTGTCAAGATGATAGAAAGCTAAGAGCTTTTAAGACCTGATGAGTGCAACTCCCCCAGACACTTTCCAACATGAATGGAAACGACAACTTACTGGAACAGAGCAAATAATGAGGCCAACAAGCAAGCATTCATTAACACTCTTTGGCCAAGCAGCCTTCTCTGGGTAGCCAAGAATGGAGCCTGGGAAATACAAATTTAATCAATCCTCAACTCTCTAAGAGGTCATGCCATGCCAGCTTTGCTATGCTTAGGTAAGCTGCTGGGACTCCTCCCTCCCCATCCTGGTAACAAGAACATTATTTGGGGAGCACCATCCTAATCGTTTTAACATAAATTAAAACATAATGCGATGCCAAAGTGCGTCATCTAATGTGCTCCAAAGCTTGGGAGATTTCTGGCGTATCCGTTTGGGATTCTCTGAGAAAATGCACCCATTGTGAGTTAATAAAACAGTAAAGTCAGAACTTAAATCCACTGGACATTACTGTGAAATCAGGATGAGGTAACAGAATGTAATTTACATATCTCTGCAGGCAAGGGTTAAGAAAAGCCTCTTCCATACTATGTACCCATGAAAATTGAAAATAAAAATCTAAAAGTAAAATAAAAAAGCTTTTTCTATTTATCAACAGAGAGAGTCAGCAAAACAATAAAATACATGAGCTCTAAGGCCAAAAGGGCCACCACTATCCCAAACAGTAATAGAAGGCTCAGTATTACTAACCCTCTAATTAGAGGGTTTTTTTGTTTTTTTGGTTTTTTTTTTTGAGACAGAGTTTCGCTCTTTTTGCCCAAGCAGGAGTGCAATGGCACCGTCTCAGCTAACTGCAACCTCTGTCTCCCGGGTTCAAGCGATTCTCCTGCCTCAGCCTCCCGAGTAGCTGGGATTACAAGCACACACCACCACGCTCAACTAATTTTTTGCATTTTTAATAGAAATGGGGTTTCACCACGTTAGCTGGGATGGTCTTGAACTCCTGACCACAGGTGATCCACCTGCCTCGGCCTCCCAAAGTGCTGGGATTATAGGCGTGAGCCACCGCACCTGGCCTGAGTTTTTAAAAAAATAACAAAAAGGCCAATCAACTTATTTTATCAAAGTCACCTAGTAGGAAAGCTAAGCAAACACTGAAACCCTTCAACATTCAACTTGAAGCCCTTACCCTTTTACCTCCTGCAAATGTCAAGGAGCTCATGGTCCTAGTTCTCCTTGGTAGGGAGTATCTGTGCATACCTCCGGAGCACTGCAAGTGTCTGGAAACTGACATTGTACCTCAGCCTCCATCTCCCCAGAAAACACAGCTCTCAATGCTTGTCTGTGCATTGGGGGAAGACAGAGGGAAAAAGTCTAGACAGGGAAAACTCAAGTGAATACAGGGAAGGTCCCTCCCCTTCCTTGTATTCATCTGAACTGTCCTGTAATGTCCTTCCTGCAGTGTACAACCACAGCTTCACTCCAGGGTTATACACAGGGTATGCTTTGGTTTCTACGTCCTTCTTCAGCAATGCCCATTTTGGGAAAAAACCAACTAACCAGCCGAGAAGAGTCTGTCCAGACCAAAAACTCTCTGGCTACTTTGTAAGAGTGGGAGAGTGAGGGATGATCTCATAACACCACGAAGCCTGCCATGCATTCAGAGCAGGCCATGATTTGTCCTGCACGTTCCCTGCAGAGAGGAGGCTTGAAACCTGGCACCACTTTACCTTTTGTAGAAATGGAAGCGCTCTGTGAAAAGTAGAAACTGTTTCTCTCCTTGAAGGAAGAAGTGTCTGGCCCTGGAGATACCGGACTTCTGGGTGTACTCGCAGATGTGAGTAAAATTCAGTTCCTCCTTCTTGAAGTAATTTCGAAGACGCACGAAGTCAAAGTAGGAGGGGATATAGATGAGCGTGTGAGACATGACTGCATCACGATACTGCGGCAAAATCTTGTTCACAAAAAAGTTAAACCTGATTTGGAATGGCAAAGGGCAAAGTTAATGTCTAGAGCTAAGCTTATGGTGTCTCTTAACTGTGTGACCCTGGGCAAATCACAATCTCGTGTTAAAAGATTACCTCCCCAGAGGCCAATATGATTTCCCTCCTCTCAAACAGATTATGTAAGGATAAAAGTTGATAAGCACACTAAAAAAGTAAGTGTCAACACTATTCACTGTAAAAAACAGATATAATACTATTATATCCCAGAGAATTATTCTAGGAAGTACACACCACACTATTCAGTCAGTAGTCAGTCACTCAGTCAACAAATAATCACTGAACATCTACCATATACTAAGCCCGACTAAGCTTCCTTGGGGTCCCCTAGCTAAACACAATGAAGAAAAAGGGGGAAATTTTCTATACAATTAGAAAAATAGTTCTTTCCCTGAGGGGCTTACAATTAACTTGCTGACGTGAGACACCTTGTAGCATAAGCTGTATAATTTTAAAATGGCACCGTCAAGAGTGAAAGAGTCCTGATTTACAGCAATAACCCCGCTACTAACTAGTTAGGAGACGTAGGCCAAGTCACTATTTCTCTCTGGGCTTCAGTTTCCTCCTCTGACAAATGATAGAATTAAATTAAATTATCTCATCTGATTTGGTAAACAGTAATCAATAAAAGCAAAATGGAATCCAATTCTAGGTTTGTACACCCAAGTCAAATCTCTCTATGTGGTCCCCAGGGGCCTGCTGGGAGCAGTGGGTTACCTGGCATCAATCACTGAAGCTAGGTTTTCAGCTTCCATCCTCTGGAAGACATGTGGGAGCTGCACCAGGACATGACTGATAGAGCCTGTCATTGGGACATTCCTCACGGCCACCTGCCAGTAGTCAGTGAGAGCGTTAGGTAGACAGCCATCCCCTTCTTGACCAGATGCTATCCCCTCCTTCTACTTCAGGACCCAAACAATAAACAGTGCTCATGAAGACACTGAGGAAACAAGATAAGAACCCACCTGGCCTTGCATGTTGACACAGTACTTGTTGAACACTGAGTTGATCTGGGCATCCTGAAGGGCCCCAAATAGCAGTGTCTGGCGATAGTACTTGGACCAATTATTGAGGCTCCACATCCGCACTCGAGAAAAGTCTACCCCATGTGAGTCCAGGGGTAGCAGGTTCATGTGATTCATCAAATGCTTTGTGTGGAAACAATAATACCATTAGTGTTGATTGAGCATTTACACGTTGGACACTGCCAAACATTTTCCAAGTCTATCAACTCAGTTAAGCCCATGGAGCATGTACTATCATCTCCTAAATTATAACAAGAAAACTGAGGCTCACATGGGTGAGTGACTTGCCCATGGTCAGCCAAACACGCCCATTGAGGAGATAAGCTAAAACTGGCTATCTCCTGGAATTTTAACGGAAGATTAAAATGGTACCTACAGGAATGCTCATTTAAAATGAACCTCTGAAATGCCACACTGGCCTCTCTATGGGTCCCTAAGTCCCAGGCTTGGACAAGAAGGGAAATGACATGGAAAACAGAGTTGCTGTCCCTCAGTGACCTGGTTCTCAAAACATTAGGAATAGTCGCAGTGTCACCATACCTGCCTTTTCCTCAAATCGAAGAATATAACTCAACTATGCCAAAATGCCTTTTCCATTTTAATTCTATTTTCACCTTGTAATATATTTTGAAGGGTAATGAGTACAATAAATTTATTTCCTACTTTAGAAGTAATTTCTACCCTTCATTTGTCCCAAACTTCCTGCAAGCTTCAAGACATGGGGTTGTAGAAGGGGGGTGAGTTCCCATATGCCTTAGAAAAATAAACCTATAGTTCCTCAATAAGGATTGTTCCAAAGCAGTTTTTCAATCCTAAAACTGATAACACTGCAGAGTGTGTGGAGAACGAGAAAAAAATTACAGTACAAATTACATCGGGAAATAAAGACATCCTATATTTCTCTACAAAACAAGATCCCACCTTCAAAAGTCTTGAGCAGGGTTTTCCCATCTTCACTAAACACCAAATAAAAGAGCATAAGAAAAAACCGCATGTGGGATTATGTTAGGTAAAGATGTTCCTGATGAGGACCTATCCATCCATCAACCCATCCCATCCACCCATCCACCCAGCCTAAAGTTAGCAGAAAGAAATTTTAAGGGAAAGAAATCTTTTCTGGAGATTTGAAAATAACTGACAGGAATTATAAACTCTAGATAGTTTAATTATGGACAATCTGTGGGTAGAAAAGGGGACAAAAGGCTTTTTCAAATTAGAAAATGTGGAGTGTGTCCTTGCTTCCAAACAGAGTTCTAATCTGGACTTAAATAATTCTTTAGCACTTAAACCACTGGGTGTCTTATCCCTCTAAATATGAATACTGTTCCACTGAATGTGAATGGCCAGCATTACCAGGACATGCTCCCAGTTCTGCATCAGGTAAATGTCAGCTTGATCAATGATGAGAAGCTCAATAGAAGACAGAAAGTCAAAATCTCTCTTCTTCTCTCCTTCTCCTCCAATGATGGTCCTCAAGCCCAGGGGGGAAGCAATGAGGATATCCGAGGAGTAAAACGGGGCATAGAGTCGGATGCTTCTCTGAAGTATTGCCACTCCTACACAAAACAGCCAAGTACACACCAATTCATTAGTCACTACCAAGCCATTACCTTCCACCCTCTCAAAGCAGTCCACCACTTCTATTGCTTCTACATCTCTTATGTTCCTCTTAGCATGTAACTGTGCTCAACTGCTTTAATTATTAAAACATAAGAACAAAAGAAATCTTTCCCTTGCATCTATAGTCCCTTCTAGCTTCTACCTTCTCTTCCTTTCCATCACTATCAAACCGCTCCAGAGAATTGTCTCTACTTTCAAATCTCTCCTTCACTTCTCACTCCACTGCAATCTGGCCTCTGATTCCTCAGGACTCCAGAGAAATGACTCTTGCTAAGGTCCTCACAGTCCTCAGTCACCAACAGGATGAACACTTTTGAGAGCTTCTTATGAGGAATGTACATATGGCACAGAATGTACAAGCAGTTGCCTTGCAATGCTCTTTTCTTTGCTAATCGTTTCCATGACTTCAACGCTCACTTTTGCTTCTATCACTGACCTGGCCCTTGTCTATCCTTCCAGATCCAAAGAACTCTTCTTTCACAAACTGGTGGATTCACTTGTCAGTTCTGCTCTCATGCTGCATAAAGCTTTGGGTAAACTGACTCACTGATCATGGCCTTAACGTCACCTTCACACAAATGTGTATTTCCAGCCCTTATCTTTTTCCTGAGCTCCAGAACAATACACCAACTGCTTGCTAGACAGCTATATATGTTCCAAACAAAATATGGGCTCTCATCTCCTATGCTTTACATTCCACCATACTGAAGCCTGTGTGAATCACAGGTCATTCCAAGCTTAGTCACCCTGAGGCCTCTGCAACAGGCAGTTTCCTGTCTGAAATGTTTTCTTCCACTCAGTCACCTCCCTTTGAAATTGGCTAAATCCTGCACAGGTTTCCACCTAGTACAGATGACACCTCCACCATGACATCTTCCCTAACCACCCTGCCCCCATTTTGGGTAAGGGGTTTGTTTTAAATGCTCCGAGAACAACCACTGCACATGTATCCTGCACTGCCTACTCCCTGTTGTAGGCTGGATTTCCTTAGCAATGGGAACTATAACTTTTATTTCTATATTTATCTGTATATGCCCAGCTTCTTAACAGTGCCTGGCACACTGTAGATACTCAATAAGTATTTGTGAATGAGCATATGCGACTAATGAACATTTTCTCAAGAACTGTACTCTAGAAAGGTATAACCAACCAAAGTCAATGGGAGCTGAATGAGAGACAAGCAAAAATGTGAAAATGTGGGTGGAAGTCATGTGTGGAGATTATTCAGGGTAGGCATCTATGTAGCAGACAGGAGAAAGTCCACCTTTATGTAGAGACAGTCAGTTTATTCAGCCTCCCCAGAATGACCCCATCAGCCCCATCACTTCCAACATCCTAGAGCACCCCTTGTAGCATCTATCTGCTACCAGCTATGGGTGTGCTTACACACTTCTGTTATACACTTGTTAAAATTTCTGTTATTTATGTACATGTGCCTTTCATATGTGGCCTCAGAGATCCTCCCCACTCCACTGGCCTAATGTTCACCCCATTAGCCAAGAAAAGACTCTCCCAAGGCAAACAACATTTCTCAAAGGCACACTGGTTCTGTTAAGAGGCGCAGTGAGTAATCCACTGGGAAAATGTCTAATTCCAGCTTCTGGTCTCCAGCTATGTAGACCTTCACACTTTAGGTCTCAAAGTTGATAAGGAAGAATTACCAATCCTGAAGTGGTCATCAATATTGCCCACAAACACGGCTTCATAATCCTCAGGCCTCTTCAAGTTGGGTGGTCTCTCCTCGGGATCTGATCCATATTCTCCCTGAAACCTCTTTTTGTTGCTCACAATGATTTTCTTCTTGCTGTCACCCTCGAGGAGGCTGATGAAGAGCTGCACCACCCGCAAAGCAGCTTCCCGGAATGGCACCACTATCAGTACCTGTGCACAGAGCAACAGCAGCCTTAGTGGGGGCAAGAGGAAGGAACCAGATCTTGAGGTGAACCTGCTGAGGAAGTGGAGCTAAAAAGCTCCATGTAGAGCAGTGGCTCCCAGCCAGGAAACATACTTATGTTACCCCCTTTGCACAGGGCCTGGCTCAACACCAGAAACTGAGTACGTTTCATAACCCCAGCACCATGACCTGCGGACTTTAGACCAGTGAATCCATGTGTCTCTGCTTGAGACATTTCTCAAGCAGAATTTGGAAATACCTTTTACAATAAGCCAATGCCTCTAACAGATACGTCTACTAGTAAAAACTCAAGGACATAAACACATGAGCTCTTTGAGGGAAAGAAGTGTTACTCCATTTCTGTGTCTCCCACAGCATTTAGTGCAATATTTTTATCCTTAAGACACAGTGAATAAATACATGCCGAATAAATAAATGGAACAAGTAGAGAAGAAACAAAGCAGGTAAGAAAAAGGATTAACACATCATTACATTTTAGTGCATTCTCTAGTACAGTCTTTCAGAAATGACAATAAAGCATTTCAAAAAAAAAAAAAAAAAAAAGACCACAATTAATGGGAAAACAGGACTCAGTTTTCTAAGCATATTAAAAAATATTTAAAGTTACTGCTGAGAATAAAAACTGAAGATGCTTAATAAATGATTAATTTCTAATTTCCTATTGTAAACAACATAATGGGCATAACCCCAGTTAAACCACATAATTCACTAAATTATAATATGCTTCATAGATAATCTACCTCTTATTCTTCTACGTAATTCTAAAAGGAAACAAATAACCTTATAACCCTGGTGTTCAAGCCCCAAGGAGTGCAGTGGACTCAGCTTGATACAGTACAGAAATGGTGGACCAAGATTTAAGAGGACCGGGTTATTGTTCCAGCGGTGACACTAAGTAAGCATTAGGGCTTTGGTTTCCCCCGCTATTCAACAAGGGAGTTTGACTAAAAAATCTCTAAAAGCCACATTAGTATCAAAATTCTAGGATTCTATTAAACTCAATGAGAAAATTATAAAAAGATGAGGCTCTTCAATACAGACAGATGCAGTTCAGGGGAGGGGGACAAGTCCTGGTTCTATAACATCATGAATAATGTAGACATAATTGAAAACCATTTCCTGTTAAGGCCTCAAATCCACTAGAGCTTAGACTTACGAATACAAACTCATCACTTTAAGCAGCAAAAACTTTACAGTGGCAAATATAAATTTTTGTTTTCAAAGGTTGACATATGTATGTGGCTTAGTGAAGAGAATCCATGGTTCTTGTCTCATATCTGCTACTCTTTCCCTGGTTCTCTTTAGCAAGGCCCTCTACGAACTTCTACAAATTTGGGGCTGTCCACACCTGTAATATGGAGGGATTGGACAAAAGGCTCGTTAAGGTCCCACCCAGCTCTGACAACCACAAAGAAGAGATTTATAACGGAGTTTTATTTATATACTCTGGGTTTATCTTTAAGGAAAGTGTCATGAAGTGCCTGCTTCTCACAAGTTTCCAGCTACATCCACTGTCAGAAACAGCCCACTAAACTGCTGCAGTGCTGCTCTGACACTACCTGGCCTACTTACTATGCTCACATTTGGGCTCATTCATTATGCCAATTATTAAAACACCCAAGTTCCTGCTAAGCGTCAGGCAGCTCTATGGCAGTGCCTTGCAGCCTCCTTCTCGAGAGCAAAGCCTTCCTGCTGCACTCACCTTGGGCCTTGTTAACCCTTGGTCTCTAAAGTCATCATCATCACCCACTCCAAACTTCTGGCTTCGGCGTCTGCTATTGTTGCCAAGCACCTGGGCATTGGCTTTGAGGACGTGATTTATCACATGCAGGCAATACACATGGCGGATCTCTTCCCCGTTCTTCAGGGCAGTGCTTTCTGGGTAGAACAGGTCCCGGTAAGAATTCATAATTAAGAAGAGTTCTTTCTGGAGGGGGGTGAATGGGCTGCTTGATTTTTGGGGACCAGATAGGAAATGGCTATTGGTCTTAGTCCAGGCGGATTCTAGAGGCTTCTGGAGATGAAGTGACTTTAAGTCAATATCCTTTGGGGGTTTAAATGTTTCCAACTTCTGAAACTTAGAGGAAAAGACAAGCTGGCCCAGGATAGGCCACTAGGGGAGAAACAGATCAAGGGCCAAATTAGAAATGAATAACAGTAAATTACATTCACGTAGTGCTATATTTAGCAAATTTTTTCACGATTTATAGATCATCTCATTTAATCCTCACAACAGCCCTGCAAGGTAGTTACCATGATGCTCACGTTATAGTTTAGGAAACGCTGAGGTTTATACAGAGGTTGTATGATACAGACAAAGTTTACACAGAAGAAAAGGAGCTGAGGGCTAGACCCCAAGGTTTCTGACTTCAAATCTGAGCTCTTCACCCTATCAGTTGTCCCACACTGTTCTGTGGAATATATTCTGGGAAGAGTCAACATTCATTCTAGAAACAAAGGGGTTCCATGGTCAAATCCCTTGATAAACATCACAAAACTTAATTCCTCTGAGGGAGATTCACAATGTACATTAGATACTAAAGGTGTTGACAAGTTCTATGACAAGAAATCTGTCCATTTTGTTTAAATCCTAAGGAATAGTATTTTCTATTTTGTGGGATACAAGTTTAAGAATTTTTGCATTATAGCTAAATTGCTGATCTAAAAATAGGACAATCTCAGCAATAAAAAGAAATAAATTACTGACAGCTGAAATAACTTGGATGAATCTTCAGGGAATTATGCTGAGTGAAAAAAAAAAATCTCAAAAGGTTACATGCTGTATGAGTCATTTAACATTTTTTAAATGACAAAATTATAGAAATGGAGACCAGATTAGTGGTTACCAGGGGTTAGAAATCGGGGTGGGGTGGGGCGCAGAGGGAGGTAGATATGGTTATAAAAGGGCAGCAAGGATCCATATTTTGTGGGAAATGTTCTGCATCTTGATGGCAGGGGCAGATACAGGAACCTACGCATGATAAAACTGTATGTAACTAAATACAGGCACAGGCATACGCAGTTGAACAGGAGTAAAACCAGATCTGAGCAAGACCAGTCGATTGTATCAATGTCAGTTTCCTGGCTGTGACATTATACTACAGTTCTACAAGATTTCACCATTGAGGAAAACTGGGCCAAGGGTACAAGATGTCTTTATATGATTTCTTACAATGGCATGTACATCTATAATTATTTCCTCAATAAAAATTTCAATTAAAAAAGGATGACCAACTCTGATGAATGGTATCAGTGGTGGGAACAAAGAAGTAAAAACTGCCCAATATCTGGGTAACTTATTTGTGGACCTACCTTCAATAATTTCAAACAAATGAACAATAGTAGTATCCACTGTTTTAATGAACACCGTTTTGCTGAACACTATGTATTAGTAAACTATTCTCTTTTGAAATAGGTATTAGTATCCCCCTCTAGCAGACTAGAATAGTGAATAGCAAAAAAGCACATTAACTTGCCTTTGGTCAAAATGTGAAAGCTCCTTGAAGATGTTGGTCTCCAAATCCACTCTTACCCATCATTATGTTATCTGGCACCCACACTCCAGCTTCTTGGTGTTTTTTCTGGCTACACCTGTGCCCCACTAGGCTCTTCTAGCCTTCCTATGCCCTGCTTCCCTAGCAAGTCATCTACCACAGGTGTATATCATACATTCTGGGAGGCTACTAAAACCCAAGACCACTGTTTTATTTAGAGTTTTCTCTATTTCTGACCAGGATGACCAAGCAACACTTACTTTAAGCTCGTGGGTGGTTTTGGGATTTGTGGCAACAGCCTGAATTTCTTTTTCTTTCAGTTCTTTGTTCACATGTTGAAGAAATGGATCTAATTCAGAAATAAAAAATGTCAGCACACTATGCAAACTATAGAGGGGTTTTCTGGTCTTCCCCTGTGAAAGACATGTTGATCTTCATTGTGTTAACTCATCCTTTTCTCCATTGACTTTCCCCATCCTCTAGCCAAGTCCAGAGCTTAAACATTTCTGAAAGGTTCATCTTCCAAAACACTTCTCTAATTATATTACTTCCCAGCTTGAAAACCTTTGAAGAAACTTCTCAGCTCGAAATTCAGAGCACTTTAGGATATACCTCCAACCTGCATCTCCAGTGTCATTTCTGGACTATACGGCCCTCAAATTCTTCTGCCTCCGTGCTTTTCCTTCCTTCAACTAAAAATTCCAGCCTCTCCTTCACTTCATTTTTGCATATCCAAATGTTATCAATTTAATGTTACCCACTGAATCACAATAAATACTTCCCAGGCTTACTGTGTTAGGCACAACGTTGGCTCCCCTTGTTCCCTACAGAGTCATCACTTTCTCTAGCCTCCTACCCTGCCCAGCCCACCCATTCCAACACACACACATATATATATATATATATACATGTCTTATCTGGCAGACTGTAAGGTCTCTAAGAACAGGTTCCATGTCTGATTGATCTTGCATTGGGACACATAGAAATGATCAATACTCCACAGAATTGAACAAATGATCCACATGATAGCATCTGCACTCCAAGTAATCTTTAGTATTCTGAGCTAGCCACCCAACCTTCTCTCCCAGTCCCACTCACAAGAAACAGAACGAAGTTAAATGACCCATTCAAGCATCCAAACAGTAAAATTTCAAATGAAAAGCATCTTGTATTAAATATCTAAGAGTGAACAACAGGACATAAGAATTCTAGATGATAATATATCTGTAGGGGCAAAACAACGACAGAAATTATGGGACAGTCAAGCTTCCTAATGTTTCCTCCAAAGTTTCTAAGTTTTAATCGTTCAGAAGGGAGTTTGTATTAAAATCTCCAAATTCTACCTGTCACTTCTCCTGGAAAATAACCAACAGAACTAAATGAGTCAAATAAGGATTAAAATTTCTGTTTCATTAAAGGTAAAGCTGGGTTGAAGAATGGCAATGAGATCAATGAAGGCAATCAGGATGCAAAACGAGACCAACCTGACTTGCCCACCTAGACACTGGCTGAGAAACTGGACTTGAGACAGCAGGAACCCATCAAAGCCTGCCATAGGCACGTCTTGTCCACATGACTGCCATTTGGTCACAGGAGTGGTCAAGAGTCTGTGGGAGGCAGGAGACACAGGGTAGGGCTTTTTGGCTTTTGAGGGTCTCCCTGTAATAAAAGACCACTCAGATTAGCCACCCCTGGGTCTTGCAAATCTGAAAAATTACTGCTCCAAAACAGAACAGCAAGTGAGGGGTAGAGGAAGTATTTTCCTCTTTTCTTTCTCTTTCCCTGCTTGGGGAGAAAATCAGAAATCTTCCCCTGACCCCAATAATGAAAATGTGAGGCCTGGGAAGCTGACCTTCCCTACCACCATTCTTAAGTTGTTTGTTCTCCTAAACATCCCCTCCAACCCCTAAACACTGAGTAACCCTTGAAAACACAAAGTACCTTTTAGAAGTATTTTTCCCAGCTCTAGATATAGCCACCAAACTGTTTTTATTGCTGTTTGTTCCAATAATAGATTCAATGTGTATTAGTACACAAATTCCATACTAAGCACCTGGTGAATTCAAGTAACACACACTGCGCTATGACCTTGAGATGCTTTCAAAGAAGAGTTGTCTCCACTTTCCCCTTCCAGAAAATTGGTTTCCAGGCTGAACAGTGACTCATGTTTTGCGTCTGTGAACTCTTCGGGGGATGCTTGTGATGTGCCCGGTGGCCCTTCCCCATCTTCTTTTCCCTCAGGGTCAGCAGATAAAGGTACATCTGCAGTTTTGAGAAACATTTTATCAAATTATTTACTCACAAATTATACTTCTGTTGACAAAATTTATTTCCTTAGGCTATACCAACAATAATGTTCACTGATACTATTTACATTTAGGTAAATTCAGGTAGAAAATATCTATTTCAAAATTAAGCCTAATCATCAATGCATGATGTGGGATGGTGGGTTTTATGTCTCAATTTGGCTGGGACACAGTGCCCAGATATCTGGCCAAACATTATTTTGGATGTTTCTGCGAGGATGTTTTTGGATGAGCATTTTATTTTTTATTTATATATTGAGACAGGGTCTGGCTCTGTCACCGGGGCTGGAGTGCAGTGGCATCATCTTGGCTCACTGCAACCTCCAACTCCTGGGCTCAAGTGATCGTCCCACCTCAGCCTCCCAAGTAGCTGGAACTACAGGCCTGCACCACCATTCCTGGCTAATTTTTGTATTTTTCTGTAGAGATGGGGTTTCGCCATGTTGGCCAGGCTGGTCTCGAACTCCTAAGCTCAACTGATCTGCCTGCCTCACCCTCCCAAAGTGCTGGGATTACAGGCGTGAGCCAGATCTCTTTCTCACATACACACATATCCTATTGGTTCTGTTTCTCTGGACAATTCTGATTAATATACCCAGTTCTAGTTCTAGGAACTTATTCTAAAATAATAACTAGACATAGTGCACTAAGATGTACATGAAAGGATGTCCAAAGCAGTGCTGATTATGATAAGAAATAACTGGGGGGAAAAAGGTCTATCAATGGGGTACAATCATATTTTTACAATGGAATACTATGTAATTAAGAAGCTAATGTGAATCCACAGTTACAGATACAGGAAGTTACAGAAATGTATAAGGCCATTATACAGATACACATAAATATGCATACGTACTCACATATATAATCATAAAAATATAGAAAGGTTATATACAATGCTAAAGGTGTTTATCTCTGGGTAGCAGGGATAGCGGGTAACTATACTACCCTCTTAAATGTTTACAGTAAATATATATTATTTTATAACGATAAAAAATATTTTCAATTTTAAAATCTAAAAAAGCAAAGAAAATAGAAACAAAACAAATTCCTAAGTGTAAGTCAATGAATTTTTATCTCAGTAAAACTGATCAGTTAAAATACCTGGAACGATACATAACACCAGAAGGTACAGAAAAAAATAAGGCTGTAAGAAAATTAGGCATTAAAATAATGAGATGTAAAAAGTCACCCAGATATATTCAGACAATGGAATGCTATTCCAGGAACTAAAAGTAATAAGCAACTAATACATGCACAACACAGATAAATTAGAAAAACATGGGAAGCAAAAATAGCTAGACACAAAAGGAGTCATACTGTATGATTCAATTTATATGAATTTCTAGAACAGGCAAAACTAATCTACAGTGACAGAACGCAGGTCAGTGGTTGCCTGATGCCAAGGATGGGGAACTGACTGCAAAAGGACAAGAAAAATTTCTGGAGGTAATGGAAATGTTCTGTATCTTGATTTGGATATATACCTTTATCAAAACCCATCAGACTGTATATTTAAATTGGATACATTTTACTGTATGTAAATGATACCTCAATGAAGTGATTTTGAAGTTGAAGAAAAAAGTCACCTTGAAGTCTGAGGGAGACAGAGTCCCTGAA
The DNA here is from genome assembly GCF_001698545.2 of Rhinopithecus bieti. Taxonomy (NCBI): domain Eukaryota; kingdom Metazoa; phylum Chordata; class Mammalia; order Primates; family Cercopithecidae; genus Rhinopithecus; species Rhinopithecus bieti. The sequence goes on from NW_016809040.1 coordinate 723,709, forward strand.
GCCTTCCCTAGTTTACGCTGGCAGTGTTCAACCACTCTGTGTCTCTTCAACACCTTACATCTAGCTGTTCCATGCAATCGCAAATCTACTGTTTGAAAATTTTTATATGTTTTTATGTCTATCTTCCATCAAACTTGGTCTCCCTAAGGGAAGAACAGTAACCTCTTCAATAAATTTAGACAGTCACAAAGAGAGAACTGTGTTCTCCTTCCTCTGTATTAGGAGGTCTTTCACTAGTACTGGTGTAGTCCCTGAAATGACAAGCAAAAATGTTATTTCTGCATAGCTGTGCTAAGAAGGTTCTGTGTTTCCATCAGATTCTCAAAGATATAATCAAACCCAACAAGGTTAAATCCCTGGTTTGGATTCACGTCCTTTCATCCAACTCACACGGTATACAAGGTACCATGCCCATGAGGTGAACTGTCTATAGTTCTGGCAAAGATGATGAGCCTATACTAAAGACACTTACTATCTGGACTTTCAGCAGACTCTGCAGCCATCTCTTCTTCCACACTGACATCGCTACCACCACCTTCATCATTCATTTCTGCATCATCTACAATACTGTCTTCTTCCTTTTCCTCCTCTTCATCCTCCTCTTCTTCCTCAGAAACATTTTTTAATGTAGCAAGTAGTTTGTGGTAGCCAGAAACTTGTTCTGACTCACTCTCTGATTCACTTTCAGAATCTGAAGAATCTGAACTCTCTGACTAAAAGAAAAGGAGAATTTTAAGAACAAAACTATATTGTTCTCATTGTTACCCTAAAACTATCATCAAGCCAACATCTATTCAACGAAGCCCAAATTCAAATTTACTTAAAATTGCTAATCTAGCTATGATTCTAGAAGCTCTTCATATTCCCCAAACTGCTACTGCCCACTTTTAAAACATAAAACTTCAGGTTATGAGATTTATGTCCCAGGCATCAGGCCACAGGTTTAACAGAACAACAGGACAATTACAAAACAACAAAAGAAAACAGGTTTTTCTTCTTTTTTAGTTTGTTTTAATATGATAGGCCCTTTGTTCATTTTGCACTGTATCTGTGATTCCTTTATGCTAACCAAAAAAGATATTCCCTCTTAGGATTCACTAAGAGCCCTCTGGTAAGCCTCTGTAACAGGGCCGAATAGGCTAGTCTCCTGGGACAATTTCAAACTGTAGCTTCTGTATTAGACATCACAATGGCATTTTTATAGACATCTTCATTTAAAATTAAGTAATATTGCCAAAATAATAGCTTGCATCTGAAATCAAAAGGAATAGAAATGTAATCAAGCTTTATTATTAGATATAATCTTAGTGGCAACAACCCAAAACCAACTATTAAAAAGAAGGTATAAAGCATTACCAGTTGACAAATCTGTGGTTTTGCTTCCTTTCTGGAAACCCTAAAAAGAAACAGGCAATGTTACACTCTAACTACTAGTATGTAGAAATTAGGAAAAGGTCAAATGAGACATTAAATGAAAAAGGCAGAATATAGCATCATAAATACATTTTAGATATAGTCATGCAAAAATTACACATGCACTTGGGCAGGGCTTGCAAGAGTATGGTTAATAACTGACAAATGAAAAGTTTAACGAGGTCACATAACAAACACTAGAGTTACACATGGCTCTCATCCAAAAGAAGGATACAACTTGGCTAAATAAAAGATCTCGGGGTTCATCTTTTTCTAGCAAATTTCTTAATTAGAATGTCCCTCTAAGCTGGGAGTGGTGGCTCATATCTGGAATCCCAGCACTTTAGGAGGCCAAAGTGGGAGAATCACTTGAGCCCAGGAGTTTGAGATCAACTTGGGTAACATACTGAGACCTCATCTCTACAAAAAATAAGAAAAATTAGCCCGGTGTTGTGCTGTGCACCTGTAGTCTCAGCTACTGGTAGGGCTGAGGCAGGAGGACTGCTTGAGCCCAGGAGGTGGTGGCTGCAGTGAGCCAGGATTGCAGCACTGGATTCCAGCCTGAGCAACGAAGTGAGACCCTGTCTCAAAAAAAAGGAAAAAAAAAAAAAAGAATGTCCCTAACTGATAATAAAGCAGCCCAAAGTAGTGGGATGAGCACTGAGATCATAACTGCACCTAGACATTTCTAGAGAAACCACAACTACTAATACACTTATTTCCTTGTTGTAATTGCACACACATATCAATGATGTCCCAACAAATTCTTTAAAAACACAGAAAACATATAATGTGACTATAACAATTTATTGTATATTTTCAAATGGCTAGAAGAGCGGATTTTCAATGTTCCCAATGCAAAGAAATGATATTTGAGATGATGAATATGCTAATCACCCAAATTTGATCATTACACATTGGGTACATGTATTGGTATCAAAATATCACACTGTATCCCACAAATACGTACAGTCATTTTATGAAAGTTAAAAATAATTATAAAAACAGGCCAAGCGCGGTGGTTCATGCCTGTAATCCCAGCACTTTGGGAGGCCGAGGCGGGCAGATGACCTGAGGTCAATAGTTCGAGACCACCCTGGCCAACATGGTGAAACCCCGTCTGTACTAAAAATACAAAAAATTGATCGGGTGTGGTGGCGGGCGCCTGTAATCCCAGCTACACGGGAAGCTGAGGCAGGAGAATCGCTTAAGCCCGGGAGACGGAGGTTGCAGTGAGCTGAGATCGCATGTGAGCTGAGATCGCGCCACTGCACGCCAGCCTGGGCGACAAAGCGAAACACTGTCTTAAAAAACAAAACAAACAAACAAAAAAAATCCGCCCCTACACAACGGGCGTGTCTCTTAGCATGAAATTACAGGCTCAACGAAAAGGCCCGTGAAGCACTCCATCTCCCGGCGGGATGGCGCCAGAATCTCCCCGGCCGGCCGAGCACGGCGGGAGCCAGGAAAGCGTCGGAAAAGGCCGGAGCAGCACTATCCGGGAGGCCAGAGGACCAAACCCGAGGATACGACCCCGGCGACTGGGGAACCCTGTCACGCCCCTTCAGACCTGTCATAGAAGGGATGCTCCTCGCCGAAATCTCGAAGATGTTTCTTCTGCTTTTTAGTTAGGGTGTTGAGTAGCTGGCTCTGGCTCCGGCTCCTGCGTTTGCCCATAGCGACAACGTCAAGTTTGCCCACTCGGAAGAGTCGCGTTTTTCACCAGGAAGCTGTCCAGTCAACACAAGCACGTGGGCTCCCTGATGGCGCTTTACGGCAAAAGCAGGGTGCCATAAAGCAGATCCGCTTTACGTCGCGCTCGTACGACAGGCTTAGAACATCCGGTTCCCGATTCCGCCCCCTACCGCAGCTCTTTGAAAGCACGGGCGTTGGTTCCCATATGTTCTCAGAGCCCCAGAACGTGGGTTGGGGACATGAGCTTTGTGTTTGTGTTTTGGTTATGGAAATCAGTCTGCGTAAATGTGTAGTACCGGAGATAGCCAAATGCAGTGAGTTTACAGTATACTGCAATAAAAATATCAACCCACATTTAAGGGTGCATGAACATCTCACTTCATCACGGCAACAGTGTACAGATAGGTCTTGTTAATAAGCCTGGTGTTGCAGATGAGGAAACTGATGCTTAGACAAGATAACACGCTAACAGCCGGGCGCGGTGGCTCAAGCCTGTAATCTCAGCACTTTGGGAGGCTGAGGCGAGTGGATCACCTGAGGTCAGGAGTTGGAGACCAGCATGTCCAAACATGGTGAAACCCCGTCTCTACTAAAAGTACAAAAATTAGCCGGGTGTGGTAGCGGGTGCATGTAATCCCAGCTACTCAGGAGGTGAGGCAGGAGAATTGCTTGAACCCGAGGCGGAGGTTGCAATGAATCGAGATCACGCCACTGCACTCCAGCCTGGGCGACAAGAGCGAGACTCCTTCTCAAAAAATAAATAAATAAATAAATAATAAATAAATAAATAATAAATAACACGCTAGCAAGAGAAGAGAGAAGAACCTTAATTAATACAACCACATGCTTTTACCCATTAGTATCAATCATGGGGCCCACAAGTGTGTGATTCCCACCCTCACCCCACTCTCGCGTTCTCTGCAAGTATTGGAAGAGTCTCTGGAAACAAATCTGTTCCAGCATTCCTCATTTAACAGCAGCAGAAACACAGCTAGAGAGGTAAAGCGACTTTGCTGAAATCACCCCAATCAATGCTAGAAAAGGCTGTGAAACCCAATCCAGTGTCTCATAACTGAACTCGGACAAAAGGGGATGAAAAAGCTTTTGAAGGTAAAGGAACCATCTTACATTTTGATCATGCTGGTACTTATGCCTTGTATACAATAAGAAAAGTTAAACTGTACAGTTAAAGTGAGTGAATTTTAATGTATGTAAATAACACCTAAATAAACAGGAAAAAGCAAAAATACAAAAGTAGACTCAGTATTCTAGGGATCTGCAAAGTGTTCAGGGCTGCTTGAGACCACAGGATAAAGATGGTGAGACCCTTTTCCTAATAGTAACTTGATACCATGTTCTATAGAAACGGAGTGCTTAAATTGTAAGCCGCAGAATTCACTTGAATATTTAAGGTAAAACAGGAGCGTCCAACAGCTCTGCTATTGGAGTGCTACTGTGGGAAATTTGGGTTTTCCCTGATACTATGTCACACCATAGAAGTTGTAATAAAACTATTAGAATGTGATTCTTGTCAGTTCTGGTGACCATCTACTATTCTTAATTAGATTCAGAGAGGCTGGGGTGGGGAAGGGAGGACAGGGCCAGAGAATATGAGGAACACATGCAAACAGAGTGGGTGGTGCCCAGCAGCTGGGACAGCCAAGGAACCCATAAATAGCCATTTGTCTTCTATCTAATTTCAAGATAAAAGGTACAGTCACTTAGGTCAACAAAAGCCTGTTTACAAGATGTCATCACATATTTTAAGGTGCTGACCACAGTATAACTTGGCTGTAACAATAAAGAGCCATCTTTTTTCCCCCTCCCAATATATCCCAAGTGCCCCAGTTTCCCTCCCCAGAGGCAGCCACTTTCTTGGTGTTCTTCCAGAGATCTTCTATGAAAGCTATATTCTCGAGCAGTTGAAGTGACTCTTACTCTCCTGGTTTCCACACCCTTGTGGTCTTGTGTACAGGTCTAGACGGTTCTCAGGTTCAGGCAAAAATTTACCCTAGCCCCACCCAAGCAGTCTCATCATTGGATCACTGGGTAATGCAAAAAGAAACCCTTTTTGTCCTAAAATATTTATATTACCCTTTGACAACATAAAAAGGGATCCTTTGTGAAAATTTAACCTAAGAGCCAAGAAGGTAAGCATTTCTCTCCCCCCGCCCACCCCGTGAAAGTTCTCTTACTAAAACCCGCACAAAGAAGATGTATATGCTAACAAATGAAGGCCTTTGGAAAACTGTAATGAAGATAAAATTTGTTTTTCTTCTTTCTTCTTCCCTCCCTCTGCCCTTCTGTTTCCCTCCTCCAAAGTTTTCTTTTACCTCTACTCACAGGAACTCCGTATTTTCAGTGTTAAAGGCAGTCCAGGAAATAACCCTCTATATTAGTTTACAGATAGCTGTTAATGAATTAACAAGTTACTGTCCTTGGGATATTTGCAATTTCCAGAAGATTCTCTAGGATAATGATCTCAAGGAGTGGGAGAGGGATAGCAATCCCTTAGGACAAGATATAGGAATGCTTCAGAATCAGTTAATAATTTAAAAGAAAAAAATGTTTTATATGGTACATTTTAAGTGTATGCAAAAGTAGACAAAATGGGAGAATGAACTCCCATATACCTGTTGCTCAGTTTCAACAACTGTCAACTCAAGACCATCTTGTCTCATTTATATGCCCAACCACTGCCCTGTCCCTACTCTGCATTATTTTTGAAGCAAATCCCAAACATCATATTATTTCATCTGTAAATATCTTAGTGTGCATTTCTAAAAGTTAAGGGTTTTTTTCTTAATGTAGCCTCAATGGCATTATCCAACCTAAAAAAAAAGTGATGATAACTATTTAATATAATCATATATACTGCCAGTGTTCAAATTTTTGATTGTCTCATAAATGTTGTCTTTTAAAAATACTTTGTTGGGAGGCCGAGGTGGGTGGATCACAAGGTCAGGAGATTGAGACCATCTGGCTAACACAGTGAAACCCCATCTCTACTAAAAATACAAAACTTAGCTGGGCGTGGTGGCGGGCACCTGTAGTTCCAGNAAATATCTTAGTGTGCATTTCTAAAAGTTAAGGGTTTTTTTCTTAATGTAGCCTCAATGGCATTATCCAACCTAAAAAAAAAGTGATGATAACTATTTAATATAATCATATATACTGCCAGTGTTCAAATTTTGATTGTCTCATAAATGTTGTCTTTTAAAATACTTTGTTGGGAGGCCGAGGTGGGTGGATCACAAGGTCAGGAGATTGAGACCATCTGGCTAACACAGTGAAACCCCATCTCTACTAAAAATACAAAACTTAGCTGGGCGTGGTGGCGGGCACCTGTAGTTCCAGCTACTCGGGAGGCTGAGGCAGGAGAATGGTGTGAACCCAGGAGGCGGAGTTTGCAGTGAGCCGAGATGGCACTACCACACTCCAGACTGGGCGACAGAGCAAGACTCCATCTCAAAAAAAAAAAAAAAAAAATTTGTTGGTTTAACATGTCGTTTAACATGTTATGCTCTTCTCTATATTTCTTATGAATTGATTGTTGGATCTAGAAGTTTGATCAGACTTCGTTATACTTGGTATTTTATACTTCCATCAGAAGGCATATGATATCTGGTTGCCTTTCTTTCTGTGATGTTACCAGACATTGATGCTCAATGTGTAAATTCATTAATTCATGAATATGTTATAATTCTATTTCAGGGAGTGATACTCTGATTCTGTCATTTATTCTTTACTTACTTGCTGAATTCTTGCTGTGAAGACAAATTTCTACCTTAATCACATTTTGGTTACCCAGTGGTACAGTTTATATAGGAAAGAATAAATGCTTGATTCTTTGCCTTCATTTGCCAATTTCAATATAAGAAGTTGATCACTAGATTTAATGGTGGTCAATTAAGTTTTGGTTTTTATTTTTAGTATCATTTTGAATTCATGGAGTTCTACAAATTGATATGTTTTAATTGTTTGTAAATATTATGATACATATAATTTGAAAGTACTTACTTGACATATAGCTATATATTTTTAAAGACACAAGTCAGTCACTTTCTAATGCAAAGTACAGAGAGTAAGCAGAGGTCTATCTGAGATTCTCAACAGAGCTAGGGGGAGCACTGCTTGAGGATACATCTCAGATGCTGGGGATGTCTGAGATCTAATTTTTTTGTGATAACAAGGTCACATAGTTTCAAGATATGTTGAGAGGAATCCATGTATATCCAAAGGTATGACTCTCTAATGGTGAAAGTCAGATACCTCAGCTTCTGATTTGGGAAGATTCTAAGGAAGGAGTGTGTGTGTGTGTGTGTGTGTGTGTGTGTGTGTGTGTGTATTCCTAGTAGCCTTAAATTAGATAGTTTCCTACATACAAGACCAGCTCTTCTGCAACATGTATACACGTATGTCTGTGTACACACCCAAAGCAATCCAGCCTCTTCCCGAGAGTGCTGGCAGAAATCAGTCTCTCACTAGCCTTATAAAATTGTGGAATTAGCTCACTTATTTGTTTAAAAAAATATTTACCTAACACTTACGTGCCAGGTACTATGCTGGCAGCCGAGGCTAGGAGAAAGAATAAGATCATGCCAGTCTCCTCAGGGAGTTCACAGTCTTGTCTGGGTGTAGGTAAGTACACAGACCATTACAATTCACTGTGCTGAATGCTGAACTGAACAATGCTGGATGCTAAGGAATCTGCAAGGACACATTTACCCAGGTGGGGGGATGCTGGTCTCAGGCTGAGAATCTGTCAGCCAGACACATTCATTGAACACTAGTATTGAACTCAAAATTGATCAAAATTATGGATATGAGGCCATATGAGTTGTGTCTCCTGACCTCATCAACAGTAAGTTCGTGCGTTCAAGACAGGATATGATGGAGATAGAACAATAGGAAATTAGGAAGCTGTGTAGTCATCGGATTCCACAGCATTTATTATATGTGGAGCAATAAGCTTTCTAGGTGGAGCAGACTTTAGAAATGAGATTATGTCTGTGAAGAGCAAAGCTTTGTGATGCACGCTATATAACATAAAAATACAAAATATTAGTACATATGGCCCCTGCCCTTTCCATTCATCTGTACCCATAAGAAGTATCCACTGTGAAACTCAGAACCTGGAATATAGTGAACTTTTATAAATATGTTTCATCAGGTGTATCAGGGATTGATTTACATTAGGTCTAGCTTAAAATTGAAAATATTTTATCCTATTACTTTAGTTGAGAACAAGCCTTAAATGCTGTTAGAGGGCATCAAGTTTTGCATTGCTCCCCTAGTGGAATGTTGGTATTTTTCGTTCATTCATTCATTTTATCAAGCATTTTCTAAACTGTTACTGTGTTCCAGGAATAACACTGGGCATCAGGGATTTCAAAAACTCAAACATCAGACTTTTCCCTTGACGATCTCAGAGTCTAGTTGGGAAGTTGGGAGACAAAGCAATTAACAAAGAATAACAGTGTCATGGGCTAAAAGATGTACAAAAGGTTTAAAGGAACCCAGAAGATAAAGAAACTCATTCTGCCATGGAGAAGAGGGAAAAGTTTGTGGGGAGCTGCACAGAGGATGGACCGAGTCAGGATTTCCTGGGTGAATAAATAGGAAGAGAGAATTCCAGGTAGAGGCAATAGCATGAACAAAAGTATAGAGACGTGTTTGGATAACTGCAAGTGGTCCACGTCACTGAGGTGGACAGGCAGGACAGGAGGGGTTAGAGACCTGGCAGGTGAGGAGCCAGTCCATGAAAGGCCTTGGATGCCTTGTGGAGAAGTTGACATCCAATCCCATAAAATGTGAGGAGCTGATAAGGGATTTCAAGCAAGGAAGTTATGTGATCAGATTTGGAGTTTAGAGCAATCACAAGGATGTCTGGTGTGGGTGTCAAGGCTATTAAATCTTCCCTTCTGATGCCTTACCTGAGCAATTAGTTTGCTTTGGATGCTGCCCACCACAACTTTGGAGACTTTTTCAGCTGGGCGCTGTGGCTCATGCCTGTAATCCCAGCACTTTGGGAGGCCAAGGTGGGTAGATTAATTGAGATCAAGAGTTCAAGACCAGCCTGGCCAATATGACGAAACCTCATCTCTACTAAAAATACAAAAATTAGCCGGGCGTGGTGGCATGCGCCTGTAATCCGAGCTACTTGGGAGGCTGAGGCACGAAAATCGCTTGAACCTGGGAGATGGAGGTTGCAGCGAGCCGAAATTATGCCACTGCATTCTAGCCAGGACGACTTTGAAGACGTTTTCATATGTTTACCAAGTACTTCCTCCTACTTCTCAGCATTTATTGAAACCAGCATCTCAAGTCTCTCCTGGTATAATTATCATATTTTGAGACTGTAATGAGTTCAGTTTACCAGAAACATCTGTGAAATCCACACTCTCCATGCTGGTCACTATGCAAATATGGTTATAATATGATGGAATCACACGGGTGAACCCAAGGGTCCAGCTCTTCACAGCTCTTTTTTTTTTTTTTTTTGAGACGGAGTCTCACTCTGTCGCCCAGGCTGGAGTGCAGTGGCGTGATCTCGGTTCACTGCAAGCTCCACCTCCTGGATTCACACCATTCTCCTGCCTCAGCCTCCTGAGTAGCTGGGACTACAGGTGCCTGTCACCACGCCCGGCTAATTTTTTGTATTTTTAGTATAGACGGGGTTTCACCATGTTAGCCAGGATGTTCTCGATCTCCTGACCTCATAACCTGCCCACCTCGGCCTCCCAAAGTGGTGGGATTACAGGCGTGAGCCACCACACCCGGCCCCAGCTCTCCACAGCTCTTAACTTCTTATGTTCTCCCTTATCCCTGTGGGCTCAGAAACACTGCATCCATCTGCCCAACAAGTGCTCAGATAATTCTTATTATTTATTTATTTATTTGAAACAGGGTCTCACTCTGTTGCCCAGGCTGGAGTGCAGTTGTGTGATCTCGGCTCACTGCAGCCTCTGCCTCTCTAGTTCAAATGCTTTTCCCATCCCAGCCTCCTGAGTAGCTGGGATTACAGGCGTGCACCACCATGACTGGCTAATTTTTATTATTATTATTATTTGTGTTTTTAGTAGAGACGGGTTTCATCATGTTGGCCAGGTTGGTCTCGAACTCCTGACATCAAGTGATCCACCCACCTTGGCCTCCCAAAGTGCTGGGATTACAGGCGTAAGCCACCATGCCTAGCCAGTGTCCAGATAATTCAATTCACATATTAAGCTATAGATAGATTCCCTTAGACATATAAGTGGAAAGGTCCAGGTATGTGGCACATCTGGAGTTCAGGAGAGAGATCCAGGCTGCCAGAATGACCTGAGAGTGGTCAGTGTATGATTGGGACTGAATGAGATTACTCAATATCAATACAGAGAAGAAGCCTGAAAACTGAGCCCTGGGGTAGCTGCGAATTTAAGACACAGGACAGATGAAGAAGAACCAGCAAGGTGACTAAGGAGGAGCAGCCACTGGGCGAAGAGGAAAGCTGGTGTTGTCTCCCATTTATGAACTGATTCTTCTCAGGAAAGGCAGGTTTACAAAAGAGTTAAGACTGAGGATGCTGGACTCACATCTATCTGGATTCAAAAACCAGTGATGCATTAGGGGCCAAATGACTTTTACACCTCATGCAGGGGACTGGGTGCAGTACAGAACCTGGGGAGTATTTGTTTACTGAGTAATCATTGATTCTGTACCACTGCACTCTGGGGATATATTAAGCGCCAAGGGAATGTATGTAAAAGAATAAAACAAAGTCTTTGGCCTCAGGGAGCTCACAGTCCAGAGAAAGGGAGCAGTCACAGAAGCCGATCATTCTCCACAGCATCACAGTGTGATAAATTCTTTCATGAAAGTATGAGCCATGCACTGAGGGAACAGAGAGGAGGGAGTGATTAATCCAGCCTAGGGTGGCCTGACTTACAAATGATGCATTTTTTTTTCTTTTTCACCTGTTATGTGCCATTTTGCCCAAGAAAATCACGACTCTTCTGAGCACCATTGATTAATTCATGTGATACAAGAACTTTTTCTTTTCTTTTCTTTTTTTTTTTGGAGGGGAGAAATAAGGATAAAAAAATCCGCAGGGTACAGATTGTGGTCCTGCTTTTTAAAACATTAAGTTAGGAATTACAATCTTGAATGAAACTGAGTCTATAATTGCCTATTAGCACAAATCAATGTTCTCTCCCTTTTGACTGTTACCAAATCACTCCCTGGTATAACTTTGACATCCCAGCCTTAACCCCTGAGACTATTACATCTGGTGTGCTAGGCTTCAGCAATTTTAATGTTTTATTTGGAACTAGGGTCAGCCCTAAAGTAACTGTAACTGCAGTTACCTTCCATTTTGGGGGCAGGTTTTTTCTTTAGATAGTGAAGACCCTAAAACACCAGCTTTTCTCATATTTACTTTAACAACCATATCCACTTCTCATGAACAAGATTTTCTACCATTTTCTTGTACATTTTTGTTTCTTCTTACTTTCTTTGTTATGCATTCATTCTGGCTAGAACTAAAAGTTTAGAAATAAAATTCATAACTAAAAATGTCCTTTCAGCTGGGTGCAGTGGCTCACGCCTGTAATCCCAGCACTTTGGGAGGCCGAGGCAGTTAGATCACTTAAGGTCAGGAGTTCAAGACCAACCTGGCCAACACGGCAAAACCCTGTCTCTACTAAAAATACAAAAATTAGCTGGGTATGGTGGTGTGTGCCTGTAATCCCAATCCCAGCTACTCAGGAGGCTGAGGCAGGAGAATCACTTGAACCCAGGAGGCGGAAGTTGCAGTGAGCCACGGTCGTGCCACTGCACTGCAGCTTGGGCAACAGAGTGAGACTCTACCTCAAAAAAAAAAAAAAAAAAAAAAAGCCTTTCCCTGAGTTTATTATGAATTCTTGCACTGGAAATTCCACAAAGGCAGATTGCAAAACTGGTTGTAATTTAGTGTTGAGTGCAGTGGAATGGTACTACCCTTATTCTGCTAACTAATTGCTCCTCTAGCTTTGTCTGAAGACACAACTAGGGATTTGGGAGCCAGATAAATGTTTGGATAATTTTGTTCTCCAGCCCGAAAGTAACTGTAACTATAGTTCCTTTGATGGCTAAGGTAGATGATGGTGAATGTATTTGGGACAGGACAGGTTCTAGTGCAAAGAGAGATGAGGGCAGCATGGGCCAGGTCTGGACATTGTCTGCTGGAATACAAAGATAAATTGTTTTCTCAACCACACAGGAATATACCCTTGAACCTATGTTGGCTCTTCAAGAAACAAAAACACTTTAAAATCATTAAAGGAAAAGAAACCCTGAGAATTCTGTATTCCTGATTTAAAAAATGAAGACACTAGACTTTTTTCCCCAAGAAAAGATAGTTAAGGTTTATTTCCTAAATAGGGTATGCTATTGAAGAATAACCATTCTTAAAAGTTGTCCCTGTGCTTCAGTCTTTAATGAAAAGAACTGAGTTTCTTTTAATATGGGATTCTCAGTGAGGCTGAGCTTCTACAGGGTTAGATTAGCAGGAAGTCCATTCTTCCCCTGGTTTGGCCAAGTCTCTCAAAAATGCTAACCCAGTCCAAAGGGTCAGTCCTGATTACCCTCATCTTGAGTAGTTGCTGTTAAAATCTGGTTGTGTTCCGGGGGCAAAAGCAGACATTCTCCCCCATTCTCCCCTTTCTTCTTTCCCAGCTCCCTGTAACTTGTGATACTCTGCTTCGTATCTGTCAGGCCAGGACTAGCTGTCAATGGCACACCTCTTTAGGGTCCAAACTCTTCAGTTCACAAGTGCTAGCCATTTCCCCAGCAGTCCCATAGGGTCAGGTGAATGGCTTGGGAGGAGGTGTCAGTGTCAGTTGCATGCTGTTTCTGGAACCAGCTCCCCCTCTGATGGGTTCTAGACACTCCGTCACCAGTCCAGAGTCTCCTCTCTCATTATGAAGCTATTTCAGAGGGCTTTTCACCACTGTCTGTCATTGAGCCTCTGTCAGAGAATCCCTAGTTCATCTGACATGTGCTGGTAACTCTGAATCTCAAAGAGGCCAAGTCATTTATGCTCAATTAGGGCTATGATTATTGTCAGTGAGCACTATTTGCTGTCTAAGCCTTCGTTCCTATTAAGTTAAACTGAATGAAACAGAAAATGGGTGGGGGAGAGCTAGCTCTGCTGTTCCCAGATGAAGGTGTGTGTGCGTGTGGATGCATGGGCGTGTGTGTGTGTGCACGCGCTGTGGGGAGAGGAACAAACTTTAAAGACCAAGCCCTCAGAGTGCTTTCCTCTGCACTCTAGGACTCTTCCCTCTCATGATTTTCCAAGATAATCTAAAGCACAACCAACATAAAGATATTAAAAAATAGATTCTAAGTGACAGAGAGATTTTATAGCCTTTTGCTAACTTGCTATGATCATAGTCTAGAATTTTGTTTTTTTTTTTTTTGAGAGAGAGAGAGTCTCGCTGTGTTGCCCTGGCTGCAGTGCAGTGACGCAATCTCAGCTCACTGCAACCTCTGCCTCCTGAGTTCCAGCAATTCTCCTGCCTCAGCCTCCTGAGTAGCTGGGATTACAGGTGCCTGACACTGTGTCTAGTTAATTTTTACATTTTTAGTAGAGACAGGATTTCACCATGTTGGCCAGGCTGGTCTTGAACTCCAACCTCAAGCGATCCACCTGCCTCGGCCTCCCAAAGTGCTGGGATTACAGGCATGAGCCACCATGTCTGGCCCATTTTGACAATCACAACAGGCCAAATTCTAATCACATTGTAGATATGCCAGGAAACCCCAGAGCTGTCTGGTAAGAACCCTGAAAACCCAGAAAGAGACAGAGATGCTTCTTTGGCCTATCAGGAATAGATTAATTTGGCCCAGCCCAATTAGCAACACAGCATCTTCTCTATGTTGGGCCACTGGGGAATGAAATGCTGCGGCTTTTCCTGTGGAAATTTATCATCTCCTTGGGGAATGCAGAAGGATGCACTCCTAGAAATAATTAAGACAACAGACTCTGTGCAGGGCTTCTGGACATTAACTTTCCTACCCTGGTTACCATTGCATGACCAAGCTGCTTTAGCAGAGTAATGCTTACATGTTCTTTGCCTGGTCACTCTGCACAGCCACAACCTGACTCTTGGAATCAAGGAAGCATTTGCTTCTAGTGGTCAGGGCATGTGGGTTGAGAGGTGAGACCACAGCAACGGGTATCCTTTCTGTCTGGGTGCAGAGCTAGGGTTGAAATGGTAAAGCTTCAGGATTTACCATTCACCAGGTGTTTTCAACCCAGGAAAGCAGACACAAACATGTCCCAGGATAGACGGGGTCCTGTGCCTGGAGATCTGGGTGCCCTGTGTTGATGAGGAATCATCTGAAAAGGTGAAACAAACAAAAAATATGAAACAACCTCTATATCTAAGTCAGAATGGGGTGGGAGCAGGGACCAGGGCTAGGGTTGGGTTAGAAGTGGTGTCCGTCTCCTGGGAGAGTGCTGTCAGGATTTCATACAAGAAGGGAAGTCCCCCAGTTTCCTATGGGACTATGAGACAAATTGCTTTTAATTATGTTAATTACAACAACAGAGCACTCCACTTCTCAGGAGAGCTTTTCATCTTCAAAGGGGCTCCAGGATGGAGCATTCACAATTGTCATGAAAGTCTATGGAGTTTGAGAACTAAAGTCAAAAGATCCCTAGCTGTGTGGGTTGGGGCCCATGTATGCCCTGAAAAGCCAATGTCTAAGGGATTCTCTGGCTTCAAGGTTAGAAGCAGGTCATGGCAGGGGTATATGTCTGGGAATTAGCTCTACCTCTCTGAAATCAGAGAGGCAAAGGAATGGAGTGCCAGCCTCAGTCTAGTTCCCTCAAGCCCCGACTCCGTTTATTGGGATTGCCAATAAAATCAAGGATCCCCAGTTAAATGTGAATTTCAGATAAACAACAAATAATTGTTTAGTGTATTCATGTATTAATTGTTTATCTGAGATTCACATTTAACTGGGCATCTTGTATTTTTATTTGCTAAATATGGCCACCTTATCCTATATGTTTCTCTCCACCAGTACACACACACACACACACACACACACACACACATACACACACACACACACACTCTCTCTCTCTCTCTCTCTGCCTCTCTCTCTCACACACACACACACACACACACACACACACACACAATGAGAGGCCCAGCTTCCTACCTGACAGACTCCTACCTGAGAGGTCAGCAAGCCTAGGCGTGTTCCCCCCGGGGCAGGGGAACAGAACTCTCTAGACCTGCCCAGGCCCAGCCTCTTTCCCTCCTGCATGTGGGAATGTGAGAAAACTCCTCTCAGCTCTCTAGGGGGAGGATCTCAAGGGCTGGGCAGCTGGACATATAGTACATCCTTCCCAACACCTTTATTTACCTCGGAATTTGAGGATGAAGCAGTCTCAGGAATGGACTCTCTAAAGCTTCCTGATCCTTCCCTCCCATCCTTCCTCCTCCATGTGCTTATCTTACCTACACTCCGTGGCTCTTGTGGCTTCAGGGGGAAACCTGTGGCCACCCACCCCCATTGCCCCACACTGCTGGCATGGAAATTCCTCTGTGACGAAAAACAGAGAGAAAGGGTCACTGGGCTGAGATGAGCTTCCTG
Source organism: Rhinopithecus bieti (assembly GCF_001698545.2). Classification (NCBI taxonomy): domain Eukaryota; kingdom Metazoa; phylum Chordata; class Mammalia; order Primates; family Cercopithecidae; genus Rhinopithecus; species Rhinopithecus bieti. The sequence goes on from NW_016809040.1 coordinate 739,450, forward strand.
CCTAGGCAGTGGAATCCAGGCTGCCAGGACCGGTCTGGGCCTGAACTAGAAATGCCGCCGGTTTCCCGGGCTGGGTGGGGAAGAGAGGACAAGCTGGCACTTGCCACAGCACAGAATAGTAACTGGGAGATTGTGATGCCTGCTCTGAGCCTAAGCGAAACTCTCAGGGCCTCCAGACATTGACGCAGTAGAGAGGTTCCCAGGCCCCAAAGCTCCAGATGCAGCCCCTGGGCTCAATCAGGGTCAAGGATAGAGCATGCTGCCTTCTTCCCACCCCCAGGATAGGCAGATGGTCACACATGTTCATATCCTGGGATATTACTTCAGGCCTCTGGGTAAGATTAACATTCCAAAGCCCCAATCCTCAGGTTCCCCTTCATGACCTAATGGAAAGGGCATGGAGTCAGACAGATTAGGCAGAATCAACTTCCTACTCACCATTTAGCAGCTTTGAGACCTTGGATAAAACTCTTAAAAATTAAATTTAAAAAAATCCCCTGATGAACCAAGCCGAGTAGCTGGCAGAGCTGTGCAGGGGATTTCCAAACAGAGAGGGGCAGAATATGCAGCCACAACTTTTCCTTAAAAGTGCAAGATTCTGGAACAATTCCAGAAAAGCTAACATAGGTAAATTACTCTTAGATTTGTACTGGGGAACAAGAACAATAACGACATTCCCCCTGTGAATAGCCATAGTTGGTAAAACATGCTAATGTTTCCTTCCCTCCTTATCCTTTCTTAATAAATCAGAAGTGCATGAATTAAGTATAATACACTCAGCTCATGGGCACCATTTAAATCATTACCTGGCAGTAATAAAGAATGTGGAACACTGAAGTTCTTTATTAAATGTATATTGAATAACTGGCTAACTAGAGGAAGAGAGAAAGGAAGGGGGGAAGAAAGGAAGAATCTATTTTATTTCAACTGAGTAGGACTTAGTAGTAATTATGACTCTTATTTTACTTTTAAAAATATTTATGTATTTATTTACTTTGACTATTTTCATTCAAAGGATTGACTCTTATTTTAGAAGCCTCCAGTGCTGGTATTATATTTCCTCAAATACCCCTTCGCTAGGTCTACTGTTTCCCTACCACCTTCCATTTCTGTTCTGCAGCAGCTGTGCCCAGCTCTTCTCATAGTGTTTTGTAAATAGTGAACTAGAGCAGACAGAGCTTTGAAACTTCCTGGCTACCCCAGGGGATTAAGCTGGCAAGGCACCTGGCCAGCGTAGGCTTGGTGGGTCCTTCTTTGGATTCGAAAGGCCCAGGAGAAACTGCTACTGCTAGCAGCAGCTCAACAGTATGCAGATGTCATTGTGCTGGGGAGGGACAGGTGGTGTGTAGGCAGCCTTGTCTCTGATTCTTGGGCCTGAACAAAATAAGAGGGATAAAACAGTCTCAGTGGGATCAAAAGTTTCCCAGAGGATTTAAAACCGGGTGGAGTCATGCACAGGACATTGGTAACATGTGAGAACAGCCCTGGGATAGGGGGTGATAGAAGGGTCTGATGAAGCACTCTGTCTACTCTTATTCTATGTCTCTTGCAAGTCCACTTGCCTGTTTCGAAGTTCAGGGATTTGGACTTGAACTTGAGCTTGGCCACTTCTCATGTGATCCTGGGGATTATCCTTTATGGGCCTTAGTTTCCTCAAGAATAAAATAGAAATGCTATTCACTAACCCACACACATGCATTTAGCAAAGATGTGTTGAACACTTACTGTGTGAGAGGCCCTGAGAACACAGTAGCACACAAGATAGACAAAGCCTCTGTCCTTTTGGAGCTTATTCATACTCCAGGAAAGAAACCCCCAAATAGCAGCTCCTGTGAGGTGTTTTATATGGCTCATGTAATTAAAAGTTTTAAAAAAATTGTAAATGTATAAAAAATTAGTAGATTTTACATAAAAATCTAGATTTCCCAGTGGTAACATTGGGCCTGTATTTCTGTCTGGCAGCCATCAGCCAGAGCTTAGTGGCTGCTGCTTTTAGGAAGAAATCACACTTTCCAGGTAGCCACGGTCCTCACCATTTCTAGACACTCTTACTTTGCCCAACCTAAACAATATTTTTGTGTGTTTTTTTTTTTACCCAAAACCCTTCAATGCCCCTCACTGTAAACAGGAGAAAGTCCAACTCTTTCATGTCACATTCAAGGCCTTCCTTCCAGTTCTGTTTCCTGCCGAATTCATCCCTGTAAATGCTACACTTCAGCAAATTGCAGTTTCCTGACTATCCCATGAGGTACTGCCGAACTATTATAATATTATTCTCTTTGCCTGAAATGTTTTTTGCTCCTCCTCTTCTATCTAGAAAATGGTTACTGAACTTTAAGGATCATCTTAAACATTCCTCTCTCCCTTTGTGAAGACTTCTGCTGAGAAAATACCCAGAGGGTCTTGTGGCCTGAAGACCCTCAAAGATGGAAATGGTCCACTTGAGACCAAAGGGCCATCAATGGCTCTACATCCTATGTTTTATTGGGCACGGGGCCCTCCAGCTGGTCACAATTTGTAAAAATGCTCAGCTTTCTCAATAAATGGGGACAAAATATGAACACTAAAAAAATGTCTGTAAATGAACTTAGCTAATCATGAAAGGTGTTTGAATGGTCATTAATGCTTATTACACAGTAGCTCTTATTCCAGCTGTTGTTATTGATATTCCAAATAGAAGCAACTTCATTAAAGATGGTATAGATCAGTAGATGGAAAGTATATCAAGGAAGACAAATTTATTATGGTTGAAGGGTAGTGAAATGGTAGAAGATATGGTTGGAAAAGTAGACTAGGGCCAGAGAGGGGCCTTCTAACTGGTCTCTCTCTGCCTGACCTTTTTCTCCCTTCTAGCTTAACCACAGCAGCCAGAGTAATTGTGCAAAACAAGTTACCTCTGTCACTCCTCTGCTCAAAAGCCTCCAGTGGCTCCCCCTCACTCTGAGTAAAAGTTGTTACGTCTCAAACCTCAACTCGCCAACTCTCCCCTTGCCCTGACCACACTGGCCTCCCTGCTGGTCCTTTAGTGGGGCAAGTATACTCCTGCCCTGGGGCCTTTTACTTGCTGGGCCCTCTTTCTGGAATAATCTTCCCTCTGATACCCACTTGATTCCATCACATTCTTAGCACTCTACTCAAATGTCAAATCTTCCCCCTGGTTAGTCCATCTAAAATTTGGATCCACTCCACCCCCTCCTAATCTTTTTCGGTTGCCCTGTTGTCCTTCTTAGAACTTGCCATGAACTTACATACTTTACTTATTTATCTTGTTTATTGCCTGTCTCCCCAGCTAGAATATAAGCACCACGAGGGCAGAAATTTTTGTCTGTCTTGCTCACTGCTATGTCCCCAGCACCTAGAACAGAACTTTGGCACACAGTAGATAAACAATAAGCATTTGTTGGATGAGGGAATGAGATTTCTTGATTCAGTAAGAATTAGGAAATCATAGAATGTTTTTGAGCAGGACAGTGATGGGACTGGAGCTCATGGAGGGCTGTAGAATAGAGTGGAGTGGGGCTGAAAGCTGGGCGTTGGGAGGTAGTCACTGTAGCAGAAGGGCACATATGTGAAAGTTTAAACAGAAGGATTTCATAGGAACAGGAGACAATATGTTTCAAAAGGGTGGGGATTTTTCTGGTGTATAGTGCTCAATAGAGATTTACTGAAGGGTGAATGAAGGAATGATATTTGTGTCTCATGTCGGGGAGACCCAGGACCCTGGTCTTGGTCTGTCTTAGAAAAACCAAAACCCTGTTTACTCCTGACTTTGGGGCTCTCCCAGTCAGGGGTTACATGAGGTTGGTACTGAAAATCCCTTATTTGTACATACATTTCCCCTTTCTTCTTTGACTGGGCTAACCCTCCGTGACATCTAGCCACTTCTTAGGCCCAAGCTTAGCTTGGACAAAGCTGAGATTCAAGCTGTAGAAATTGAGGTGGGGTTTAGGCTGTCAGTGTCTGGGGCAGGGACCAGATAGAATCACCTTTTTTAATGTTATGCAACTGGAATTTTAGGCAATGTGGAGAAATTAGTGTGGCAGGTAGTCCTTAGGCCTTCCCTGGCCAGTCCAGAGCCACTCAAGAGAGTGGAACTCCCCATGGAAGCCATCTTTACCTTTTTCCACAGAAGGCCTGGGTAATTGGATAGGAGGCCAGTCTAGGTTGAGGCTAATCATGTGGACTACATGAAGAGAACATTCTGACAGGGGAGGGGTGAAGGGTGGGACTGCTACTTGGTCAAAATCTTCTCATTTCTACCCTGTCTTTCCTGTCCCTTAGCCATATCTCCTCAAGGGGATTCTTCACTAGGCTCTGAGAGTCACACTTGGGCCTTGCTCTTGATCCAGTCAGCAGAGAAGAGATGCTTTGTATCCTCGCTGTCCCAAGCATAAATACACAGTAACACATTACTGAATTCTGCAGGTTTTTGTTAAGTGAATACCAGGTGCCCTGAATTATGCCACATCCTTGCCTAAAGATGGGGAGGGGGATGCAGCAATAGAGAAGAATGACATTTTCTAAGACATGGTATTGTTTTATTTATTTCATTGAATCCTATTGTCAATCCCATGAAACAGGCAGCATTCTCATTTAGGAGGTGAGTAAATCGAGGCTTAGACTGCCCGGACAGTTAGGAAATGAGAGATGGGAAACTGGAGACAAATTTTGACTCATTCCAAAGCACAGTTAGTTTTTCTGATGCAGCTCTGCTGTCATGGAGTGCCAGAGAAAGGTCTGACACCCAGGTCTCCTGAATCCCCAAGTGCTCTTTCTTCTTTCTTGAAAAAAAGTAATGATAACATTTTCGTTAAATAGTATGTAAATCTGCTTTAAGATTTAATCAAATAGGACTGAAAGCTTTATAACCAAAGCATCAGCAACCACCCACATCCTATTTTTGTTGAAATAGTATTTTGTCTCCTATTATTTTTGTTGAGCTCTCTCATCCATTCTTATCTCTACTCCCATGCTTTTTGTCATCTCTTAACCTTATAGATTAATATGTTTTAAAAAATTCCCTCACTGTCATTGATCACCTGAGGTGATCTGGGGTGGTGGGGGGTGGGAGAGGAGAAAAGCACATTTGGTTTATCACTCATATTGAGCAGGAGTCCAGCTTCTTGCAACACTGCTCCCCGAAGGTTCTGTACTCCTGGAGTCCTCATTTTCTGAAATCGACACATTGTCCAGTGCTCTGTAGCTCAAACTGAACCTAACACTGTGCTAGTTCCTGCCTGGCCTGCACCTTGCTGCCCTTAGGACTTGGCTGAAGCCTGGAGAGAATTGTCGACACAAAGAAAACAAAGAGCAGATAACAGCAGTGATGGTCACTCCGTCTGCACAGCACTCCATCTATTTCAGAGAGCGTTCATATCCACTATCTCATTTCAAAGCAGCACAGTCACAGCATAGGTTGGTTGGTGCTGACCATGACGCCAAAATCAGGCCACTGTTTTGTCCCAATGGGGAAGCAGATTTGAAATCAGAACTCTGAACTCTCACATTCATGGTGGTTGTAGTTTCTTTGGGTCTTTTGTCTGTAGAGCCAATGGAAGCTCTCAATGCTGGGGAAGATGGAAAATGGACCCTCAAGGTTCGGAATGAATGGGCAGAAGAATGAAGGGAGGGCCCCAATGGGGAGCTTACTTCCAAATAATTTCCTGGGCTTTGTTTTTCCTCCTTCGCCTCCCGTAGAGATCCAAGTTTGGAATAAAGAAAGCTGCTTCTTTGAGAACACTTTCCAGTGCTCAGCTTGTTTGAAGGAAAAAAAGAGTCTTCCAACTGTGGAAGGACTCAGAAGATGTTCTGCACACTTTGGTGGAGAATTCTTCTAGAGTCCAAAGCCAAAGTCTGTGCCATTGCTTGGGATGGAAAGTGAGATTCTTTTATGCCTCCTGCCATCTTGGTGATTCTAGAATTTGGAGGCTATTACAGAGAGCAACAACCAGTGTGCCTTACAGTTTAGGCTGTGGCTTAGGCAATGTGTTAGGATCATCTGTAGCCCAGGTACTTTAAGATACTTGGATGGAGACAGAGATAAACCAGGGCCAAGAGAAGAGTGAAGGTAGATGTGATGGGCTACAGAATGCCTTCCAGAAGGCATTCTTCTGTGCTTTGAAAGCACAGAATTGGATTGTTCAGTGCAATGTCCCTACCCCACTCTTTAGCAACCCCACCAAAGTTGCACAGCTTCTTTGCTATCACCGACTCCAGTAACACTAAACTCCACCATACGGAGCCTTTGGGAGGAGTCCCAGTTGCCACGCCCTCTGCTCTGCCAAGAAGAGAGTGGGATTTGGGTTCATGGTTTTATTGTCACATGTCTGATATTGTAGAGTTTAAAGTCTCTGGGTGGAGAAAGAAACTCCTCCCTACCAAATGAGAGCTGACTGGGAACAGGAGAGGGGAATTCCCTCATTCCTTGTGGCTGTGAATCAGGGCCCCTGGGCTGAAATGTATGTCCCACTACCTGAAACTCAGACTCACTAGTGAGTCAGCAATGCCGCACCTGATTATCAATGGAGGGCAAAATGATGGGAGCATTGCCGGCCCAGGGCATGTTGGGAATGACTGAATCCTGAAGAGGCTCTTTTGAGAATACAGAAGAACTGATTCCTCAAGAGCTTGTGGAAAGACTCACAAAATGTTCTTATTCCCCAGATCAAGCAGATGAGGTGTGTATCAGAATAGAAGACATCAGGGTGGCCTATTGCCAGGGCTTGTTGCCTGCAGAGCCAGGGGGTTCCTCCTGATCTCTACCTTAGTTCCACCTGTTTTACCCCCTTTCATTAATTCTTCAGTTGAGTGACATGAGAGTAGGGACTTGGTTTTGTTTATGGCAATATCAACAGTACCTAGATCCATGGGTGATTTTTTTTTTTTTTTTTTTTTTGAGATGGAGTTTCGCTTTTGTGCAATTGCGCAATCTTGGCTCACTGCAACCTCTGCCTCCTGGGTTCAAGCAATCCTCCTGCCTCAGCCTCCCAAGTAGCTGGGATTACAGGCATGTGCCACTAAGACTGGCCAATTTTGTATTTTTAGTAGAGTCGGGGTTTCTCCATGTTGGTCAGGCTGGCCTCAAGCTCCTGACCTCAGGTGATCCGCCTGCCTCAGCCTCTCAAAGTGCTGGGACTACAGGTGTGAGCCACTGCACCTGGCGATTTTTTTTTTTTTTTTTTAAATAATTAACAGCCAGTGCAGAACAGGTCAGAATAGACTCTGGCTGGGGAACTGAGCGGGGTCCAAGTGGGTAGAGCCCTGGGTTTGTGTTCTAGTCTTGGTTTGTGGCTAATATGCTGTGTGACCTTGAGCAAATCACTTGACCTCACTGGGCCACAGTTTTCTCGCCTATGAAAAGGGAGAATTTAGACTAGACATTGTAATCAGATGCCTACGGGGTCAGGCAATTAAAGTAAATGAGTGAGCTCAATAGAGTGAGTTTGTCCTGGCTGTAATGTGTAGACTCCCTCTAAATGGGCAACTATTGCCAGGTAGAACTGCTGGTAGAGCATCCAAAGCACTTGACTCTTTAAGATGCTGAGAATCTGGATGTTTATGTGAGATCTCCTGATATTTAAAATACCGTGTGGGTAAAAACTGGCTAAGTCAGTTTTAGTCTTGATCTAGATAATCCAGAAGGACCCTCCCAGCTTGAGTTTTCTGATTCCAAAATATATGTCTTCTAAAGAAGGTCCTTAAGACATCCCCTTAGTCATGGGAATTTCAGCTGGTGCAAAAGTGAGTACCTGTGTGGGCTCATACTTGTATGCCATTGGGGTTTTGACTCCCCTCAAATGACACTCTCCCAATGGCCTTACCCCTCATCCCTCTCATACACCTGCAGTGGAGCTTGTTTGGTCCCCAGAGCCCAGCCCTGGGCCAGATGGAAGATGCAGTTTGTCTAGTGAGCTCATCAGCGGTAAACAGCTAGCTGTGCTGATGAGCTTGCCCTTCCCCCAGTGAAGGGAAGAGTGGCCACAGGGCAGTGGTTGAGACAGAGGCTGGCTGAGTCAGGCCTTGGGGCCTTGCTGCCTTCCCAGGCCTTTGCTGGCTACAGTCCAAAGCTAAATTGGGGCTTGGAATCATGCCTACATTATTATCAATCTGGGGCTCTTCAACACACTTGTATGAGTATGCTAGGGCTACCATAACAATGTACCTCAGAGTGGGTGGCTTAAACAACAGAAATTTTTTGTTTCCTAGTTCTGGAGTTTAAAAGTCCAAAATCAAGGTCTGAGGGATGTGAAAAAAAAGCTCTATTCCAGGTATCTCTCCTTGGCTTGCAGCTAGCTGTCTTCTCTTTGTGTCTCTTCATACCACCTTCCCTGTGTGGGTATCTGCCTCTGTGTCCAAATCTCTTCCTTTTATAAGGACACCATTCATATTGGATTCAGGCCCACCCTTATAACCACATTTTAACTTGATTACCTCCATAAGGATCCTGTCTCCCAATAAGGTTACATTCTGACATCTGGCTGGTGGTGGTGGTTGGGGGTGGGGGGTAGTCAAGACTTCAAAATACAAATTTTTTTTTCTATGTGGGTGACAATTCAACTCATTGCACCACTCCTCCACAGTTTCTCACTCATTACTTTAAACACCAAAACCTAAGTGGCCTGCTCATGCCCCATTTCACCTACGACAGCTCAGTGGTTCAGGGTGGGGGATTTTTAAAAGTCTCATTTACTGTTGCACAGCCTCCTGCAAACCTGTCCTCTAGATAGATGAGGAAGGTGAGGGAAATCTCATCAAGCACCTGTTAGGGTACATGCAGGACTTGAATTTCAGGTAATAACAAGGAATGCCTTCTTGCTCTCTGACACACTGTCTATATGGTAATTTTAATCTTTATGCCAATAATAATTGCAAGTACATAAAAAGCACTTGATAAGTGCTAAATACTGTTGCAAGCAGTTTACATGTAGTTATTGAATCCCCACAGTACCCTGAGGTAGGTACTATTATTGACCTGTTTCTACAGATAAGACACCATGACCTAAAAAGCTTAAGAAACTTTCCCAAGTCTGTAGTAACTGATGGAGTTGGGGTCTAAACCCCAATAGTTGGCTCCAGAGGCTATGTTTTTAATCATTACACGATAGTGATCAGAGGAAGCAGGAACTCCAGCCTGGGCAACATAGTGAGACCCTGTCTCTACAAGAAAAAAAGAAAGAAATCAGCCGGGCATGGTGGCCCATGCCTGTAGTTCCAGTTACTTGGGAGGGTGAGGTGGGAGAATCGCTTGAGCCCAGGAGGTTGAGCTATGATTGTGCCACTGCTTTCTAGCCTGGGTGGCAGAGCCAGACCCTGCCTTAAAAAAAAGGAACTGAACTGGGTGCCAGTGCCTGTAATCCCAGCACTTTGGGAGGCTGAGGCGGATCCCTTGAGCCCAGGTGTTGGAGACCAGCCTGTGTAACATAGCAAGACTCCAACTCAAAAAAAAAAAAAAAGAAAAAGAAAGAGAAAAAAGCAAACAACAACAACAACAACAACAACAAAAAAGAAGGCAGGAATTATTATTCTCATTGAAGAGATGAGGAAACTGAAACCAAGAAGCTAAGTAACTTACCCAGGGTCACACGGGTAAGAGGCAGAGTAAAGGTAGAATTCTAGTCCTGGAAGCATATGGCTTCCCCCAGATAGGACCAAGTGTTCTGGTTCTCTTCTTCATGTACAACTCCACTTGCACAGGCCCACGAGTGGTAGGGCCAACCCAGAATCTCAAAACCCTTATTTGTGCTTAACTGTCTGCATACTGCAGGGTAATTATGCGGCGTGAAGGAGGGAGGCACCCTCTGGACTTAGATCTGAACTCCCAGTCGCTTCCAGTTCCCAGGACCACCAGCCCTGAGGCGTAAGGCTAGGTTGAATGTGGGACTTTCTTAGCTGGAGTTAGAAGCGGGGGTGTAGGGTGGGACAGAGAGCGGGCGCCGCTGGGCCGGGCCGTCCAGAAACGCTGAGTGTCATATTTCTTGCAACGCGCCAATCCCGGATGCCGGGGGGCGTGGCCACACCTGGGAGGCGTGACCGGGCGGAGGCTAGGGCTGCGGCGTCCTGGGGCGAGGCGCTGACGTGAGCTCGGCGCACCTGGGCCGGGCAGGTAAGGGCTGGTGCGGGACGGGGAGAGGAACCCGCAGTCCCTACTTGGGTAGAGCCAGGCGCCCCTTGGCTGAGACGTCGAGGAGCGTGGTAGCGACGGGTGGTCTTCGCTGCGGACTTGGTTCGGAGGGACGTCAGCTTCTGGTGGACAGATTGAGCAAAGGTGGGGACGCCAACTTCTGGGGACCAGCTTGAGGGTGGGAGGCTTCCCCGTGGGTGGGGTAGGACCCGTTGCCGGAGTTTGTGGGGGGTGAGAGAACTTGCTTGGGGGCATCTGTGTGTTTGGGTGCGTACACACTGGGGCTGGGTGCCTGTCGCCCTCTTCCAGATAGCTTTGGGGTGGCCTCAGCTCTGTAGCACTAGGCCCCTCTCGAATCTACACTTGTGTCTACTCTCCCTACCCCCACCACCGAAGCGGAGGGAACTGCTCTCGGCCCCCAACAACCCCACTATCCGGTAGATCTAAAGCACCGCGCCCCCTTCATTCTTACCAACTTGCCGCTGGCCCCTGTGTCCCAGAGAGAGGACTTCCCAGGTCCGCAGGCCCTTGGTCCTCGTGGGCGTTTTGGGAAACTGGTGTGAGGGTGGCCAAGAGCTTTGGAGCATTGGCGGTTTGTTTTCCCTCCTGAGTCTCTTTGGCACAGTTAGGCCCTTCGCCCTGGGCCTGGGAGATACCCTTGGATTTCCAAGGAGCGGAGCTAGGTGTTGGGGAGGGTGACGCTGGGGTGTGGTTGCTCTGGGGGTGGGCCCTCTTTGCCCGAAGGGGCTGGAGTGTTGTGTGGAGAATAGGGAAAGTCTCCCAGGCCTGACTTGGAAAGGAGGCCCGAGGTGCCACTCTTTGCAGGGAGCCTGCGTTGTGGCAAAGGGGTCACCCTGTCCCAACCTGTTCTCTTGGTGGATGTCAAGAGTGGAAGTGAAGGAAAGGAGACGGATAGGGCGAGGAAGGTGCTTGGGTGGGATTGGTGAAAGCTGGTGTTGACCCAGGAGTGTGGTTTAGGATGAGACGTGTATGATGTATGACAGTGGCACTCAATACCTTGTAACTCCCGTTTGTCATCCCCCAACTTCCATCCAGCAGGGGGGAAGGGTGTAGGCATTTTGACTAGAGGCCCGGAGTTTACTCCTAAGCAGGGCTAAACTAAACAGGGAAACCCGAGGAACAGAACTTAGAGGATGGCATTTCACTTCCTTCAGGAGAAAGGGAAGAACTGGGACTGCTAAGACTTGTCTGCAAGAAATGGCTTGGGTTTTAACCTGAGCAAAACCACTGATGGCCAAATCTCGGCTTTGGTGTGGCAGTGCCCCTGGAAACTAGTCTGGGGAGGGGCTATGGAGGTGGCAGTGAGGGTGTTTATGGAGGACCTGCTCCCTAGAATAGGCGTATGCGAGAGGACAGTTAGTGCCCTGAGGAGGCTGAAAGTGTCCCTCCTCTATGCTCAGCGTGAGGGGAATACATAGGTTAGCATCATTGTCCTTTGGTTGGTTAAATACCTGTTAGAGACACAGGCCTTGCATTTTGCTGTGATGGCAGCTAGAGATACCAAGATGAGTTCAAGTAGGCTAAGGTGGTTCTGCAGGCATTGGGATTTGGGTGGTAAGAGTGTTTAGAAAGAGAACTCTGATTTAGGTGTGTTTGAGAGTGGATGTTATGCAGTCTCCACCTCAATAACTTTATTGGCCCTCTATGTTGCTGGAATCTTTGCTGATGTTTTTAGTTTACTTTCTTGGTGCCTAGAAGATGAGAGGGACATAGAAGACAGGGTGCAGTGACAAGGTTTGGTACAGAACACTCTGACTTAGGAGATAAAGCATCTCAGTTAGCCCAGATGTAAAATGGGGATAGTAATACCACATTCAGGTTCATAAGGATGAAACCAGACACATTAGGTAAAGGTTCATGTAAAAATTGTAAAGCCTACACAGATACAAAGGATTGTTGTTACCATCCTTTATAAGCAATGTTTTATTGTCCTGAGGTTAAAAAAAGTTACTTGTAGTTTTTTAAATTATAAGTTGAAACATATCATTGTAGGAAAATATGAATCATGTATAACATATATAGGAGAATGTAAAAAACACCCATAATTCCATCACCATTACAATTCCAATAACCATTACAAATATTTTGTTGCATTGTTGTATTTATTTCCTTTTCTCAGTTCTGTGTGTATGTGCACATGTATGCAAGTATGTGCTATGTTACAAGATGGAGATAGTGCTACACAGTATGCTTTGTTTCCCCCTGCCCCCACAACTTCAGATTGTAAATATTTCCTTGAGTATAATAAAAATTCTGACGCCTGTTGTTAATGGCTACTTGATATTGCAGCCTGTGGTTGTGACATAATGAACCATTTCTGTCTCGGTCATTTGGGTTTTCAATTTTTCCATCTCTGCCTGTTTTTAGAGTTATAGTTACTGGGTGGTGGGTAGGGGAGATCTTGGCTGACTTTCAGAAGGTGGAGAGGGTTTACAGTGAGAGAGACAGGGCATGGGCTTGGAGGAGGGCAGGCTGGGGCTCCTTCCATGGGGCTGAGGCAAGGCTGCTCATGTGTAGTCCCATCTTAGGAGAACACTGAGAACCCAGGGCTCTAGATCTTAGTCACTGATCTCTATGGGTGGCTGCATCTCCTTTCCCATGATCAGGCGCAGATCCTGGTCTAGGCCTGATTGCCTTAATTTTTTCATGATGGGCTTTGGATCAACTACAATAAGCCCTTTTGGACTTTTCTTCAAGTCCACTATTGGTCAAGAGTTGGATTTTAATGTCTGACAGGCCCAAACACAGCACTCACCAGTATTGCAATGGAAATTCTCAAAAGCTTTTTACTAGATTGACTGGATGGTGCCTATTTCTCTATCCTCTTTTTCCTTCTCTTGCTCCATCCCCCTTTTAGTAGTGATAGGACTGGGGAGCAGAAGGTAGAATTAGCCCTTGAGAGAATATGCATTCCCTTCTCCTTATAAGGTGTAAATGCACTCCATGGTTTGATGGTTTCACATGCTGCCCTACAAAACACCGTAATTCAAGGCCAACTACGTGGGGGCACTGGAACACTGCATGCCAACCTCACCTACCCACTGTGCTCCCAGGGGGAAGGTTTCAGTTGCAGGACTTGGTAATTGGGTCAGAAAGCTCAGGTGAGGGCAGGTCTTGTCTTGCTCTTAAAGTGCCAGATGCTGAGTTAGGTTTGGGTTTTTCACATTTGTTGGGAGTCTGGCTGGAGAGAGAAGTGGTGTTATGGGCCACCCCGTCAGCTAAGCTCTTCTATGTTGGAGCCTTCAGCTGACCCTTTTAACCTCTTTTCTTTCTCACCTGGCACAGTTTATTCCCATATTTAGCTTCTTTGCTGTAAGGTTGTTTGGTTTCAGAACTGTGATCCAGGTAGGGATCTTTCTGGGTATGAAGGTGACCTATTTATCTTCCACTCCTCCTCAGGCCATTGTGGGGCTTGAGAAGTTCCAACGTGGAGATTCTCAAGAAGGAACATAGAGCTTTAGTGTCTAGTAACTAACACAGTGCTTGGCACATGGTAGAGGATGAACAAATATTTGTTGAATGAGTGTTATTTTTCCAGGCATCTCATTCTCATCTTAAGTAAAAACAAAATAAGAACACCAAAAAATCCAACAGAACATCTCAGATAATTCTCCAGTGCCTCTTTTTTTTATCAGTCACCCAATCTGGGAAGGCTTTTATTTTCTGCTGTGAGTGCCAGCTGCTCTTGAATGTTATCTGCTATGCCCATGTATTTTTACGAGAATCAATTGCAGACTTTACCCAGGCTGGCTCCTGCAACCAATCGGTTTACTCCAGGCTTCATTGGGAGATAAACAGACCCAAGGGAGGAGGCTGTCCTAGCCATGCAAAGCTTGTCTCATGACTGTTTTTGGTACTGTAAGTACTCTTAGTACTTTAGTATTTGCTTATTCTAGGGCTTCTGAGCTTTACCAGAACTCATTTGCAGAGACACATTCTCAGAACCTTTGTTGCCAATGTTCCCAAGCCTTCTCCCAGACACTGGATTGTTGTATGGATAACCAGCTGAGACCCCTCTTTTCTCCATACAGAACCTTTGAGTGGTCAAGGGAAAGATAAGCCGACTCTTCAGATCCCTGCGAACACACTGCCTGCTCTTCCATGTAAGTGAAGACTCTGGAGTCCAGGATCTACCCCTTACCTACTTCTCCCTCATCATGGTGCTGTCATTTCTTTCTAAAATATTCCCATTCACCTTTAGTTGTCTTATTTAAAAAGAGAACATGCTTCAGCTTCTCACTTATATAGTTGTTGCTGTTTCCATAACTTTTTTCTTCCCTCTCCTGAGACAAGATTGAAAAGAACAATTTCCCTTCTCTTCCAAAGTCCTTGGTGCTTCAGGAAGGACTGTGTTCCAGCAGGATGACATCATCTTTTATTTTCTGCTTCAGGATTTAAATAGAAGAAATGTGATCTACTTGGATGATAAGTCTGATTTGGCTAAAGCATGAAGTATAAATGGCTTTGGAATCAGAATAAAAAGGACCTTTTAACCTCTTTTCTTTCCCACCTGGCACAGTTTATTCCCATATTTAGTTTCTTTGCTGTAATCTAGTGAAACTGTAGCTCTAGTAGATGGGAACGGTGGCTGGGAAGGGTTCCCAGTGGCTGGCCTAATTCTTCTGCTATTCCCATTTCTCCCTCTGATCCTCCAGATCATGGCCCTCCACCCCCGCAGAGTCCGACTGAAGCCCTGGCTGGTGGCCCAGGTGGATAGTGGCCTCTACCCTGGGCTCATCTGGCTACACAGGGACTCTAAACGCTTCCAGATTCCCTGGAAACATGCCACCCGGCATAGCCCTCAACAAGAAGAGGAAAATACTATTTTTAAGGTAAAGGACTTCTTCTACCATCAGACCTTTCTGGATTTTTTTTTTTTTTTTTTTTTTTTTTTTTGGGCTCGAAATATACTTTAGGATTCTAAAACTTTGGTGAAACAGAGGGATGCTTATGATGGGGGTGCCCAAACTCTGCAGGTATGGTAATTCCTCTTTTGGAGGTGTGTCTGCAATGGTTGAAGCCCTTTGTTCTTTCCCACTGGTTGAAAGTACTCAATCACATCCCAAAGGATACCAGCTGGGGTTGGCCAAAACTCTCATTAGTGATTGTAGTGATGTGTTTGTTTCAAAAGCTAGCAAGTGTCAGCAGTTAACTCTTCCTCCTCAGTCACTCAGAGCTCTTGCTATGCAGCGAGGTGCTTGGGCCTGGCAATGGATCCTCAGACCAGGACAGAACTATCAGGTGTTAGCAGGCACACAGTATAGCCTATGTGGTTGGTATAGAGGGCTCTCCGCAAGTTTTTCTTTCTTTTTCTTTTTTTTGTGGGATATGGTCTTCCTCTGTCAACCAGGCTGGAGTGCAAGTGGCATGATCATAGCTCACTGCAGCCCTGACCTTCTAGGCTCAAGCGATTCTCCCGCCTCAACCTCCCACGTAGCTGGAACTATAAGCACACACCACCATGTCTGGCTAATTTTTGTATTTTTTCTGCAGAGACAGGGTTTCACCATGTTGCCCAGGCTGGTCTTGAACTCTTGGGGTCAAGTGATCCTCCCTGCTTAGCCTCCCAGAGTGTTCAGATTATAGGCATGAGCCACTGCACCTGGCAAGCTTTTCTTTTGAGTTAAAATATTTTGCCCCATCTATAACTGCTGCTTAAAAATTAAAGGTGATTTAATTACAAGTTTTAATTTTATGAATGTTTTCAAAAATAGGAAATAGCACTGATATGACAGTCATTTTATTTAACTGAAAAGAAGATTTAATCACATAGCATTTTACAAAATTTAAGTGAAACAAAAGCTTGACTTAAGACAGAAGTAGGTGGACAGGCTTGTTGTGGGAAAGGTTTTCACATGGTTTGAAACCCTGGAGGCTGTGCCTCTGCTCCAGACCAGCTTCTTTCTTGGTCACTTCCATCTCATGAGTAGCTGTAGTTCCTGCATCCCAAGACATTGAGAAGTTAGTTTGTTTGCCCTTTTCTTCTTTGAGTATAAGCTAGAAGTCACCAGTGAAATACAGTCTCTACTGTGGGCCTCTCAAGATTCATGCCTTTGGTCCTTGCTGAAATTGGGTTTGGAAAGGGCAGAAAATGTGAGCGCAGGGTTCAAAAGAAAGCCATCCTTGGGATGTTTCCCACCCAACTCAGTTATGTCAGGTGTAGAGAGGACAGGCAGAAAGAAAATTGGCCTGAAGGTACTTAGAAGGTAAATGACTGCTCTTAATTTAGATTTTAAATAACAATATAAAAGTTGATAATGTTAGTACCTATAAACCAGCACCAATTATTGGAGTTGGCATTGAGAAGGGCGCTGGCCCATCTTGGCCCAGATGGCCTCTTGTGGCCATGGTCTGAAACTGGATTTGCTGTTCAAATGTCTGACAGTGGCTGGCCCTGGGGAAGAGGCTATTTCCTGAAAGCCCTACTCATGAGATTGATGCTTTGGGCTTGCATGCTTGGGGCTTGAGGAAAATTGGGCTGTGGGGAGGTGACTTTGTTTTAGTTATATCTGTGCATCTGTTTGCAGAGTGCAGAGGGAGGGTGCTTTCATAGATACCAAGCTCTGATGGCCTTTAGCAGAATATACAGGTGGGCACTAACATTAAATGAGTATCTGTGTCCATTATCTCTTTTAATTCTCATGACAACCCTGTAAGGGAGGTATTACCTTCATGCTGTTGATGCAGAAGCTAAGTCTTAGAGGGACTGAATAACTTGCCAAAATCACACACCCAGTAAGTGGTGGGGGCAGGATTTGAACCCTTGACTTTCTGTCTCCATTCCACCCCCCATTATTCTGCCCTTTCTGATCAAGAATTGGAAGAACTGGCCTCAAATTCTACTACCATCAGCTGCATGTGTAACCCTGAGCAAGTTAACCTCTCTGGGCTTCAGCTCCCCTTTGGTAAAATGGGGATGAAAGTAGTCTTGCCTGTGAGAATCAAGTGAAATAAAGTATGGAAAGGGATTTGTAAAGCACTATAAAAATGCAGAGATTATTTCCTCTTTAGGAAGAGAAATAAGGACCTGCACAGGGATCAGAATCTCTTGTTAGCAAGATTCAGAATGGGTTTGAACAAGCGATGTTTATAAATCACAATGATTGCCACATGGTTCCACCTATGCTCTCCTTTCTTGTTTTGTTTTGTTTTTGTTGTTGTTGTTGTTGTTGTTGTTGTTTGAGACAGAGTCTTGCTCTGTTACCCAGACTGGAGTGCAGTGGCACGATCTCAGCTCACTGCAACCTCCACCTCCCGGGTTCAAGTGATTCTCCTGCCTCAGCCTCCCAAGTAGCTGGGATTACAGGTGTGTACCACCATGCCCAGGTAATTTTTGTATTTTTAGTAGAGATTGGGTTTCACCATGTTGGCCAGGATGGTCTCAATCTCTTGACCTCATGATCCACCCACCTCAGCCTCCCAAAGTGCTGGGATTTACAGGCGTGAGCCAACTGGCCTGGCCTCCTTTCTTGATTATAAAATTCCAGTCTTAAATGATACAGCTCTTCACTGCATCAGCCTTGGGTGCCCAGTGCAATCTGGGTGGGTCCTGGGGATGGCTGTGTGGTGAGCAGGAAGGCTGGGGCTGTGGTTCTGGGTTGGTCTGGCTGCTCTCCACGGAGGAGCAGGGCTTTAGGGAACCACAGAAATGTGCAGACTTCTGCCAAAGTCTTCATAGCCCAAGTCAGCTGGGTGGGGCCAGAGTTAGCGTGGGCACACAGAGGATCAAACAAATGGAAGGGAAAATGTGGGGAGGCAGCAGCCAGGTATTGCCAGGTAACTGGAGATAGGCCTTCCAGATACCAGTGACTAGTGAAATTGAAATCTCCTGTAGGGGGTTGGATAGAATGGAGCAGCAGTTAGGCCCCCTAGTGTCTGCTCAGCCACCTGGGGCAGCACAGTGTTGCCAAACTTCTTCATTCCCTACCACAAATCAAATGGAGGGACCGGAATCTGAAAAGATGGTAAGAGGAAGTGATCCGAATTGGAGGAGGAGGATTTAGATTAGCTTTTGAGGGAACTTCCTCATGACTGTGAGGTTCTTCAGGGGGTGACTGAAGGAGATCAGAGCTCTTGAAGGATGGGGCAGAAAAATTCAATTTCAGCTTGAGGCAGAAGCCTATGATCAGAATCAGGAAGGGATTGGGTTTGGACAAGTCAAATAACGTGTTAGCTTGAAAACATTGGTGTGTGCTTCCTGTCTTGAGTTCTCTGCTAATGGCACCTACTTTTTCAGCATCAGAACAAGTTGTACTCCTGCACAAAGAAATCAGAGAACTTGTTAGCAATGGGGGAGAGTGGCTATCCCATGAGCAGAAACAAGAATGCCTGTTAGAGCCGAAAGTAGGGCTAGGTGTCTACTCCCTGCTTTGCTCCTGAGCACCTTGGTCTATGACTTGAGCGGCTTAGATTTTTCCTTTCCTCACTGGGGAGGCTAACTTCTTCTTGTCTGGGGAAAGTGCTGTGAGTTTCCATATTTGAAAACCAGAGAGAAGGAGTCAAAGTGGTTTAGTCCGTGCTGCCAGCCACTGGTGTGGTTGACAGCATGATGTTTCTAATGAAGTAGAAGTCTGAGAGGATAGGGAAAGGTAAGGGGTGTGGATTTTTTAGGACTTGAGGCCCTCAGGCAGTGGGACAAGCTGAACCCCCAGTGTGTTTCCTTCCCTCCTAAAGGTACTTGGTTTCTACAATTCTTCTTCTTCTTCTTCTTCTTCTTCTTTTTTTTTTTTTGAGATGGAGTTTTACTCTTGTTGCCCAGGCTGGAATGCAATGGCACGATCTTGGCTCATGGCAACCTCTGCCTCCCGAGTTCAAGTGATTCTCCTGCCTCAGCCTCCCAAGTAGCTGAGATTACAGGCATGCACCACCATACCCGCTTAATTTTATGTTTTTAGTGGAGACGGGATTTCTCCATGTTGGTCAGGCTGGTCTCGAACTCCTAGCCTCGTGATCCACCCGGCTTGGCCTCCCAAAGTGCTGCGATTACAGGAGGGAGTCACCGCTCACAATTGTGAGCCACAATTCTTTATTTATGTATTAGATTGAAGACTGATGGGAGGGAACCCAGGAGGCCAAACTCTTCATATCCTCTGCCATGCCTCTTTGTCTTACCTATTGTCGTATAAGCAACTCATGTCAAAAATGAATAAGCAAAGAAAAAAAGTTACTTGAAATTCTGCTATCCAGAGTTACCATCTGCACTTTGGTGCATATTTTCCCCAAACTTTATCTTCAGCCCTTCATTAGAACATTGTTGTCTTAATGAGTGCTGGTACCAATGCTTGCAATAAGTCTCCTCCTTTTAATACATTGTATTTGCACATGGCTTTATTTCACTTAGGCACCTGTCTTGCCTGGTCCTAAGGGCAGTGTTTCCTGCTGCAGTCTCTGTAAATTGGGGTTGGGATGGTGTGGCAGTCATGCAAGAGTGTGTGTGTGTGTGTGTGTGTGTGTGTGTGTGTGTGTGTGTCTATGAGAAAGGGTAAGCACACGCTTTGCAGTGGCTCTGGGCAACGATAGGACTCACTGTGGTTTCTTGTTCTCAGGCCTGGGCTGTAGAGACAGGGAAGTACCAGGAAGGGGTGGATGACCCTGATCCAGCTAAATGGAAGGCCCAGCTGCGCTGTGCTCTCAATAAGAGCAGAGAATTCAACCTAATGTATGATGGCACCAAGGAGGTGCCCATGAACCCAGTGAAGATATATCAAGTGTGTGACATCCCTCAGCCCCAGGGCTCGATCATTAACCCAGGTGAGGCCCCAGGTGCTGGGGAGAAGGTGGGCAGTATGCCAGATCCTCAGCTGGACTCTTAAGAGATAGTCAACTTGAAAACAGCCTGATTTACAAAGTTTAAGATGGATAAAGCAAGAAAGCCTTTCTCTGGGAAGGACCCAGAAAACAAAAGACTCAAACTCAGCAAAATCTTGCTTACTTAGGGGTATGTTTTTTAGCCTAGTTACTTAAAACATTAGAAAGTGGAGGGGTATACAGTTCTACTGTAAAAGTAGCCACTCTTGGGATTCAAGAGGCTAGGTAGTTTTGAAGGAGAAGGGATCAAAGCTTAGGTTTGCGTTCTAAATCTGGCCCTTATCACTTTACTACTTGTAGGACTTGAATCAAGTCATTTTACCTCTTGTGAGCCTCAGTTTCTTCAACTCTAAAATATGGGATCTCAGCTTTCCTGTTTACTTCAAAAGCTATTGTGAGAATCAATTAACATGATCTGTAAAAAAAAAAATTAACATGATCTGTAAAAAATTTTTTTAATTGACAAATAATAATTATGCATATTCATTGGGTATATAGTGATGTTTTGGTACATACAATAGTGACAAGATCAGGGTAATAAGTTCTTTATACATATTGGGTGAGTGATCGTTTAATTCATAGGATACTTTGAATAAGATAATATCTCCTGATCCCTCCAATTAACTCCGTACTTAACAAGTACTAACAGCCAGATAATTTAGATATGTGCTCCAGTGAATCCAGGGAGGTCCTTCCACGAGAGAAGTATTGGTTCCCTTGATTCTCACTCTTTTTAGCTAGGACATTGAGGGTGTGTACTGAACCTGAGGAGCCTCTGGGATAGCAGTCCCTAGCTTGAATGGTGGGTCAGCTGCAGGGATGGCAGTGCAACCTGAATGGCTCACTTGTGAGCTTGTGTATCTTGGGTAGGATCCACAGGGTCTGCTCCCTGGGATGAGAAGGATAATGATGTGGATGAAGAAGATGAGGAAGATGAGCTGGATCAGTCGCAGCACCATGTTCCCATCCAGGACACCTTCCCCTTCCTGAACATCAATGGTGAGTGGGGATGATGGATGGTATAGAGACATACGGAGGATGTAAGGAGTTTTGACCTTGGAACTGTCAATACATTGGCCACCACTGCCCTGAAAGCAGGATCGGTCCAGGCTGCTGGACTGTTAGCAAGTGGGAGTCAGAGGTGAGGAACTCCCTGCTGGCTCAGTTATCCCAGTAGAGTTGGGTGGGTTCCAGGCAATAGAACATCTTCGGAAGCTTACGTGCTAATTCAAAGAAATAAAAAATTTGAATTCATTCTTAACCCAACATACAAATATATCATCAGTTATACATTTTGCCAATTTCCTTCAGGCCAAATGCAGTGTCAATTTTATGAGTTACGGGCAAACTCTTCTAATATTTCTCTTGGCATAAATTCTGTGTCACTTCCTTAACAAGGACTACTCTGCTTAGGCTGTATCACGGGAAACTTGTGATGTTTGTAGCTGATAATACTAGGCTCTGATAGGATTTATCTACAACAGACTTTTCTTTTGTGGGCTTTTGAATCCAGCTTCCCAGGAAAATTGAGTTGGGAGTTTGAGAATCCACTGTGTGACAGAGCAAGTACTGAATCTCCCACTGCATTTTCTGAGGATACTTGAACACACGTTGAATTACTCTTCCGCAGCATCTTTACTTGATTTATCCACTGAAATGCTCCTACTCAAATGACTTGCGGATATCCAGCCAAGCAGTTTTTCATTGTCTTTTTAGTACCACCTGGCTGCAATGGGTCAAAATGAGATAACTTGTGCCACCTATAAAACTTAGATATCAAGATTATTTATTTAGGATTTTCAGGTACCCTACTCTAGGTGATGCCCCTACCTTTCAGAATCAGAAAATGACACTTGTCTGTCCACTGGCCCTCCTTCATTTATCCTTCCACTTATATATTTGCAACCAAGTGTGGGTAAAGAGCAGTTTCATAGAGATCTTCCAGGTCAACATTGCCATATGTTTAACGTCACTAATCATTAGAGAAATGCAAATCAAAACCACAATGAAATACCATCTCACACCAGTCAGAATGGCTGTTACTGAAAAGTCAAAAAATAACAGATGCTGATGAGTTTATGGAGAAAAGGGAACACTTATATCCTGCTGGTGGGAATGTAAATTAGTCCAGTCACTGTGGAAAGCAGTTTGGTGATTTCTCAAAGAACTTGAAACAGAATTACCATTTGGCCCAGCAATCCCATTATTGGATATATACCCAAAAGAATATAAATTGTTCTACCATAAGGACACATGTACACATATGTTCATTGCCGCACTTATTCACAATAGCAAAGGCATGGAATCAAATTAAATGCCCATCAGTGGTGGACTGGATAAAGAAAACATGGTACATATATACCATGGAATACTATGCAGCCATAAAAAAAGAATAAGATCATGTCTTTTGCCGCAACATGGATGTAGCTGGAGGGCATTATCTTAAGTGAACTAAAACACAGGAACAGAAGACCAAATACTACATGTTCCCACTCATAAGGGGGAGCTAAACATTGAGTACACATGGACACAAAGAAGGGAACAATAGACACTGGAGCCTCCTTGAGGACGGAGGGTGGGAGGAGGATGAGGATAGAAAAACTACCTATTGGGTACTACACTTATTAACTGGGTGACTAAATAATCTCTATACCAAACCCCGGGACATGTAATTCACCTATTTAACAAACCTGCACACGCATTCCTGAAACCAAAATAAAAGTAAAAACAAATAAAGCATTGCCACATGTTATATTCCCACTTAGTGAAATTGAACATCTAGAAATGTGGGATCCTTTCCCAAATGTCTGGCTGACTCATTCTGTTATTCTCACCCCCTAAAATGATGCAGTTTATTTCCAGGATCCTGATTTCCTATTTCTGTTGCTATTTTATTAAAGCTAGTATTTGTGTGTCCTTATGTTTTGAGCTGCCTTTAATCCTTTTTTGGAAAGTTGTAGAATAGATATGAAAAACAAAAAAGTAAAATGGGAATGTAAATTTAACCAGACTTATACACAAAGGGTCAAAGAAACATTAACCTTTGTGATTTCAGAGCTGTTGAGCCAGAGGATGAAGAATTGTTGAAGAATAGATGCCTAAGAGGTGAGGCTAGGAGGAGAAATCTGTAGACTTTGGAGCAAGTCAACTTTGACAGTAGCAGGGAAATACTCTTTTTTTTTTTTTTTTTTTTTTTTTT
>NW_016809040.1:762840-795431 GCF_001698545.2 Rhinopithecus bieti
ATACTTTCACATGGTTGACATTTATAATGGTACAAAAAGGTAAATCAGTGGAAAAGTTTTCCTTCTATCCTGTCCCTGAACCTTCATTTCTTTCCCTGGAGGAGTCAGATCCTTCTAGGTTCTAGAGTATCCTTCCAGACATTTTATGCATGTAAAAGTATTTGTTTGTTTTTAAAGGAATTTCTATGCATTAACACTTCCTTGAAGCTAATCAGCTAATTCAGTTGAGTTCATTTTATGGAAGACAACCAACCTCTATTTAATTGCTCGGGGCAAATTTTACAGTATGGAATCTCTTACTCCTTATAATTTAACCTCCAGAGAAAACTCACTTGTCTATGTTAATTTTCAGTAAACAAAGTTTTTTAAAACTATGAATTTGTGGGAGAAATAATATGATTAGGAAGCAGGAGCAGGGTAACCTTATTTCTTATTGTGTTAGTTATGGGAATCACTGATGAGCTGGAAGATCACACTGGGTCAGGGTTCAGTATTTAGTTCTTGTCTACTGACCTTGTGAGTTCTCAGAGCATCAGCAAGTGATGTGCATGTGTGGTACCCCTGTCTGCTCACCATATGCTTTTGTTCTAGGTTCTCCCATGGCGCCAGCCAGTGTGGGCAATTGCAGTGTGGGCAACTGCAGCCCTGAGGCAGTGTGGCCCAAAACTGAACCCCTGGAGATGGAAGTACCCCAGGCACCTATACAGCCCTTCTATAGCTCTCCAGAACTGTGGATCAGCTCTCTCCCAAGTAAGTGAGACTTTATCTTTCTTGCTGGGCCTTCTGCTCCTATTACAGACTCTTTCCTGTCCTGCTTTCTGACTGCATTTCTTTGCCATGCATTGAAAAACTACCTGTCTCAGAGGCACCTTCTGTTTCTGTTTCCTGGCTAGCCCATGAGTCACCAGGGAAGAAGTAAAGAAACACTGGCCCAGCTGGGTGTGGTGGCTTACACCTGTAATCCTAGGCTGAGGTGGGAGGAGTGCTTGAGACCAGGAGTTTGAGACTAGCCTGGGCAACATAGTAAGACTCTAAAGTTGTCTGGGCATGGCAGTGCATGCCTGTGGTCCCTGTTACTTGGGAGGATGAGGTGGGAGGATCACTTGAAGGCAGAAGGTCGAGGCTGCAGTGAGCGCTGATCAAGCCATTGCACTCCAGTCTGGGTGACAGAATGAGATATGGTCTCAAAAAAAAAAAAAAAAAAGGAAAAGAAAAGAAACATTGGCTGATACTTACTTGCTCATAGGGACACTCTGATTGGTTACAGCTCCAGCTCCAGGTTATTCAGGTCTTAGGTGGGTAGGAGGCCCAGGTTTATCAGTCAGGCAGGGGGATTTAGTGACAAGGTTAGTTGTGGAATAGGGAGGTTAATGGCCATGGATTTGGTAGAGGAGGCTCTTGGATTTTGAGAGGCTTTAGGACCTACAGAAAAAACCTCTTTCTGAATTTGGTACAAATTTATCTCAGTGAAGAATCAATGTCATTGCCTGGGTCTCCCTTTCACACTATACATGGTAGGCATGTGAGTGCTATTAATACAATTTTGTCCAAGAGGCTAATTAGCTTTGATAAGGGCTACTGGGTTCAATGGAGATTTGCTGAGTAAAAATGAACTTTGATGTGAACTGTGTCCTTTTATGGCATATTATTAGAACAGATCCCCAGTGTGTGTGCTCACATGTCATTTTCAGAAAAATTGTTTGGTATTGCTTCTTGTTCCTCAAGTTTCTTTAAACAGTAAGCTGAAAATGATACACAAACCAGATACCTTAGTTTTTAGTTCCTTCCAATGACCACTGGTGTGAAGACTCAGTTAGTATAGCGTGGGGATACCAGGACCACTTTACTTGATGAAATTGTAGCCCTTGGGGTGTGGTGATTGAACAGAAATAGTTGAGATGGACCTTGAACTGTCTGCTTTCAGGCAGCCTTCTGAGTGAATATTCCAGGGATATGTTGATGTCTCCCTTTATTGCAGGAAGGATAACTATGGCAATGGCCTTCCTGAATGCTGGTTGAAAGGTGGCTTGATCTTAATGGACTTGCATGAGTCACAGGGATGAGCAGGCAGAGCAGTGAAGCAGGACTCTCACTGTCATCTCTAACCTTGCAGTGACTGACCTGGACATCAAGTTTCAGTACCGTGGGAAGGAGTACGGGCAGACCATGACCGTGAGCAACCCCCAGGGCTGCCGACTCTTCTATGGGGACCTGGGTCCCATGCCTGACCAGGAGGAGCTCTTTGGTCCTGTCAGCCTGGAGCAGGTCAAATTCCCAGGTCCTGAGCATATTACCAATGAGAAGCAGAAGCTCTTCACTAGCAAGCTGCTGGACGTCATGGACAGAGGACTGATCCTGGAGGTCAGCGGTCACGCCATTTATGCCATCAGGCTGTGCCAGTGCAAGGTGTACTGGTCTGGGCCATGTGCCCCATCACTTGTTGCTCCCAACCTGATTGAGAGACAAAAAAAGGTCAAGCTATTTTGTCTGGAAACATTCCTTAGCGGTAAGTCATTTCTCAGAAGGTTGATGGTGGGAATCGTTCTCTGGAAGTACATTCCTTCCACCATGACTGCCTTTCACCTCCCTGCTTTCCTGGCATGGCAAAGATCTTTAAAAATTTCTTCTGGAGGAGGTCAAGGGAGAACAGAACTTTGGGTCTAAAAATTGGAGGTGACCTCGGCAACAAAGAAGGGAGTTTCACTCCAAGGCTATGTACTTGGAAGCCATTTTTAAGTTGGTTGTGGCTCCTTCAATGGCAGAAAAAGGAGACAGCCCTGTCATTACATCTCAAATGTTACCAGCTTGTCTTTAACTTTGGAAGGTAACACTGCTTGTCATATTCAGAATAGCACATATTCTTTTGGGAATTATCTGAGTGGTGAATTCAAGCAGGCAGTTTTGGGGAAAGCACTGAGATGTGAATTTTTTACAATGTGGTTTGGACCGCAAGTCGTGATCAATGATGTCCAAGAGAACCCTCTGTAATTTGTACTGTTCAATATATTTGTGCTATTCAGTATGGTTGTCACAAGCCATATGTGGCTATTGAGCATGTAAATATGACTAATGTGACCCAGGAACTGTTTAATTAATTTAAAATTAGTGAGCGCTTGTGGCTAGTGGCTATTGTAATGGACAGCATAAAAGATGGTATTTATTGGGTGCATGTGGAATGACCCGGTATACAAAACTTGCTCTTCCACTTTCTGCAGATCTCATTGCCCACCAGAAAGGACAGATAGAAAAGCAGCCACCGTTTGAGATCTACTTATGCTTTGGGGAAGAATGGCCAGATGGGAAACCCTTGGAAAGGAAACTCATCTTGGTTCAGGTGAGAAGATAAGGCTGTGTCAACAACTCTTCTCCTTTTTGCCAATGCTTTAGCCCCAGGTCTGGATTGAGCCTTCATCAAGCATCCATCAGCCCATGTAGGTTTCAGTCTCATCAGATGGGGTAACAGATTCAGGTTTGTGCAGTAGGACCATGCTGGAAAAGGCAGGGTCCTTAAAATGGGTGACTGATTTAGAGGAGATCTTGTCTTTCATTCTCTTACTAACCTTAGAGTCTTGCTGAAACCTCACAGATATGACCCTTTCCAGCTTTTCTACACACACACACACACACAAACACACACACACACAGTGTAAATTGCACTTTTTTTTTTTTTTGGAGACACGGTCTTGCTGTGTCACCCAGGCTGGAGTGCAGTGGCATCATCTCAGCCCACTGTGGCCTCAACCTCCCAGGTTCAAGCGATCCTCCCACCTCAGCCTCCCAAGTAGCTGTGACTACAGGCACAGGCCACCATGCCTGGCATAATTTAATTTTCAGCAGAGATGAGGTCTCCCTATGTTGCCCATGCTGGTCCCGAACTCGTGGGCTTAAGTGATCATCCTGCCTCAGCCTCCCCAAATTCTGGGATTATGGGTATAAGCCACCACACCTGGCCCTTTCCAGCTTTTCTTAGAAAAACCTTTTGAGTTACTTTTAGGAATATAAATTTATTCTAGGAAGTGGCAGCAAGGCCACTTGGGCTTTGCCCCTGGTATTGTGCAGCAAGGCAAGCAATAGATGATATTTTGTTAAAAGTCTTGCAAAGTAAGCAGTCATTTATTTAGTCATGTAGCCTAATGTTACATTTAGGTTCTTTACCTTCATTTGAACCAACTTCCAGAGTGAGCTTTGGCAGGAGGATGGTCCAGAGAGATGAAGGCATATCCTTTATTTAGACATTAGAACTGGAGGCTTTCTCAGGGCCTCTTTGGTCTGCCCTTCAATCTTGGGTCCATCGTGCTATTTAAAATACCTTTTCCTGAGAGGATACACCTATGTTTTGTGTCTTGAACAGGTCATTCCAGTAGTGGCTCGGATGATCTACGAGATGTTTTCTGGTGATTTCACACGATCCTTTGATAGTGGCAGTGTCCGCCTGCAGATCTCAACCCCAGACATCAAAGATAACATCGTTGCTCAGCTGAAGCAGCTGTACCGCATCCTTCAAACCCAGGAGAGCTGGCAGTCCATGCAGCCCACCCCCAGCATGCAACTCCCCCCTGCCCTGCCTCCTCAATAATCATGAATGCCATCTTCTTCTTTTCCTTTTTTATAATATTGTACATATGGATTTTTTTTATTGTTTAGATTTAACCAGCTTTTAAATCTCTCTTTTCTCTAACAGTGTTAGAAGTCTGTGATTCTCCAAGTATGCCTAGATTTAAAGCTGATTTAATTTATGGAAAATCACCCTTCAGACTTTGCTTTTCTTTTCAAATCTCCTAATGGTAGTATGATGTAGCACAGTAGAAGGAGATTTGGCCTGGGAGTTTGGACACCAAGGTTCTAGCTGCAGCTTTGCTTCCAATGTGACCTTGAACAAGTCCTTTAACCTCTGGGCTTCAGATTTATTGCTTATAAAGTGAAGAGATTGGAATGATGCCTGAAATTGTATCCAGCTTTAAAACGGACTCGATGACCTTCTTCTACTTGTACAAGGCTAAACTGCCTGGAACAGAATCCTTCTGCATTGTTCTTGTACCACATTTTTCCTTGGTTTTGTTAAAGTTTCCTCAAGCACTGATTTGTCCAGGATCAAGCTCTGTTTGACCTGTTCTGCTAGTATAGTAAGCTGGCTCCCTGATGGGGGAAGTGAGAGGGAGAGGAGCTGGCTGGCTGGTTGCTTAGAAACCATGCTTGATATCTAAATAGAAATGGGTGCCAAAGTCTGAAAGTCACCCAGCCTGTGGAGTGAAAGCTCACAAATTTGGCTTCTAAAGGGAAGCTGTTGACACAGAAAGCCTAGGGATTCTGTGGAAGAATAGGTTGTCAGGCATTTACCATATTATCACTCAAATACCAGTGTGTGTGTGTTTTGGGGTTGGGGGAGGGGGGTAGATGATAGTATGTGACTCAGGTGGTAGCTTTAAGAGGAAAGAGCTCTATTTTTCTTATTTTCTTCTCTGAGCTAGACTGAGCTGGGGATCTAAGATATACTTCTCTGACTACAAAAGGGACAGTATAATTTAGATTTTTTGCAGTTGGAAGAAATTGGTTGTTGGGTGTGTTAAGGCTGGGATGAAGAAGGGCTGGGCAGTATTCTTCTGGAAAGGCTCACATAGCACAAACCTGCTTGTCTCCCTTACTAGTGGAGGTATCTGAGTGTGAACAGTGAAGGTAAAGAGTGGTGTAGAACAATGCAGGTCTATCTGTCACAAACTTATCTGGATCTTATCTTATCTGGAAACATCTGCTGAGTCTCTAACCATTTTGGCTTTCTCTTCTTTTTTGAGACAGAGTCTTGCTTTGTTGCCAGGCTAGAGTGCAGTGGCGAATCACCACTTACTGCACTTTAAGCTCCTGGGCTCAAGGAATCGTCCTGACCCAGCCTGCTGAGTAGTTGGGACAAGAGTCGTGCACTATGATGCTTGGCTAATTTTTTTTTTGTAGAGATGACGTCTTGCTATGTTGCCCATGCTGGTCTTGAACTCCTGGGCTCAAGCAATCTGGGACCTAAATGGCAAATAAGATGGTAATCTGTGGTTGCAAGCCTCAGTCCTCTTGAATAGTGACGCCTTTCTGTCTGTGTTGGGACGTAGTAAGGAAGCCCATGTCTAGTCTGGTACCTTTAAACCAGGCCATCTTCTATTTTTCAAAATGACTCAAAAGTTGTGCTAGCCTTATTTTAAAAACTAAAAGTTCATAATCAGTGGTGACCTGCGGACTTATTTATTTAAAGTGCTTAAGCTTTGGTTTTAGAGTTTCTAAGAGACCTGGTGGAATTTACTATTACGAAAAGCATTACCCATGCTATTATGAAAAGCATGACAAGATTAAGAAATCTGGCTAAAGGTCAGGTGCCCAGCTTTGAGGAAAAGTTGGGCTTTTAGGGACCAGGAAGTGTTAAAGGCACAGAAACTTTACATTTTGGGGGTCATTTTGTTGAGTAGGTGAAGTGAGGGATTTGGTCTTGATATTTGGCTGCCCCATCTCTATGTGGGAGCTCAAAGTTAAAAATAACCCACTGTAGGTAAATTAGAAGGGTAGCTCGTGAATCTGGGCCAGTCTGTATCCCTTCTGTGAAATGCTAACAGCCAGGCTATCTGTAGCCTGGGTGGGAGCCCAGATAATGTGAGCTGGTAAAGGGTATTGGAAAAGTGCCAAGAAATACCAAGCTTTTGGTTTGTAACCACTGTGAAAATTTATGAACATGTCAGAGGAATGAATGAGTGATTTGTGAGGTCCTAACTAGAGACCCCAGTTTCTTCCTTGTTTTGGCTCCTTTTCAGAATGCTGGGAGAGTGCTGGATAGATTTAGGTTTCCTTTCTTTTTTTAGGGCCTCAGTCTGCTATCTCCTTTGGTGGCCACAACCACTCACTCCCTTGATATCTTCTACTCCCTTGCCTTCATCATGCTTAAGACTGAGAAGGGAGTTAGATTTTGTCACTAGCTCTTCTTTTTCCTCACTGTCTACCCCACCAAACAAGATTAGTTCAAGTTAAAAAGAACCTACTGGAGGTAAACTGGGAGAGCAAGTGTTGGATCTGGGCTGGTCCCTTTCCCATATAATTAGGTCCCTGGTTATATGTTCCCATAGCACCCCATAGTTCCTCTTTCAGAATAATCATTTCCCTTGTAATGCTCAGCATCTGTATCCTGCTTGACTGCAAACTTGCTGAAGGTAGGGATTGTTTGTCTTGGACTTCGCTGCCAGTCCTTAGAACAGTGTCTGGGACACAGTGTGTTCTCAAATATTTGTTGCTGGAATAAATGAATGAACTAAATCAGTCTTTTAGGGATTTATTGTTAACCACCATGGGAAAATTAAATAAATGCAGGGAAGGAAAACATTCTAAAATTAGAAGACTACTTTCTAC
This sequence comes from Rhinopithecus bieti, assembly GCF_001698545.2. Lineage (NCBI taxonomy): Eukaryota > Metazoa > Chordata > Mammalia > Primates > Cercopithecidae > Rhinopithecus > Rhinopithecus bieti. The sequence goes on from NW_016809040.1 coordinate 770,215, forward strand.
TCTCAGCTTCTGACTCCCACTGAGCTAAGAACCAGTGTTAGGCTGGTAACTCCTATAAGCTGGTCCTCCTCCCATGCTGACCCCATCTTTACAGTTCACTTTTCACGGTCTGAAGGCACCACCAAGATAGACCCAGGAGTGACAACTCCAGTGTAGGTGTCCACTGTTGCCTTAATCTCTGTCCTGCTCCAAGTATAAATAAATTGGGGCCATTTGCTTAGATATTGGGGTTTTCTCAAGAAATCCTTTCCCTTTGTGGCATGGGTCAAATTGCTGGTAGTTAAAAAGGTGTTAACTCTTACATGAAATAACACTTTTTCTTTGTAATGACCTGACTGGAAAGCTTCTGTGTCATCACTTCTCATTTCTTGTTTGAAATCAGCAAACTGGATTCAGTAGACATGAACTTAAGCCTCATGAAAGTGGGGGTTTGGTCTGTTTTGCTCACTGCAATACCTCCAGGGCCTAGCAGCATGACTGGCACATATTTGTTCAAAGTGAATACTCACACCTTCACACTCTCCCTAGAGAGCTGTTCTTGTAGGCCTCTCAAATGTAGGATTTAGGGAAGTTAAAAAAAATTAAAACGTTTCAGCATCACCCACAGGTGAGGCTATTCTGCAAAATATGTTAATTGTCTTGAGGTATGTTTCGTCTGGAAAAAACGTATTTCCACAGACACAAATCAAAGGTGTTTATTAAGTGCTGTGTGCCCTGTTTCTGGATTCCCAGTCAAGTGGGACTCCAGACGTCGTAACACAAGAAGGAAGTTCTGCCAAGCAAAATGAGGGCAGCAGGGGGAAACCAGTTTCACCAGGTTCCGCCTTTTCTCGTTCACTTCCGCCCTTCCCAGTTCCTGAGCAGACAGGTGGGGCCGCATTCTGTCTGACCGGAAAGGGCGGGTCGCAGGGTTCCCCAAACTTCCGGCGCGCAGCAAGGCGGCCTCGCCAGTTGTTCTAACGCGAGGCGCGCGAGCTGCTGGATGACGTCACGGAAGGGGGGAAAAGAGGGCGGCACTCGAGTGGGTGCGCATGCGCAAGAAGGTGCCTGCCCGACTGGCGCAGAGCAGGCTGAGAGGGTCTTCCCAGCGTAGGCGGGATTTCCAGTGTTACTTGGGGACTAGCTGCCTTTCTGGCAGCAGGCAGGAAGCCGCAAAAAGTTTGTGAGCCCGCGAGCCTGTAGCGGACGTGGAAAAAGAACGTATGTGAGAGAGACTTATGCCTCATTTAGCAAATCACTGTAATATGCTCTGGTGTGGGGCGTGTGGATCGGAGAAATCCCATCTTCCAAGGGTCCTTGGTCGGACAGAAAGGGAAGGCGGGGCCAACAGAAGTTAAAATACTACCGTATGCAGTTCTAGCGGATTTCATTCATTCATTTTTATGTGTCAGGGTGAGATGGTTGTTAGTCCATATTCTGGTGTATATTAATCAAATTGCTATTCTTATAACTATTCTCTGGCGGGAAGAGTAGGGGAGTTGTCAGTGGAAAGGATACATTTGGAACTTGGAGCTGTGTCCCAGAAGGGCTTTTGGGCGAAATGCTGTGAATTTTGCCAAACACCGCCCCGCCTCCGCCTCTGCCCCAAGCTCCTTAAGGTTTGAACCAGAGAACGTAATTTACAACAGGTAAAATTTAGAATAAAAGCCAGAGGGAATATAAATCTAGCTATAAAGCTAGAAAAACACACGAATTTAAGATTGAGGGAGACCAAGTCAACCAGAAAAATCAGGTAGCATTGATCCTATCTTGTTTGGGCTGGGTCAACATTTCAAAGCAGAGGGAGGGACAGAATAACCTTTGGAAGATACTTCGACTGAACGGGACGGCTGTTGTCAGGTTTCGTGGTGTGTCACTGGCTGTTAATTCCCTGCTATTGCTTTGTTTCTAGGCCCCTCCTCAAGTGTCTGGCTTAAAGACGCCACCCAGGGAAGGGAACTCTGACTAGCTAAGGAGGCCATTCTTGATGTTGCTTCTAGATCTCATGTCATCACCGAGACCTCAGCTGCTGGTGGCAGCTGCTCAGCAGACCCTTGGCATGGGAAAGAGACGGAGTCCACCCCAAGCCATCTGCCTTCACTTAGCTGGAGAGGTGCTGGCTGTGGCCCGGGGACTGAAGCCAGCTGTGCTCTATGATTGCAACTGTGCAGGGGCATTAGAGCTCCAGAGCTATCTGGAGGAGCTGCAGGGGCTTGGCTTCCTGAACTTTGGACTTCACATCCTTGAGATTGGAGAAAACAGCCTGATTGTCAGTCCTGAGCATGTATGTCAGCACTTGGAGCAGGTGCTGCTTGGTACCATAGCCTTTGTGGATGTTTCCAGCTGCCAGCCTCACCCTTCTGTCTGCTCCTTGGACCAACTTCAGGACTTGAAGGCCCTCGTGGCTGAGATCATCATACATTTGCAGGGGCTGCAGAGGGACTTATCTCCCTCTGCAGTCTCCCACAGCAGGCTCCATTCCTCAGACTGGAATCTCTGTACTGTATTTGGGATCCTCCTGGGCTATCCTGTCCCCTATACCTTTCACCTGAACCAGGGAGATGACAACTGCTTAGCTCTGACTCCACTACGAGTATTCACTGCCCGGATCTCATGGTTGCTAGGTCGACCCCCAATCCTGCTGTATTCCTTTAGTGTCCCAGAGAGCTTGTTCCCAGGCCTGAGACACATTCTAAACACCTGGGAGAAGGACCTCAGAACCCGATTTAGGACTCAGAATGACTTTGCTGATCTCAGCATCTCCTCTGAGATAGTCACACTGCCGGCTGTGGCCCTCTGACTTTAACTCTCCTCTCATATAGAAGGTACTCAGTAAATGATCATCTCTAGGTTGGGGATGGCAAATAATCATCTCAACTGCCAATTCCAAATGTCTTGAGTACACTAAGGCACAATGCTGTGATCAATTGGCTGCAAATGCAAAGGGCATGTAAACAGGTAGTGGTGGTGCTAGTAGCAAATTGGTAGATAGTACCTACTTGCCATTTCTATGCTAGGAAGTCCTTTTCACTGGATAAGAGGTAGAAGGAAAGAGGTGATAGAGGAAAAGCAGGGTGGTGGAAGACAAGCCAAACACTCTTGCATGATAACCGTCTAAATATACCTGCTCTGTGTGGGTGCTGTCTGCTAGGAAAGTAGGGCTGGGGGTTTCTCTGCGTGTTTATATGCCTGCAACTGAATTTGAGGAGAGTAGGCCACCAGTATGCTTAAATATGTGGTACTTGTTAATGTAATACACCTTTCAGGAATAAACTGAGAGTTCTGAGGAACAGTCTGGTCAGGTGAAGTTTATTTACACTAGGTTAAGAAAATAACAAAAAGTCAGAAATCCTAAGTCAGTTGAAAAGCCCAAGCTGTAATGTACCCAAACCTTCTGAGTTTTTTGTTGAGTTGCTTGCTTCTGATTTTCACCCAAGACAGTTGTCACAAATTATTCAGATCATCAGGTTGTCTTTATTGGCCAGGAACACTGCCAGTGCTGCAGCAATCACCACCATCAGCATTGGGAGCCATCGCCCACATTGCCTCTGCAGAGGGACAGGGAGACAGAAGAAAGTGGCCATGAGTTGACTGGAAAAGATATAGGCAAAAATCTTTCTTCTTCCTACTCTAGCCCAGTGGAAAACCCTGGGTTGGTGGTGGAGAAAAAACTTTTTACTCTGTCTCCCACTCTGTCACCTGTCTTGGGGTAAAACCACTTAACCAGTGTTCTCTGGCCCAGGGAGCCATATCCATCAGGGACCAGATATATAAATACTGATATGAATAATGAAGGGTGGAAAATAACTCAGCAAAATTGTATTCTTTGTTTGTATTCCCCAGTACTTTTGTTGTCCTTCTATTCTTGCCACCATGCTTATCATAGACTAAAAGAACACCCTTTCATACTTTAGCTAAGAGTAAGTCTTTCCTTCTGGCATTGAGAGTTCCATGAAAGTTGGGCTTTGATGCACGAGTCCAGTGTTTTTTCCAATGGTTGCCATAATGTCAGTATGTTATAAACCAAGCACAGTGGGACAGGATGGCCAGTTGTTGGTGTGGGCTGATACATTTTATCTGCAAATCTTAGTTGAGGAAGGAATCGTCCCATCATCCAGGGCTTTATGGGAAGGAGGGACCCTCTTACTCTGGGAGGCAGCTGCTGGCTCTGGTTCAGCTCTTCTCGACAGTGCTGCAGCTTACGCAGGCAGGAGAGATACTCGTCACTGAGGTTGTCTAATTCTGAATGCAGTTCTCTGCACTGGGGAGAACATCACCAAAGTCATCACTGTCACTTCTGTCTAGGACAGAGCCAGGTAAGGGAGACTGCCCTGTGTAAGTTTCACTCATTTGGAATTTTTACCACCATCCTCCCTTCCCAGCCATTCTCAGGGATTTGAGTTTGTCTTTTGACTGTCTCACATTGTCTGGAATGTGTTCATTTTAAATGATTGACAATAGTGCATATTATAATATTACATTTTATACATTTAAGTTCTTTTATATGACTTTACGTGCAAGTGCTTTGCAAATGAGAGACACTGAAAAATGAGGTTCTTATAGCACAAACAACCTAGAAGTGACCTTAGTACAAGTTTCTTTCCCAGGAGCTAGTTGCATATGAATACTTCTGGGGATGTGTATGTTTGTGAGTTGTACAAAGGAAGAGTTTTACTCTTTAAAAGACGTGTAAGGACTTAAGATACTCAATATGGGACGACATATTGAGAAGTTAATATTTTTATTAAATGTGTTTGAGTTTTGGTCGACTTTCTAAAAGGTAACCAGTTAATAAAACCTTGAATAGGAGTTGGTGTAAATAAGGAAGGGAAAAGATTGACAAGTCAGCCCAGAAGCACAGACACTTTATGTAGGCAAATGAATATCTGTGGGTATCTAGTCACAGCTTAAACTTTGAAATCCCTGCTCTTTGGCTGCCTCCCAGGTTTCTCTGCTATTCTGCAGATGAGCCCTCACTGTCTCAGATCACCCTCTCACCTCCTTTTCCTTGGCCTGGAGCTGCAAAGTCTTCTTTTGCAGCTGGTCTCTGAGATCCCAGTCTTTCTCCTTCCCTGTACCCTCAGGCTCCACTTCGTTAGGGAAGGACTTTGGACTCCACACGGGCAAAGCCTGATCTAAAAAAGCAGCCAGATTCTTGGTGATAGTGAGGCCCACACCTCTGAGGAAGGGCCCTGAGGGTGAGCCACTAGGAGTGGGGAGAGGGGAGGGAACTTGGGAGGACGTGCTCTTGGCTAGACTGATGGCATTCTTTGACATAAAGGTTAACTTCCACTAGGCCCCTGCTAAGCTTGGACAGACAGCTGGAATCTGAGCTCCTTGAGGGCAAGATTGGCATCTTTTCTTTGTATCCCCAGTCTTATCTAGTGCTAAATAATTTTAGTGAATACTTATTAATTGAATTTCATTGGTTGTATGTCACATTCTTCCTAGTTTGTCAGATAAGTTTGGTGGATGCTTTAATATAACCCCTTTTCCCTGATGTCCTCATTTGAAGTTGTGAAGATGGCAGTCATATCCTAAAATTTAATTTCATATGGTTAAAGATGGTTTTTTAGCCACCCTGCAGTCTTAGTCTTGGTGAAAAGAGCATGGACTAGGAGTCAGAAGTTTTGGATTGTTGTAGCTGTGTTGTTAGTCTGTGCCACCATAGACCTTCATGTTCTTATGCATACTATGTGGGCATAAACATTTCTGCATTATCTATTATATTATGCCCAGTGATTGTGAGGAGAAAACAAAAGGTCATGTGTAGTGGACAGGTGAGGAGCTATTGCCCCTCTGTATACACAGTGAATTCTCAGGAAACATGGACAGTAGACTCTCTAGGGCTAAGAGTGAGTTGACTCTGGCATGCTATGTGGTTTGGGGCTGGGGAGTTGGATGTGATTTGGAAAATCAAGTGTGTAAAAATTGACATGAAATCCTGAGTTCAAAATAAATTTATTGAAATGTTCAACATAAACATGTGCTTTCAGAGAGAATAGAAACCCTTTTTCACAGTTTATATACCTCAGGATAGAAGGCTAACTAGTTGAAGTGTCCTCAGAGCCAATGATCAGTCTTTAAAAAGCTCCCACACATCCTGGACTTAACAGACACTCAGAACTGGCTGGGACTCCAGGAGGTCATGTAGTCCATCCCGCTGCCTCTGGGCAGGTAAGGGAAGAGCAATATCTTAGAATCTGTGGTTAATAAATTTGCTGACCTTTCTTTGTTAAGAGTTTCTCCTGTTCTTGAAGCTGTAAGGATTGATTCTGAAGCAGACCTGTTGGAAAACACAAGGAACTTGTCTATGCTAGCATATTTACTACACAGAGTTTCTTTTCAGAACTTTGCCTAGAACCTTAGTTATTAAATATGTTCCCATCTGCTATGTGTTGAATTTTGTCCCCCAGAATCTATATGTTGAAGTCCTAACCCTCAGTACCTTAAATTATGACCTTATTTGGAGATAGGTTCTTTAAAAGATAATCAAAATAAAATGGGGTCATTCAGGTGGGCCCTAATCTAATATCACTGGTGTCCTTATAAGAAGGAGAAATATGGACACAGATATGTTCATGGGAAAGACAATGTGAAGAGACACAGAGAGAAGACGGCCATCTACAAAGCCAAGGAAAGAGCCCTGGGATAGATCTTTCCCTAAATGCCCTCAGAAGGAAACACCCCTGCTGACATCTTGGATTTCTAGTCTCCAGAACTGTGAGACAATACATTTCTGTTCTTCAAGGCACCCAGTCTGTGGTACTTTGCTATGAATATAGCATCCTTATTTCTCCCCCTACCATGTCTCTATCTTCAAGTCTTTGCTTGAAGACTTTCCCTTTCCTCTGTGGTTGCTTTGTTCTCTTAATAATCATTGCTGTTTGCATGAAGCTTCTGTATCAGGTGTCAGAGGTTAAAGTGGTGGGCAACCAGCAGCGGTATTAATTGAGTCAGGTTCTCCAGCTTTTCAGAAATGCTTTTCTTCTGAAAAGTCCCTTTTCCTCTTTGGGCCCAATATGTAGTTTTGAAGTGGACTGAGGCATGTATAGTGTAAGCTTATTTTCTAAACCATCTCTAGTGACAGGTCTATGTGACACATTCATGTACTTATAAATTACAATATATAAAATAAGAACTGCTTTAGGAAACCCAGTACTTAAAACAAAATCTGCAATTCTGGGGGAAATGTAAGTGGTGTCATTGGCATGGAAGGCGAAAAGTAGAAAAAAAAGAACAAAGGCTAATACATAATTTATGGAGAGCTATGTAAATGACCTCACTTCACAAGAAGAGGGTCTGAAAATGCACAGAGTTAGAGCATATGCCAAAGACTGGGCCATTAGTCCCTACTCTGGGTGCCTTTTATGGGCCAGGAGCCCCAGGAAAAGCCTGTGGACTTTCAGAATCTGGAAAGCGAACTTACTCTGCAACTGCTGTACTCTGGTCACCAGGGTGAGTTTCTCCGCCTCTGATCTTTTTAGTTGATCTGAAAATGCAATAATGCAAGCCAAAATAAAGGAACCCAAGACTTAATGAACTCAGTACTTAAGGATGGAAATTAGTAATAGATGCTGTCTTGTCGTGGCCTCTAACGTGTCTTCTGGAAGTTGTGTCCCAGTTCTGAAGAGGTAAACCAGAAGCCAAGTACCTCAGGTTTTGTGCATCAACAATGTTGGGTTGCATTGAGGCTTGTCTTTACACACTATCTAGTCCTCAGACACAGAGGCTATGACTGAGAGACTTTCTCTATGCCTTGTGTTTCAACTGGCCTTTCCCTTTCAAATTAGGAATGTGGCCTTGACATATGTGACTGATGTGGGAGCAGCTGTGATCTGGCCCAGAGGGATGGGCTAAAAAAGAGAGCTAAACAAAAGGATACTCTGTCTGTTACAGTGAAATTAATTTTCAATTTTAGATGATTAAAACAGCCCTGCCTCTCCCTCAAGGTAAAATGAGATTACAAAGCCAATCAACCAATCAAGCAAACAAATAAAAGGCTGAAGCCTTTCTCTTAACTCAGTTTCTTTTTTCTTAGCTCACTTGGCCATGGCTCCCATGTGCCCAAAGCCTCCAAGGAGAAGAGTACCTTGTAGGTCCTGAGTATCCAAGCTGCACAGGTCTCTGTCCCCTTGCAGGCATTCAATCTTGGCCTGCAGTTCCTGGTGCTCATTCTCCAAAAATCGCAGGGCCTGGTTCATCTGTAAGTCCCTGCTATCTGCTCCCTGTAAGGAGGAGGAGGGGCCATATAGAAGGAGGTCAGTGTTGGGGTGGAGGTTGGGGGCAGGTACCATGGAAGAGGAAAATATAGAAAATTCTGGAGTTTTAGAGATAGAAGGAATGTTAGGTAGATGAGAAAATAGAGAAATCTTTCTTTTTTCCTATTCTTCCCTTTGCTTTGTTCCTCACATTTATAACAGCAAATTAGACTTGATATTCACAAGGAACTCGTGTCTTTTATTTATTTTTATTTTTAGAGATGGGGTCTCACTTTGTCACCCAGACTGGAGTGCAGTGGTGCCATCATAGCTCATTGCAGCCTTGACCTATTGGGCTCAAGCAATCCTCCCACCTTAGCCTTCTGAGTAACTGCGACTATAGGCATGTGCCAGTAGTTTTGAAGTGGACTGAGGCATGTGTAATGTAAGTTTATTTTCTAAACCATCTCTAGTGACAGGTCTAAGTGACACATTGATGTACATAAATTAGAATATATAAAATAAGAATTGCTTTAGGAAACCCAGTACTTTAAAAAAATCTGCCATTCTAGGGGAAATGTAAGTGGTTGTCATTGGCATGGGACTCATGTCTTGACACTTTGGTAAATCACCAAATTAAGGAATACGAAGTCATCAGTTTTCTAGATGTTTTCATTTTCTCTTTTATTCTTCCTCTAGCAGTATCAATTGTTTTTTTGTTAGGGTCTTTATTTTTTCCACAAAGATTCAAAGTTAAACCCTCTCCCCCCAAAATCTTCATAGGAGTTGCCTTATAGGTAATGGGAAGAAGAGAACAGCAAAGGTTGAGATGTGGATACCACTCAGAGTGACCAGTTAGGTTCACTCCTTTGATAAGACTCACATACTCTGTCTCTTATCAAGTGGGCTGTTCTGAGCCCTGTTTCAGGAAAATTATAAAGATCAGCTTTTGAGGTGGATCCTCAAAACTCCAAACCAAGTAAATAAATCTATGCAAAATAATAGCTAATATTTACTGAGTGCTTTTATGTGCCAGGCATTGTGCTAAGTACTTTACATGGATCATCTTACTTAATACTCAGAACAACCTTATGATGTAAGTACTATTATCCTCATTTTACAGATGGGGAAACCGAGTCTTAGGACAGATTGAAGATGATGGAACCCTTGAGGATGCCAAGAGTCTAATTGTAATTGCTAAATGTAATTGCTTAAAAAACACATTGGCAAAAAATGTTAGTACTCACCTGTAAATAAATTAGTGACATTTTTTCTTTGCCAACAGTGGGCAATTCTGAACTGGATGCTTTTTTGGGATGGAGTTTGGACAGTGGGTTGGGATATGACATTAGTAGGCTGATGTATATTCCAGCCAGTTCTTTTCGTTTGGATGGTGATAGTGTCATTCCAATGAACGCTTAGTTCATTTGCATGAGCAGTGCAGACATCCTTGCTAAACTCAAAATTAAATTTCAGAGCCAAAACAGTGAATTTGGTACAAAGTTGGTGGTGACTGAGGAACTGAAAGCCAGATGCTGTCAGCTGCCTTTGCAGTCCCTAATCCAGAACAGCTTCTTCATCACCACCCCTCCTCCCCATACCCTGTCTTCCCTCCCCACCCCCAGTGCCTGGTACCTGCAGTTTGGACTGAAGCACGTTGAGTTGGCTCTCCAGCTCCCTGTGCTGGGACCCAAGGGTGCTCCAGTCCTCCTTCAGAGCCTCGTACTGGCTCCTCCACTCTTCACACTTCTGCTCTGCCAGGGCCAGGGATCGCTGAGGGAGGTCAGAGAGGAGAGGGTTCCAGGGAGCTGTGCAGCTGGCTCCCTTGTTCCCCTAGCTGCCTGGAGTCCCCAACCCCAAGATCTATGTGGCATCCCCATACCTGTGTGCTCTGTAGTTGCTGCTCTGCATTCATTTTCTCCTCCAGCACTTTCTGCAGTGACTCCTTGGCCTTCTGCTCATAACTGTTTTTCTGGTCTTCCATCTCCAGTAGTACTTTTTTCATTCCCCAAGGGGAGTATTTCTGTAAATTTGATGCAATTCAACAAATACACATTGAACTTCTGTGTGCCAAATCCTGAACTGGGATACAGAAATGAAAAGAAGTTGGTTCTTCCCCCAGGCAGAGATACCAGTAATCTAGTGAGCCTTTTCTTTTAGGGTAGAGCTAGCAGGGAGAGTCCCTCAGGCAATGAGAGATGAGTAGGGGGCGTAATAAACAGTGTCTTAGGCTTGCTGGACATTATATCTGAGGCCTTCTACAAGCTCTTGAAATCCAACATGTCTAAACAGGACTCATGTTTCTAAACATGTTCTTTTTTCTTGGGGTTCCTATCTCAGTGACCAGAATCATCATCCATCTAGTCTTTTCCAAACCCTAAACCAGGGAGTCAGTCTTCATTTTCTCTCTCATTTCCTTCCAGTAATCAGTTGGTCATTGAACCTTGACAGTTTCCTTCACAGTTCATATCTGTCTCCTGTCTGTCCCTACTGCTGCTTCCTTAGTTCAGGCTCTAGTAGTAGTGTTATGTGGATTAATGCAACAGCCTCCCTTTCTTCAAATCTTGCCTCCCTTCAGTCCCTTTTCAGTCCCACATTTAGAGGGTTCTTTCTAAAATGCAAATCTGATCTTGCCGCTTCCTGCATAAATTCTCCATGGATTCTCAGCATCCTAAGAATCACATCCAAACTCCTTGTCATGGCTCCACTTACATGCCTCGACTTTCATCCCATGCTACTTCCACCTAAGCTGAGATGTTTGCAGATCCCCTAGCACTCTGTTTTTTTGGCTTCTGCTTTTACCCATATAGCTTCTTCTGCCTAAAACTGGTTAACTTCTCCTCATACTCAAGATTCAGTCCAGTATCATCAGTTCTGATAAATTGACCAACTGCCCCCATCCCACAACGTCTTATAGATTAGGCAGTTTTTCTTAGTGTTCATAGTGTTCACATAGTATACCCTGCATGCCTCTATTATTCTACTCTGTTGACTCATCTGTCTTTCATACTGGATTGTAAACTCCTTCAGGGAGGGAGCATACTGCTGCTGCTTTAAAAAAAAATCATTGTAGCTTCTCTACAATGTCTAATGAACTTAATGTTTTAAAATTAATACATTTGCGTTACAAAATTCCTCCTGGCTGCAGGATTAAGGAGACACAAGCGCAGCTTTGCAAATTCACTGGGGGTCTTGCCTTCTCCCTTTCTTTCATCTTTATGTCCTGTGATTTCGGAGAAGGCAGGCAAATTTTACTGTCAATTCTGGATTACCCACTGTATAAGCAGTAGACCAGATGACAAAAATTTAGGGATCAATATGAAATCATTTCCATTTAGCTTTGGAATTGTCTGAAATTTTGGATTTAAATTTGAGTGGGTCTTATAGTTTTGGAACTTTCATTAAAAACTAGATTCAGGAATTAACCTGGTTGAGGTCATATGTAGGGGATGTCCCAGTTATTGGACATCCAATGACCATCCATGCTGGGCACTGGTTATGTGTTATTCCCTACTGAAAATGAATAGATTGGCATTCTGGATTATATATTGGTCTCTTGTGAACTTGGTTGGCATTATTTAGTCCTGACAAAGCAAGTCATACTGAAAAAATGAAAGTTGTGGACCAAGAAACTTATAGACTCCATAAACTCTCTTCCCCTGTAAGACGCCATCTATGTGGCCAACTATCTTCTCTCTCTAACTCCAGATGGGAGAAATCTGCCTGTTTCACCCCATTCTCTTATTTGACATCTCCCCACCTTTCAGGTATCCATCACTTCTCAAGTGTGAAAGCTGATTTCTTTCTATCTCTTGTAAACCAAGATTAGGCCAATCAGGAGATTACTAATGCTGGAAAATAGTGTTACAGAAGAGCCAAGTAAAAGAGCTTTTACATTCTTCTAGGGGTTGCTAGAAAAAACAGAAAAAAGTTGCCCATGGAATGAAAATCATTTTCTAAGACTTCGTTATAACATCTAACTCATCTGTTCAAAGATTAGGATATGTAAAGGTCTGTCTGGGTGGTGTGAATCTTTACCAAGGGCCTTTCCCTACAGTTTCAGGTATTTCAAGGTTCCCCTGGAGCTGACAAAGTGGTTAGTGCTGGGATTCCTCCAGGGTGCAACGAGAAGGATACTGGGAGAAAGGGAGAGGAAGAAGGATGGAGACAGTGATCTAGTGAATTAGAGACTAAAGTGAAAATGGCCAAGCTAGAACTGGGTAAGTAGGAATCGGTGTGTTATTCTCTATCTGGTGGCATTTCTCAAAAGTAAGATTGAGGTTCAAACATTCTTCACATTTAATTCTAGATTCCCGAGATGGAAATGTCCTTCAGAATGCTTACCTGGGTACAGGTGTACAGCTGGTTTTCTAAGGATCTCAGTTTCCCCTTCAGTTTGTCTTCATTAAGCTGTCCCTGGAGCAAATGGGATGAGTTAACGAGTGTGGGAAAATCTAGTCTGCAAAGAGTTTGACTCTATATTCCTATCCTACTGCCCAGCACATGGTTGGTGCTCAAACAGTGAACTCTTTCAGGAGGCAGGCAGGAGCAAAGATGACAAAGGATGCTGAATAGAAGAGGATCTTCTCTTCTTTCTCTAGACTAGGACAAGAAAGAATCAGACTGGCCTCAAGTCCTCTTTTTACCTCCATTTTTATCAAATGGCTCAGGGTAGCATAGCAGGGGGGCCCTGGAAGGAAAGCTTCTAAGCTACCCTTTCTCTCACTACCTCTCTCCCCTCTCTAGGCACTTCTGCACTCCTCACCTCTTCTCAGTCTTGTACATGGACCTTTCCCTGTAAAATGTAGGCCAGTAAGGCTAACACAGTCTCCCCTCCCAGGAGAATGTTATTCCCTCCTTTACCCTCAATTATGAGCTTATTTGTATCTCCTCAACATTCCTATGTTGAAATCCTAAGCCCCGAGTGCCCCAGAATGTGACCATATTTGGAGACAGGGTCTTTAAAGATGTAGTTAAGTTAAAATGAGGCCATTAGGCTGGGCCCTAATCCAATATGATGGATGTCCTTATTAAAAGAGGAGATCAGGGCACTGTGGGAAGGCCACGTGGAGACACAGAGAGAGATGGCAATCTGTAAGCCGGGGAGAGAGACCACAGGAGAAAAGAACTCTGCTGACACCCCGATCTCAGACTTTTAGCCTCCAGAACTATGAGAAAATAAGTTTCTGTTTTTGAAGTTCCCCTGACTGTGGTACTTTGTCATAGCAGCCCTAGGAGGTTAATACACTTCCCTCCCTGCCACACACACCTCCACATGCACACGTACACTTCCACATGCACACATACACCTCCACATGCACACACACACCTCCACATGCACACACATGCACACCTCCATATGCACACACACACCTTCACATGCACATGCACACCTCCATATACACATATACACCTCCACCTGCACACACACCTTCACATGCACACGCACACCTCCATATACACACACACCTCCACCTGCACACACTTCACATGCACATGCACACTTCGACCTGTGCACACACACACCAAATGCACATGCACACCTCCACATGCACACACACACCTCCACATGTACACACACCTCCACCTGCACACACATACACCACATGCACACATACACGTCCACCTGCACACACACACCTCCACCTGCACACGCACACCTCCACCTGCACACGCACACCTCCACCTGCACACGCACACCTCCACATGCACACGCACACCTCCACCTGCACACATACACCTCCACCTGCACACACACCTCCACCTGCACACGCACACCTCCACGTGCACAGATACACCTCCACTTGGACACACACACACCTCCACATGCACACACACACCTCCACCTGCATACACACACCTCCACATGCACAGATACACCTCCACCTGCACACATACCTCCACCTGCACATGCACACCTCCACATGCACACGCACACCTCCACCTGCACACATACACCTCCACCTGCACACACACCTCCACCTGCACACGCACACCTCCACGTGCACAGATACACCTCCACTTGGACACACACACACCTCCACATGCACACACACACCTCCACCTGCATACACACACCTCCACATGCACAGATACACCTCCACCTGCACACATACCTCCACCTGCACATGCACACCTCCACATGCACACGCACACCTCCACCTGCACACATACACCTCCACCTGCACACACACCTCCACCTGCACACATACCTCCACCTGCACACGCACGCCTCCACATGCACAGATACACCTCCATCTGCACACATACACACCTCCACATGCACACACACACCTCCACCTGCACACGCACACCTCCACATGCACAAATACACCTTCACCTGCACATGCATACCTCCACATGCACATGCACACTTCCACCTGCCCACACACACCTCCACCTGCACACGCACACCTCCACCTGCACACGCACACCTCCACATGCACAGATACACCTCCACCTGCACACACCTCCACATGCGCACACACACCTCCACATGCACAGATACACCTCCACGTGCACATGCACACCTCCATCAGCACACGCACACCTCCACCGGCACACACACACCTCCACCGGCACACGCACACTTCCACTTGCCACATACACCTCCACCTGCACACATACACCTCCACATGCACAGATACACCTACACCACACACACACACACACCTCCACCTGCACACACACACACCTCCACCTGCACACATACCTCCACCTGCACACGCACACCTACACCTGCACACACACCTCCACCTGCACACACATCTCCACCTGCACACACACACCACATGCACAGATACACCTCCACCTGCACACATACACACCTCCACGTGTACACACACACCTCCACCTGCACATGCACACCTCCACATGCACAAATACACCTTCACCTGCGCACGCACACCTCCACATGCACACGCACACTTCCACCTGCCCACAGACACTTCCACCTGCACACGCACACCTCCACATGCACAGGTACACCTCCACATGCCCACACACACCTCCACATGCACAGATACACCTCCACATGCACACACACACCTCCATCGGCACACACACACCTCCACCAGCACACACACACCTCCACCGGCACATGCACACTTCCACCTGCACACATACACCTCCACCTGCACACGCAAACGTCCACATGCACAGATACACCTCCACCTGCACACACACACACCTCCACATGCACACACACACCTCCACATGCACAGATGCACCTCCACCTGCACACGCACACCTCCACCTGCACACGCACACTTCCACCTGCACACATACACCCCCACCTGCACACATACACCTCCACCTGCACATACCCCTCCACCTGCACACGCAAACCTCCACATGCACAGATACACCTCCACCTGCACACATACACACACCTCCACATGCACAGATACACCTCCACCTGCACATGCACACCTCCACCTGCACACGCACACTTCCACCTGCACACATACACCCCCACCTGCACACACACCTCCACCTGCACATGCACACCTCCACATGCACAGATACACCACCTGCACACACACACTTCCACCTGCACACGCACACCTCCACCTGCACACACACACCTCCACCTGCACACACACACCTCCAGCTGCACACGCACACCTCCATATGCACACGTACACCTCATGCACACACACACCTTCACATTACACATGCACACCTCCACATGCACACCTTCACATTCACACGCACACCTCCATATGCACACACACACCTCCACATGCACAGGTACACCTCCATGTGCAGATACACCTCCATATGCACAGATAAACTTTCATATGGGCGCACACACACCTCCATATGCACACACACCTCCACATGCACAGATACACCTCCACCTGGACACACACATCTCCACCTGCACACACACACTTCCACCTGCACACACACACCTCCAGCTGCACACGCAAACCTCCATATGCACACGTACACCTCATGTACACACACCTTCACATGCATATGCACACCTCTACATGCACAGATACACCTCCACATGCACACGCACACCTCCACATGCACATGCGCACCTCCACATGTACACACGCACCTCCACATGCACACACACACCTCCATATGCACAGATACACCTCCATATGCACAGATACACCTTCACATGGGCACACACACACCTCCACATGCACACACACCTCCATATACACACACACCTCCACCTGCACATACACACCTCCACCTGCACACACACACCTTCACATGCACACACATAGCTCCACATGCACACGCACACCTCCACCTGCACACATACACCTTCACATGAACACATACGCCTCCATATACACACACATACTTCCACCTGCACACACACCTTCACATGCACACGCACACCTCCATATGGACACACACACTTTCGCATGCACACACACACCTCCATATACACACACATACTTCCCCCTGCACACACATACCTTCACACGCACACGCACACCTCCACACGCACACGCACAATTCCACCTGGACACACACACTTCCATCTCCACACACATACCTCCACCTGCATACGTACATTTCCACATGCACATGTACATGTTAGACTCAAGATGAGAACTTCTTTAAGAAAGCAAGAAATGGAGAGATATTAAAACAGAGTAAGAGCGGCAGGGGGTGTAAGGGAGCTTCCCAGAAAGTCACATTCTATTTATTCATAAGCTGGGTCTGTCTAATGGTATTTTGGACATTCCAAGAAAGATGCTAATCTCAAGGGCGAGAGGGGAGCAAGGTCGGCACGAAGAGCCAATCTCTGTTTCTCAGTTTTTCAGTATTTCAGCTGAGTAGCTACAGCTTCCCTGCCACTTTGTTGTCCCCTCCCTTTGTAGACTTGCCCCTTTTGCCCAGGTAGAGGTTTTGTTCTTCTAGCCTGGAGTTTTGTGTAGGGTGTATGTGTGTAGGGGAGGGGGTGGGGGAGCCATCAATGAGAGCCAGTTTTCCAGAGAAAGGGCAGTGACCGGTTTTCCTATCCTTTCTCTGGCTTTTTCCAACCAGGCCAAGTGGGACACTTGTGAGGTCTTGAAATTCCACCTCTCTTTAGGCCTGAGACGCCATGGGCCCTCTCAGCCAGATGGCCTGGACGTTTCCATCTCTTGTAACATTTCCGGTCTGTAACGGTCTGGGGGTAGAGGAGGGGGCTCGGCTTTGAGGTCTGCCTCCCTCAGTGAGTTTCAGGGTGCCTGGGGGAGGCAGGAAGTGGTATCTCGCAGCTCCTGTTTTGATCTTGTTTGGCTTATTCTTCTAACCATGGGAGCCAGGGGGTGCCCCCACCCTTTCTGCTTCCTGTG
Organism: Rhinopithecus bieti; assembly: GCF_001698545.2. Lineage (NCBI taxonomy): Eukaryota > Metazoa > Chordata > Mammalia > Primates > Cercopithecidae > Rhinopithecus > Rhinopithecus bieti. The sequence goes on from NW_016809040.1 coordinate 787,709, forward strand.
TTACTCAGCTGGGGCTTGCAAAAGCAAAAGTGTTGCCAAAATAATTTTTTAAAGTGCCTCCTGCTATTAATGTTTTTCCTAACCTCTCATGTGAGGGAAAGCAGAGAGTCAGGGATTTGGCATCTACAATAAGCACAGGGCTTTGGGACCGATGGAAGACGTGGAGAAAGACTTCTACTGTTTGAGCTTTGAAGTAACTGGTAAAACGCTGCATTCTGCTGTGACCTGTTCATTGTCAATCCACAGGTCCTGAACTGGCTCTACACCTACCTCCTCTGGTTCACATCTTCCGGCTCCGCACATTTGCCTTTGCCCAGACTCTTTCTATGCAGAATGCAATCAAACCTACCAAGTTTAAGGTTTATCTTGCTATATTTGGGGAAGAAAACAGGCCTAAGGCAATATTCTTAAAATTTTCCCAGTCTCCTACCCTTTTGGGGTATCTCCTCTCTCCCCATTCCATAGTATGGCTTTAATCCAATATTTTACCTCTTTCAACTGTTTTTATATTGGCCCAACCCCAGATTACTTTTCCATTTGTGTTGCAGCGGAAGACAATTTACAATAGCCCCTTCAGTGGGGATGAAGGGCCACCCAAGTCTGAAGCTTGAACGAAACCTCTTTCCATAGCTCTGCTTTTCTGGACTCCCCAAGACGTCACAAAAGTCGCAGCCAAGTTGTTGCAAATGGGGCATGTAGTTTGCTGGTCTGAGCCCCAGGGCTCCCCACACTGAAGCCCAGTGTTACAGTATGTGGTAAGAAGCACTTTTTACAGGCCTACCGCTGATGTTCTAGGCAGTTAGACCCCTGGAGCCCAGGGCTCAGAGGGCATATAACCCCCAGTGAAGAGAGGAGCAAGGCGGAGGCCATACACACCTGGTGCCGATCTGAGGTCTTCAGCTCCTGCTTCTGCGTGGTTTTCCCCTGCCTCTGATCTGCTCTCCAGAAACACCACCACCTCACCACGGAAGCACCAGCCCACAGCTCATCTCTCTGCTCTAGTAGAGGTTGCTTAGGGCTTGCAGCCAATCCCCGCTGCGCTGTCATCTCAAGATCTTAATTCCATGATGCAGATCTTCAAACCCAAGTCTGCCCTGCTCTCGTTTTTGTATTGCACAATATTGAAAGCTTGCTTTCTCTGCTAGTAGAGCTGTTTCTGCCCTGAAGGTTGGACCCTGTTCAGGACCCCAGGGCCTATGGTATCCAAAAGGCCCAGAGACATCTGGAGGTGAAGCCAATGGAGGGAGCTGATCCTTGGGGTTCTAATAGGGAGTTTGTGGTGAGTTCTCAGCATGTGAAGTTAGAAATTCAAATTTATGAAGGTCAAATGGCAAAAATAAAGATCTGAACCAGTTCTGGCCACTTTCTTCCTATTATTTTCCCCAGATACCACAGTTTGGGGCTATACTTTTATTGAAGTTGAGGCTTTCATGGAAGAGATAGAGAGTTGAATTGCCTTATTTTAAGGGAAACAATAGCTGTTAACTGAAAAGTCTGAGACTGTTTTCTTTAAAACTGGAAGCTAGGGGTTGGTAGGGAGGAGGGACGAAGAAGAGAAGGGTGAGGATTGGGAGGGGTGAGAGGAAGGGAGGGAGAAAACCACAACCAAGGGAACTTCTGCTCTTGGGCTAGAGCATGGGGTGAAACTCCTCCTTGGAGACAAACCCAGAAATGTCTCTTAATATATCCCCCCTCATTCCCATAAAGCTTGCTTTGATTCAAGCTCTGGTTGTGTCTTACCTGGGATATTACAAGACTTTCAACTCCCCCAGTCCCAGCTTGGAGCCAGGGTTCTTATTGCTATGAATCCTTGAAACCTCCCTGCTCTTTTTTTTTTCGAGACAGGATCTTGCTCTGTTACCGCATGCAGGAGTACAGTGGTGCAGCCTGGACCTCCTGGGCTTAAGCGATCCTCCTGCCTCAGCCTCCCAAGTAGCTGGGACTATAGGTGTGTACTACCATGCACGGCTAATTTTTTTTTTTCTTTATTTTTTTTTTTAGTAGAGATGAGGTCTCACTATGTTGCCCAGGCTGGTCTTGATCACTCAAGTGATCCTTCTGCCTTGGCCCCCCAAAGTGTTGGGATTACAAGTGTGAGACACTGCATCCAGTTGGAAGTTAGAGAATCTTTTGAGACAGAGATCTGATCATTCACAAGTCATTTCCTCAGATAGTATTTGCATACCTTCTAAGGATGAGCCAGACATTGCTAAGTGTAGAACTCTAAACCTCAATAAGGCATAGTTCCATTCCTACTCAGCTTATTACCTACAGTAGTGTTTCTCAAGCTGGGTAGCATGCATTCTAATGGATCTCTGATTTTATATATTTACATCTATGGGTTTCCTTTAAAAATGGGTCCATGCATTATTCAAGTTTGAAATACCTTGTTCAACAGAAAAAGTTTAAGACCTATAATTCTAAAGACCTGTCTGAGATCCTTTCTTTGGCACTACTTTGACATACCTTCTTTTCAGCCATACTCTGCATACCCAATTCTTTGCCATACATAGGCCTGTAATCATTCCAATTCCTTTACCTTAAACACTCTTCTACTTTCTGCTTTTTTTCCTCATCATCACTCTTGCTTCTCTACTGGTGAGCTCCTACTCATCCTTCAAGATTCAGCTAAAATGGTTTCTTTATTTTTATTTTTTGAGACAGAGTCTTGCTGTGTCACACAGGCTGGAGTGCAGTGGCGCAATCTCAGCTCACTGCAACCTCCAGCTCCTGGGTTCAAGCGATTCTTGTGTTTCAGCCTCCCGAGTAGCTGGGACTTCAGGCATGTACCATCACACTCAGCTACTTTTTGTATTTTTAGTAGAGACGGGTTTTCACCATGTTGACCAGGCTAGTCTCGAACTCCTGGCCTCAAGTGGTCTCCCCACCTTGGCCTCCCAAAGTGCTGGGATTATAGGTATGAACTGCCGTGCCTGGCTAGGTTTCCTTCCTTTAAAGCCTTCCCTATTCCACCTCTGGCAGAATAATTGCTGCCTTCTTTCTCTTTTCCCTGCATCTGCTGTATGCACTGCTGCTATAGCCTTATTATACTGTTTTGGTGTTATTTATTACATGTCTCTGTCTTCATGGCTGGACTGTGAGCTCCTCAAGAGTTAGGACCATAATGCTTTTTGTCCCTGTAGCACAAGACCCAGCACAGAGTTGGAACTTATCAAATGACTGTCAAACAAATGAGCGAGATGATCTCAATTTAGTTCAGGACCAGAAACCACCTCACATGCACAGCTATCTGCCCCAAGTTCCTACTCTCAATGAAAATGATCTAACAGTCAGGAGCCCTGACCGTGGATTGAAAAATCCAGGTACAATGTCTGACATGAGGAGCAAGGCTGAGCTTAGGAAGTCTTATTTTAACATCGCCGCAACTTCTCAGTTTTGTTCCATACTCTCCCATCATCTTTCTTTCTCTGCTGAAGCTATCTTTGAGGTAGGGTGACATGTCACACAGGCCGGTGAGGTTGTGTGCTCTGTCTCTTTCCACCTGGTGCTTTATGCTTTGGTGGTGTCGAGCTGCTTGTAGCTCATACTAATACATGAATTTATAATATATACTAATTTACAGGTTTCAACATGGGGATTCTGAGGAACCTTGGGAATCCCCAAGACCCTTTTAAGGGATGAGCAAAGTCTTACTTTTCCTAATGACATATTTGTGTAAGACTGAATTTTTCTTTATGTTTAAACCAATAGATTGAATACAGAAGTAAATAGGAGAATCTAGCTGTCTTTTTTTCAGGCAGACATTAAAAATATTTGCAAAAGGGTAAAGCAATGACACTCCTGTCACTAATTTTGTTTTGAAAATGGTTCTTTTCTTTTCTTTTTTGAGATAGAGTTTCACTCCCATCGCCCAGGCTGGAATACAGTGGTACAATCTTGGCTTACTGCAACCTCTGCCCCTGGGGCTCAAGAGATTTTCCTGCCTCAGCCTCCCGAGTTGCTGAGACTACAGGTGCATGCGAATGCACCTGGCTAATTTTTTGTATTTTTAGTAGAGACAAGGTTTTGCCATGTTGCCCAGGCTGGTCTTGAACTCTTGAACTCAAGTGATCTGCCTGCCTTGGCCTCCCAAAGTGCTGGGATTACAGGTGTGAGCCACCGCGCCCAGACTGTTTTTCTTAAAACATATAATTTAGATTAGCATGACATATTTTACTATCATTTTAAAATTAATAATTCTTTCTCAATTTGTCTTAATTTCTTTCTTCTTTCTTTTTCTTTCTTTCTTTTTTTTTTTTTTTGTGAGAGGGAGTCTTGCCTTGTCACTCAGGCTGGAGTGCAGTGTCACGATCTTGGCTCACTGCAACCTCCACCTCTCGGGCTCAAGTGATTCTTGTGGCCCAGCCTCCGGAGTAGCTGAGATTACAGGTGTGCACCACCACGCCTGGCTAATTTTTGTATTTTTAGTAGAGACAGGGTTTTGCCATGTTGGCCGGGCAGGTCTCTAACTCCTGACCTCAGGTGATCTTCCTGCATTGGCCTTCCAAAGTGCTGGGACTTACAGGTGTGAGGCACTGTGCCTGGCCAACTGTTTTAATTTCTAAAATGGTAAATAAAAACATCTCTTATATATTTCCAATAATTGAAAAAGTATGAAGGAATCCTGAAATAAAAAAATTGGAGAACCATTTTATTAGACTGTGTCATGCCTTTAGATTTTTTTTTTTTTTGAAATGGATTCTTGCTCTGTTGCCCAGGCTGGAGTGCAATGAGGTGATCTCAGCTCACTGCAACCTCCGCCTTCTTGGTTCAAGCAATTCTCCTGCCTCAGCCTCCTAAGTAGCTGGAATTACAGGCATGTGCAACCACACCCAGCTAATATTTTGTATTTTAGTAGAGACGGGTTTTGCCCTGTTGGCCAGGCTGGTCTTGAATTCCTGACCTCAGGTGATCCACCCGCCTCGGCCTCCCAAAGTGCTGGGATTACAGGTGTGAGCCACCACGCCTGGCTTGCCTTTAGATCTTTGCCTATACCCCAACTAGAATACTATTTCTGCTTCCATATTTTCCTGGCAAATGCTTATATAAGCATTCCCCTGGCTCTTTACTTCTCTGGAGTCACTCATTCCTTCTTGTATTTTCCTATATCTTAAAAACATTTCTTTTATTTTTCATGTTTTTGTATTGTTTAGTCATGTGTCTTTCTTACAAAACCATGAGCCTTCTCAAAGCAAGAACCCTATCTAAATAATCTCATTATTTCTAGTGCTAGTCCAGTGTTCTGTATAGAGGACATAACCTATGAATATTGTACATTGAATGGACCGAAATCAAAGGCCTGAATTTTAGCTCCAGATCTGCCACTAACTAGCTGTGTGACTTTTGGCAAGTTACTTGACCCCTATGAAACTCAGTGTCTTCCTGGGCAAAATAAGAGTATTAGACCAGATTGTCTCTAAGGTCCCTTCCCACTCTGATATTTTTGTTTGGACTGAGTGTGTACGTGGCATGCTAGTTTGGATAAATATTGGTGTGAATCCCATACAAAAATATTTGGCATTTACCATATTCAGTAATATAAACTATATTGGGGTCTTCCTTCATTCCTTCCAACAAATTAAAAAACGGGAATTCTTGCCACTTTTGGTTCTGGGTCTTCCTTGGATATGTAGCACCATGACCCTCAGGTGATGACCCATATATTTACTGTGACCTGTTTGACTTCTAGGTCTGAGCACTATCCGCCTCATCTTCTGCCTCTTCCCAGCTCACTTTTCAGTAGTGAGAAAACCCCTTCTCTTACTGTGATGATGTGGAAAGAAAAATGAGATAGGAACACATAGAAGCCCATGAGTTTTGTTCAAAAAAAATTTCATTCCCTTACCTTCCAAGAGCTGTCAGAGGCCTGAATCAGAGTGGACAGTAGGTCTTGGAGAATCACCATTTTCTGTTTTAGGACCAGCTCCCTTTGTAGGGCCTCCTGGGGGTGCGGGAAAAAAGTGCAAGAGGGTAAGATTAACCTGGAGGATCAGCGGGTAGGTGGATGGAGGAACTGAGGGGAGAGGTCACATGCCACTTACTTTGAGGTAATCGGAAAGCTGGATGATTTCCTGGAGAGAAAGAACAAGGGTATTCAAAATGTCTCTAAGTCCCCTGAAACCCTGTGACATAGAACCTACACCTGGGTTGGCTTGTGTAGAGCAAACCTCTTCTGCTTGGGCTCTTGACAGCGTCCATTTAGTCCCCATGTCTATGCTCAGTATCCCCTTGCCATCCAGGAAGAAGATGCCCCTCCATCCCAGCCAAGTTTATCATGGAATTCCAGAATGTCAGAGCTTAATACTTTCTGATTCGACCCCTTCAAAGTGAATATGTGCTTACCTTATCCAGAACTGCAACTCCGTAACTGGAAAGAGAAGAAATTGAAAATAATGATAATGGACTAAAGAATCAAGTCAGGAGGCAGTGGGTTGATTCCTTCTGAAATCCCTTCTGAAGAGCCAGTAGGGTGGGGAAGGGCTTCCTCTTTCTTAATTAAAGTGGACATAGAAATTCATTGTGTTCTCTCTAGAGAGGAATGAATGGGATGTGAGAAGGTTAGGGTCAGGAACTTACTTGGTTTGCTGACTGGCATCGTTCTTAATTGTTGGTCCTTCTGCCTTTGTCTGAGTACCTGAGAGAGGATAAGTTGATTTAGAACTTATGGGGAGGAAGTGAGGGAAGTGGGGAGGGGCAGGGACTCTCCATTGCCGGTGAGCTGGGACAGCTGTCTCAGGATTCTCTGCAGGCTCTGTGGAGTGAGGGAGGCTCTGCTCTTACCACGGTGGTGTTTGGGTGGCTTCTTGATGGGAGGGTCCTGTGGAGGAAGGCACCCAGACTGTGAGGAGAGGTGGTCAGTCAGATCCCTGCAGATGCCTGAGGGAGGAGGATGCTGGGCTGGAAAGACCTCAGAGCTGGTGCCTGCCACCTGGAAGGCAAGTGGGGAATGCTGAAAACCACTGCCTGGAGCCTCTTGAAAGATTCTCTTGATGATTTCAGAAGGAAGAACCAACCATCATGTCTATTGTGGACTGAATGTTTATTGTCCCCCCACCCAAATTTGTGTGTTGAAATCCTAACTCCCAATGTGATAGTATTGGGAAGCGGAGTCTTTGAGAAATAATTAGGTCAGAGCAGGGAGCCCTCATGAATGGGACTAGTGCTGTTATAAGAAGAGACATGAGAGACATGGGTGGGGGTGGAGCAAGATGGCCGAATAGGAACAGCTCCAGTCTCCAACTCCCAGTGCGAGAGACACAGAATACGGCTGATTTCTGCATTTTCAACTGAGGTACTGGGGTCATCTCACTAGGGAGTGCCGGACAATTGGTGCTGGTCAGCTACTGCAGCCCGACCAGCGAGAGCTGAAGCAGGGCGAGGCATTGCCTCACCTGGGAAGCGCAAGGGGGAAGGGAATCCCTTTTCCTAGCCAGGGGAACTGAGACACACAACACCTGGAAAATCGGGTAACTCCCACCCCAATACTGCGCTTTAAGCAAACGGGCACACCAGGAGAATATATCCCACACCTGGCCGGGAGGGTCCCACGCCCACGGAGCCTCCCTCATTGCTAACACAGCAGTCTGCGATCTAACCGAAACGGCAGCATCAAGGCTGGGGGAGGGGCGCCCGCCATTGCTGAGGCTTAAGTAGGTAAACAAAGCCGCTGGGAAGCTCGAACTGGGTGGAGCTCACAGCAGCTCAAGGAAACCTGCCTGTCTCT
>NW_016809040.1:799290-870270 GCF_001698545.2 Rhinopithecus bieti
ACACATATACACCATGGAATACTATGCAGCCATAAAAAAGGATGAGTTTGCGTCCTTTGTAGGGACATGGATGCAGCTGGAAACCATCATTCTTAGCAAACTATCACAAGAAGAGAAAACCAAACACCGCATGTTCTCACTCATAGGTGGGAACTGAACAATGACATCACTTGGACTCGGGAAGGGGAACATCACACATCGGGGCCTATCATGGGGAGGGGGGAGGGGGGAGGGATTGCATTGGGAGTTATACCTGATATAATGACGATGGGTGCTGACGAGTTGATGGGTGCAGCACACCAACATGGCACAAGTATACATATGAACAAACCTGCTCTGCACGTTATGCAGGTGTACCCTAGAACTTAAAGTATAATAAAAAATTAAAAAAAAAAAAAAAAAGAATAGACATGAGAGCTTGCTTTCTGTCTCTGTTCTCTGCCTTCTGAGGACACAATGAGAAGAAGACCATCTGCACAGCGGGAAGAGTGCTCTCATCAGACACCAGATCTGCAGGATCCGTGGTCTTAGACCTCCAGACTCCAGAATTGTAATAAATAAATTTCTGTTATTTAAGCCGCCCAGTCTGTGGTAATTCATTACAGGACAAGGACAATGTTTCAGGTCCACAAAACCAAAGTAGCCCACTCAAGTTTCAGAGCCACATGGGCTTCTCCTGCTCCTGACATCCTTGTCCTGACTGGCAGAAATGGTCCTCCTCAGGCCAGGCATATGTGGAGCTGTACTTTTCTCCAGTTTTTCTCTCTAGAATCTCTAGTTTTTGTTTTGTTTTGTTTTGTTTTTTTTTCCCTCTCTCTCTTTACCTTGTTTGGTTTTGGCCACTTAGATAGCCAGCATGGTGATGTGGAAAGAGAACTGGTCTGAGGGGCCAGTAAGGGGATCTGGGTTCAGATCCCATCTTTTCTAGGTCTCAGTCTTCTGTCTGTGTAGTGAGGAATTTGGAGTAGATAATCCATAAGATTCCTTCCATATTCGAAGGAAAACTTCCTTCCTCTTAGTAACAGCTAGAAAATCATTGAGGTTTTGTGTGAAGACTAGGTAAAGTGGGGAGTTGTGGGGAGGTTTTTTGCTTTAGTAAACAGTTTGTTTTCTTTTGCAACTGGGCTCTGGGATCATTGCTCTGAACAGTATCTCCTATTGAGCATAACAGATCCACTAGTTAAGAAGCCCTAATGGAGTACCCACTCTGGGTAGGACACAATGCCAAGCATTTCCACGGAACATAGTGGACACATCCCTGCTGTGAACATGCTCACAATCTCAGTAGGAAGACACAGATGGTTCGCTGGCCAAGGTCATCTCAGCATACCCTGGTTTTTGCCAACACTGTTCCTTTCCAGGCCAGACTAATGGGCCCTCTAAGGGTTACACAATCTTTGAAGATTTTAACCTCACAAGCCCCATAGACAGCAGAGGTGGCCTGGAGAAGCCAGGGAAGGCTTCCTGGACCAGATGAGGCTGTAGCCGAGTGATTTAATAGAATTGGAATGACACCAGAGAAAGAGAGAAGAGTGGGCACAACAGCCTTGCAGAAGAAGAGAGGACAGATATGTCTGTGTGTGTGTCAACAGGATTGCCCTGTGTACTTGGCATATAATAAGCTTTCAGTAAATATTTGGTGACTGATGGATGAATGAATGCTATAAGATAGCTGTAGAAGATATGTGTATATTGCCTAAGTTTGAACTGATATAGGTGTTAGCTTTGGAATTATTTTTATTTGTTTTATTTTAAGTTTTTTAGAGATAGGGTCTCCCTTTGTTGCCCAGGCTGGAGTGCAATGGTGTGATCATAGCTTATTGCCGCTTTAAACTCCTGTGTTCAAGTAATCCTCCCATCTTTGCCTCCTGATTAGTTAGGACTACAGGTATGCACCACCATGCCTGGCTAGTTTGTAAAGTTTTTGATAGAGACAGGGACTTGTCTCTATCAAAAGACTGGTCTCGAACTCCTGGCCTCAAGTGATCCTCATGTCTTGGCCTTCCAAAGTGCTGGGATTACAGGTATGAGCCAACATGCCCAGCCTGGAATTGTTTTAAAAAATTTTTTTTTTCTCTCTTACAAGTCAAGTGCAGAACAAAAAGAGCTAAACAAACAAAAACACAATAGCAAAAATCTCTGAATAAGTAGCTGTTGGCAACTTTACTGTAAGAAGCTCTTAGCAACTTTACTATATGACTGAGGAAGAAGGACTTGATTTAGATCACTTTTAGCGACCTTGAGCCCACCCATCCTCCTTGTCCAGAGAAGGTCCCGGAGCACAGAGCAGTATGTCCCTTGACATGGCCCACCTGCTCTCTGGGAGAAGAGATCCTGCTGGCACAAGACAAAGGTTCCTTGAGGACAGTCACCTGGCCTGGCCGCCTGGAGGGCCCTTGCTCCCTGGCCTGGGGACGGTGCGCCTTGCCCTTCTCCTCTAGCTCCAGGTTCCTCCTCCTGAAGAACTGCTGCAGTCGAGCTCTCTGGAGCTGCTCTCTCTGCTGGATCCTCAGCGTCTTCCCCACCTGGCGGCAAGTGGTCACATTGGGACGGCAGCGGCGGCTTTCACGGGTCTCTTGCCTGCGCTCACACTTGGCCTCATAGCTCTCAGCCCACCGGGCCAAGCCAGGGGAGGGCCTGGGGTCTGGGCTGATCATGATGACCTCCAAGCACCTGTTGCGCTTGGCTTCCCGTTCCTGGAATAGATGCCTGGATCTGCCAAATGCCAAGAGGGAGGAGAAGGGGAGGGGTCAGAAGATGGGCAGAAAAATGACTATCTCCCTAGACCAGGGGGCAGAAATAGCACAGAGTTCCATCCATGTGGGTTGAAAACTGAGGACATGGTGGTATCAAACTGGGAGTCAGGACTCTTGGTCTCAGTCTCTAATGAACTAATACAACCTTATAACAGCGATTTCCTGCTCTTCTCTAGCCGATGTTTCCCCTTTGTAAAGTAAAAGGGTCTCTGTGGCTGCCACTTACTCCTTGACTGAACATCTTACCATGCCTCTAAGTCAGGGGAACATGATAAATAATTGATTAAAATAATAATGAGCTTATAGCCTCTTGGATGGAAGATGTGTGTTCATTTTCCAGACTTCTAGAGAAACAGCTAAGTTCAGCCCCTCTGCCCTCTTATCCCCCAGTTGAAAAAGAAAGTCAGTATCTTTACTGCTCCCCTGGTCCAAGCTGTTACTAACATAGTTGAGTGACACTTCTCAAGATCTGGAGGGCTAACCACACCCCCCTCAGGTGGTGACCAGTCCTATGACCAGCACTCGCTGCTCTCTTCGTGACTTTTAGCAACTAGCTTATGAGTCTGGACCTGGCATGGTTTAGGAGGAAACCCTACCCTAATTCCTCCAACCTGCTGTCCTGACAATGGTCCATGGGCCCCCCACTCCAAGCTCAGGACTGGGCCATGTCTCTCAGGTGCAGATCAAGTTCCATCAGTATTGACTGAGCATCTGCCACATGCCTAGTGCTGGCCGAAACCCATTTCAGAGCATCTGGCTCCAATACTCTTGGAAATGAGGGTTCCATTTCTTTAGGATCATCTTCTTGTCAGGGCTAATTCTGGTGCCAAGTCTGCTTTCCTTTGCCAAGACACAGATTGTGCCATCCAAACCCACAAGCACATGAATTATACCTCAATAAGGCTGCTGCAATCAGAAAAGAAACAAAACAAAAATAGTAATCAGAAGTTTCCAGGGAGCCAGGGTTGGTGTAGGGGCCACAGGATGTCCCTCTGCATGGCCTTACCTGGTATTCACATAGCACCCAGACCAAATCCCCCTTTCCTTCTCTGTGCCTTTCTCTTTCCTACTCTTCCCCACCTACCTTCTGCAGTTTATCCTACTAGAACCCTCTGGTCACTTTGCTGAGTTGGGCTGGACTTGGATTAGCTGGATCCTGAGCGTTGGAAATTCTGTGTCCTGCCTCCTCTGATCACTGGAGTCAGACCAAGGACTGATGAAGGAAGAGGGACTCCCCCTCACAGCTGCTGCTGCTTCTCTTCCTCCCACGACCTCATTACCCACCACCCTGGGAGGAGGGTATCTCAGCTTCACCAACCAGCAGGCATTTGCTAGCTGTAACCCCTCGGGGTTTATTTATAGGCTAAACAGACTCAACAGGTAGCAGAGTCTCTGCCCCTTTACTGGTACTTCGCTATCCTGGCTCAGTCTGGAATTCTCTGCAGGATTCTTGTTTTCTCTCTGATCCTACCACTTATTCCCCAGGGTCATGGGTGGGGCAGTCTTCTTCCCTGAGAGGAGTTTTGTGTGGTCAAGCCCTGGACACTCAAATGCCTGACCCTTGAGGGTTGGAGGAGCATACTCTGGTGTCAGGCAGCATTGATTCCAAACAGAAATGTGAGGTTGTTAATGTTTGTCTTCTACATACCCATTCTGAATGGCTGCCTTCTTTCTTTAGGTGTTTCTACTTACTCCTTCTTGGATAAGGGTGGGAGTGGGCATAGGGGATGGTCCCTTGACTTTCTCCCTGCCACTTTCTTTATTTAGAGACTTAAAAAAAAGGGTCTGACAGACCCATGTCTATTGTTATAAATGACTGAATGGAGGAGACCCAGGATTATGTGCATGTGAACTCCATGTCTGGAACTTACACTCACAGCATCCCTGAGTCACAGCCCCTGGCTATTCTGCCATGGATTGCAGTGGAGAACCCTGGCTCTTGGAGTCACACTGTGTGGACTCATATCCTGTCTCTGTCACCTACTACCTGTGTGTGGTTTTAGGTAAGCTATTAAACATCTCTAAGCCCCAGTCTCCTCATTATAAAATGGGGCTAGATTGGCCGGGTGTGGTGGGTCACGCCTGCAATCCCAGCACTCTGGGAGGCCGAGGCGGGCGGATCATGAGGTCAGGAGATCGAGACCATCCTGGCTAACACAGTGAAACCCGGTCTCAACTAAAAAATACAAAAAATTAGCCAGGCGTAGTGGCGGGCTCCTGTAGTCCCAGCTACTCGGGAGGCTGAGGCAGGAGAATGGCGTGAACCTGGGAGGTGGAGCTTGCAGTGAACCAAGATTGTGCCACTGCACTCCAGCACTCCGGCCTGGGTGACAAGCAAGACTCCGTCTCAAAAATGAAATGAAATGAAATGAAATGTAAAATAAAATAAAATAAATAAAATAAAATAGGGCTAGAACCTCCCTTGTAGGTTATAAGGATTAAATGACATTTTTGCCATTAAAAGTAATGGCAAAAACCAAATATTATCCTTGTTATGCTGATGTTGGATATTGAAGACTTGGTGCTGTAAGACAAAGGTTCCAAGCTAAACTAGCACTCCTAAGACCAAGAATGCCTTCTCTCATCCTCTCAACCCTCTCTCTTTGACGGAGTATATTGTTTACCAGATTGAGGGGATGCTGGACCCAGGTTGGAGTCATATTTACTTCTCTGGTTCTTCTGACCCTGGGTTTAGGCTATAAGGAGAAAGGGCTTCTCTGTGGTCTGGACATAATCAGCATCCCAATTACACTAAGCAGAAAGGTAAGGAAGAGATGGGGTCTGCCTGTGTCACATATAAGGTGTGAGGTCCCCTCCCTGTTTGGCTCCAGCTTCCCTGCAGGTTTTGTAGTGGAGGCAGAACATTGAGAATTCTCCTACCTTCTTGCCATGAAGAGGAAAGGGCTATGGGGGAGAACACAGGGCCTGAGATGAGGTCTCTCTGGGCTCTCCACCTAGGCCATCCACCTTCATCCACTGAAACACACAGCTGCTCTGCTCAGTGCTTCCTCGGGGCAGACGTTGAGTCTTCTTACCCAAGAAAGGAGCTGCAGTGGAAATGGCTTCTTAGAGAGGGGAGTGTTCCCAGATGCCTTGGCTACCACAACTGCTAGGATTTGGTGCAGCATGCTGCATAGAACCCTACCCCAGTTTCTGGGATATCTGGACCCTACTGACTTGCTTAAAAACAAGAAGGTATGCAGGATGGCTGACAGGGATAGGCTGCTAAAGAAAAGGAAACTAGTCCCTGTAGAGTTCAAAGAAAGATCACTGGGCCACTGCCTAGGCTTTCTGGCATCTCTGACATTCCCCCCTGGCAGCATGACTGAGCTCACTTAGAGCTTGGAGGAAGGGTTACTGGCTTGGAAGGCTCAGCCTGGTCTCTCAGGCTGCAGAGAGAGAACAGGGCACGGGTCCTCACCTGACTGTGGCTTGACATGCCTTTCTGAGTCTCGCTTTTACTTCCTGGCCATGTGTGCAACAGAGGCAATGAATGACTTCCTGCATGGGTTGGCCTTCCCGGCCCAGAGCTCTCAGTGGGAACTGAGGGGAGAGGGGCCTACACTTAAGCTGCTAGGAAGGCAGTCTTGTGTTCAGGGATCCCTGCTTTGAAGAAAACTATAAAAGGTCATTTAATTCATACCCATATCACTGGATAGCCTGAACTAAGTCATTTGACTTACTCCTAATCTAATGTAATCTAATCTACTGGAACAGAGGAGTGGTACAAGCTGTACCCTGTGCCAAGGCTGTGCCACAGGATACTTTCCTGGTTACCCAAACCCCCGACACCCGTAAACTATGCCACCTGCTCTCTCTTCACCCAGGGGAGCTGGGATGGTAGAGCATCTTCTGCCCCACCCCAAAGTTGGAGTTCCCAAACCAGGACACAAAAGCATCCTCCTTCTCAGTTACCTCCGAGTCCCAGGCTCCAACTCAAGCCACTCAGGAAAGCATTCCAGCTTCTGGGCAGATCTTGGCTCTGGTCTCAGATGGAGCAAGACAGCAGATGGATAAAGCACACGCTTTCAATCCATAGGTCTGGGCCCCATTAACATGTCCTTTCTTGGTACTGTCTTTCTTTTTGCACAGCAGTCTTGCTGAAACAGGAAACAGACAAAGCCACAAGGTTTGCAAACCCCGGTTCCTCTCTCTGGCTCTCTGGCATCATCTGAGTGGGCCTCTGAACTCTGAGGCCTCCAGGGCTGGGCTCAGGAGCTCCTCCCATCAGTAGGCACCCTAGCCACCCTTTCTCTTGCTACTGGATTGGTTGAAGCTCTTGGACAATTTCAAGTCAAGATTCCTTTCCACGATTAGACAAGGATAGTCCTGTAGGTCAGATTCAGACCTTTGTGGTTTCTATGAAGGGAAAAAAAATTCCTTTTTGATGGTAAGACCTAGATGAGATGTTCTCAGTGTAGGCTTTCATGTGTATCAGGTAGTTCTTTGTGCAAAGATTTTCCTTTTTCTTTAGCTACCTCTTCCCAATCCTGGTGTTGTAAAGAGTTTCTGCTTTTCTGAAGTAGCTGGTGTCCTTCTCAGATTCTGGAATGAGGCCAATTCTGCATTTGCTCCTTTCTAGAGCAGTGAGGGGGGTAGAAAGGTGGGTAGCTGGGGGATGAAGGAAGGAATAGAAGGCAGAATCTTCTACACATTTTTTATCCAGTCAACCAGACTAGGAAATTTAGGGAAAATCTAAAGGGAACTAATTTGTGTGCATTAAGATGAAGCCATCACAAATGATGCAGTCAGGAAATTCCCAAGAAGTTCAAGCTAAAATAGTGGAGGGGAAACTGGATTGGGACAAGTTAACCCAGCAGCTTTGTAACCTTGTAAAATTCACCTTGTCTGGATGCTACTCACTGTGGTGGTTGGATGATGTACGTGGCTCTTTGGAATTCTAAGTTTTGACACACGTGAGGCAGGTAATGAGACTTAAACATAGCTGTGATCACATTTATTAACATGTGGAGAGTTTGCCACCATTTTCTCTGCTACTGCTTCTTTCTCTGTTCTTTGAGGAGAAAAAGGACAAGCAATCAGCAGGGAAAAGCAGAGGACGGATTCTCAAGCAGTAGGGCTGAAGATAAGTGGCACTTACTCAGGATGAGAGACAATAGCTCAAGGCCCAATGTCTGGAGCCTGACACATAGAGATGGGAATGAGTAGAGGACAGGGTTTGGGGAGTCCAAAATGTCAGAATAAGAGAATTTTGGCTGGGTACAGTGGCTCACGCCTGTAATCCCAGCACTTTGGGAGGCCCAGGTGGGTGGATCACTTGAGGTCAGGAGTTCAAGACTAGCCTGGCCAACATGGTGAAACCCCATCGCTACCAAAAATATAAAAAATTAGCCGGGTGTGGTGGCATGTGCCTGTAAACCCAGCTACTCGGGAGGCTGACGCACGTGAATTGCTTGAACCCGGGAGGCAGAGGTTGCAATGAGCCAAGAATGTACCACTGCACTCCAGCCTGGGCGACAGAGTGAGACAAAGTTTCGCTCTTGTTGCCTACGCTGTAGTGCAATTGCATGAACTCGGCTCACTGCAACCTCCGCCTGCCAGGTTCAAGCAATTCTCCTGCCTCAGCCTCCCGAGTAGCTGGGATTACAGGCACATGCCACCATGCCCGAAAAATTTTTTTTAGTAGAGATGGGGTTTCACCATGTTAGTCAGGCTGGTCTCAAACTCCTGACCTGAAGTGATCAACCGCCTTGGCCTCCCAAAGTCCTGGGATTACAGGCATGAGCCACAGCGACTGGCCAGAGAATTTTTATTGGCATAGAAGAGTGAGAAGATTCTGGGAGTTCAGGGGATTAGAGCGTAAAGGAAGACAGGAGATTTTAATAGGAATCCCTATAGAGACCTACTATTTGGACTCCATTAAACACCAGAAAGAAATGTGTACAAAGCTCTGCAGTCATTGGGATACTACCCCCATGATAACTGGGATTTAGAGCAGTCAGTGATATGCTACGGAAAGTGTTGGACCCAGGTTTGCTTGACAGCAGGCTTGAGCTCTTAACATTGTGTTCTGAGAAAAAAACAATTAATAAGGTTGTCATACCTATCTATATCAAAACACACACACACACACACACACACACACACACATACACACACAGAACTTTGAGAACAGAAAATATACCTTATTTTCAAATGCCAATGAAATATTTAAAATATTGACCATATTGATCAAAAAAGCAAGCCTCAGTACATC
Source organism: Rhinopithecus bieti (assembly GCF_001698545.2). Lineage (NCBI taxonomy): Eukaryota > Metazoa > Chordata > Mammalia > Primates > Cercopithecidae > Rhinopithecus > Rhinopithecus bieti. Next base: position 808,264 of record NW_016809040.1, read on the forward strand.
TTTTGAAAAGTTGATCTACTATGGCAGAATTTTCTGACCATAGTACCATACAATTGAAATAAATAACAAAAGATGGAAGAAAGAAATATTTTAACTTCTTGGAAAAAAATTCTTCCCATTTACTTTGAAATATAGAGGGAATTTCAAATCTGCAATTAAGAATGGATTGAAAACGGTGATAGTGGCAACATTATGAGCAAAATCTGTGAGGTATGGCCAAGCAGAACTCAAGGAAAATCCCTAGCTTTAAACATTTTCATTACTTAAATGAAGAAGATTAAAAATAAATTTCCTATTCATTTATTTTCAAACGAATTGCTAAAAAATGATCAGAAAAAAAGGAGGTGAGAATTTTGAAATGGTAAAAGGAGAATATATAATAAGTTAGAATTCTGTTTAAAATTGATAAAAAAAGATCAGTTTTTGTGTGTGCATCTGGCAGGGGGAGGAAGGGTAGACATACAAATAGAAAACAAATCAATAAAATAAACTATCAATGAGCCAAATCAATTTAAAAAAGAGAAAAGGCATTATAAAAGTTTAGGAATGATACATGGAAAGTAGCCACAATACAGTGGAAATTAAAATAATTGTGGAGAGTCATTTGTGTAACGATGCGAATGATTTTTAAAATCTAGATAAAATGGACTTAAGAAAACGATTTACCAAGTTAGGCTCAAGTAGAGATTTGTAGTGTGATCATCAGCTGGCCTCCAATGGAGGTTTTAATTCAGGCTGCTCTTGAGCTGGGCAGCTAGCTTTTAGTGGCCAGTATCCTGTGCTTCTCCTCATCATTTCCAGGTTCAATGGGAACAACGGCTCCTTTTTTTGATGGTCATATTCTGAACCAGTTTCCTTGATAGATGCTGGGCCCTGGGTAGGCCCCCATGAGGCGATGAGTATGGGGTAAGCTACCCTTTCCTTTATAGCCTGGTTGCTTGACAAGACCACACAGGCATGTGTAAGATTATCAGATTTTATTATACAGTTGGGGTAATAACCAAACTACATGCTAATATGACTTCTCCCATACTCCAAGAGACAGCACTAAGGAGTTTTAAAATTTTTTTTTTCTTGAGATGGAGTCTCACTCTGTTGCCCAAGCTGGAGTGCAGTGGCGTGATCTCAGCTCACTGCAACCTCTGCCTTCCTGGTGTCTCAGCCTCCTGAGTAGCTGGGATTACAGGCATGTGCCACCATGTCTGGCTAAGTTTTTGTATTTTTAGTAGAGACCGGGTTTTGCAATGTTGGCCTGATTGGTCTCGAACTCCTGACCCTAAGTGATCCACCTGCCTTGGCCTCCCAAAGTACTGGGAATACAGGCGTGAGCCACCACGAAGTTAAACACTTTATGGGCATCCCCTCATGGGTGTTACCAGTTCTAATCCCACTCCTCTTTCCACTCTACTGGGTGACTCCTCCTATCTTCTGGGAAATGTTAACCTCACTCATAAGAGTTGTTCTTGCCTTAGAATCCTTTCCTACACTCCTGACAATGTTTCTTCAGCACCGCATTCCTCAAGTCTAAGTTATTCATTCTAGAATAATGCCACAGACACTCTTACTAGGATAGTCCACAGTGGCCTTGGCACTCCAAGTTTTGCAGAGCAGCTCAGGGTAGGCATACTTGAGTCTGTTCCCATTCAAGTTCAAGTTCTCCTTATCAGGTGACTTGCAGACTTTCCTCCTTAGTCTCCCAAGTGTCTAGCTGGTAAATGTTTACTCATGTCCACACAAACATCCCAAGGACAAATATTCATTCTCAGAGATGATACAGTCTAAACTCACCAGGAGAAAGATAAGTATTTCCTTGACTCCTATGTTTGCAAGGTTGCTGCTCCGTCGTAGAGTTCTGACTGTACGTTTGTGGCAGGACAGAGTTCTAAGTCCTCCTCTTACCTTTGCTTGCTTTGTATCGTCATTGTTGGTGGAGAGCCTTTTCATGTAATGAAACCTCAAATTTATGCTGTAAGAGACGTTCAATATTAGCAAGAGATTTATCTGTTGTTTAGATTCTAAGAATCTGAAAAGCCTAACCATAAGGTACAAATAACTGCTGATCCATTCTTGTGGGTCCAGCATTGAGCAAGGGATGAGTTACTTTTTGTCGTGGGCTCATAAGAAAGGTGGTCTCACTGGCTGTGAGATTGAAGAGCCTTGACAGGCTGCAGCCTCAGGCTTAGGGGTGAAGGTGGGGTAGGTATAGAGGTAGGAGTGTATGTATATTAGGGAACAGGAAATGAGAGCGTAATGTAGAACAGAAAAAGGGGGGCCTCCCAGGCACCAATCTCTATTTGGATGGAAAGGACAAACCACAAGTTAATCTTCAGGGAGATTTCATTCCTCTCCTTTATCCTTCATTTCAGGTTCTGTCCCCTTGAGTCCTGCCAGAATATGAAATAGGCTGTTCCTGAGTTCAATATCATAATGACTTGTCTTCTGTTCATACAATGCCCTTTTCTAAATGAAAAATTATTGCTTTTTAGAGCTCAGCCGAAGCAACAACCTCCTCTCCCCAGTGTATGTGTGAGTTTTCCAATAAATAGGACTCCTAGTTCGTGACTAAAAAATCGCATTCTCTTTTGAGATGATGTCTTGCTCTGTTGCCCAGGCTGGAGTGCAGTGGCACGATCTTGGCTCACTGCATCCTCCACCTTCCAGGTTCAAGTGATTTTCCCACCTCAGCCTCCTGAGTAGCTGGGATTACAGGCACATGCCACCATGCTGGCTAATTTTTGTATTTTTTAAAGTAGAGACGGGGTTTTGCCATGTTGGCCAGGCTGGTCTCAATCTCCTAATCTCAAGTGATCCACTTGCCTTAGCTTCCCAAAGTGCTGGGATTACAGGTGTGAGCCACCGTGACTGGCCCACATTCTTTATTGAAAAGATATTCTTATGTAAATTACTGAGTTTCCAAAAGCTATCATTCAATAAAAATAAAAAATATGAGGTTTCTGTTGATTAAAATATTCTTCTACTTACTTTTTGTATGTCACGTTTTTTCACATGGCCTAGGCAGTCAGAGCCATGATCACTGTCTTTAGCTAAGATTTCTGAGAGCCTCAATACCAGTTACTGTACTCATTAATACTCCGATATTGGGGATGTCTAACAAAATTAGGTCATTTAATAGTGTGATCCTCTTTTTGAAACTGACAATTTTCCTTCCTAGTTAAATTGTCATCTCTTGGCACAGCCTCGATGAAACTATCCTAATTCACAAATGCCTTCACATTCCAAACTGAGATATCTTCCAGAGACTTTTCTATACATTTTATACATTTCTACACAAACCTTTAGAATCTGTTTTATACTCAGTACGATTTATCATCCATAACAAAGAATATTAACTTGATGCTGTAACACTGAACCAAACTGATCTCACCAAAAGTGCTCACATATTAGATTGCTGTCAGCACTCCCTGCACATGCCCTCACCCCCACCTGCAGAGAGCAACTTTAGGGCTTGCTTAGAAAACTAAAGGCAGAGGCCGGGTGCGGTGGCTCAAGCCTGTAATCCCAGCACTTTGGGAGGCCGAGACGGGTGGATCACGAGGTCAGGAGATCGAGACCATCCTGGCGAACATAGTGAAACCCCGTCTCTACTGAAAATACAAAAAACTAGCTGGGCGAGGTGGTGGGCGCCTGTAGTCCCAGCTACTCGGGAGGCTGAGCCAGGAGAATGGCGTGAACCCAGGAGTTGGAGCTTGCAGTGAGCTGAGAGCCGGCCGCTGCACTCTAGCCTGGGCGACAGAGCGAGACTCCGTCTCAAAAAAAAAAAAAAAAAGAAAACTAAAGGCAGATGGACAGAGAAATGAGTTGGAAAGCATTCGGATTTTCTTTCATTTTCTTTCAGGTTTATACAAATTTTAATATAATATCACTAAAAGATTTTAAAATAGAAAATAATCTTCCTAACCCTGCTACCCAAAGACAAATTAGTTTCATATTTTCACACTACCTTCTGGTTTTGATCATGTGCATTTCTTTTAATAATATTTTAAGCATAGTGAAACCTACATATTTGTAATATGTGATTATATGAATTATATGTTTTTCACTTGATACTATATTATAAATATTTTTTCTGTTTTCCATTTTTTCTATTTTAAGCTTTTCACATCATCATAGTCTTTCATAATATTAGTGTACCACAATGTGTTTAGTAATATCCTTATATTAAACAGTAGCCATGTGACCCAGCATTGCTCAGGATAATTATTAGCCACCGACAAATACAATGCAAATACAACTTAATACACATAATAGAGATTAATATGTTATAATAATTTTCTGTAATTGTAATAATTCAGAGCTGTGATTATGTTTAACTTTGTAACAAGATTACTTTATCGATCACATTTGTCATCTATACCTCAAGACTATTGCTCACTCTGAAGCTGTCCTGAGTGACAGCCTGGGGCTAGATGGGCAGGGGCACCAGAAGTCAGACTACCTGGGTGTGAAGCCTGGCTTTGTCCCTTACTATCTGTTTGAGCTTAGAATACATGAACACTATGTTTGAGGTCTTTGCATCTCGGTTCCCTCCTCTGTAAAATGGCTATAACTGATAATATCTACTTGACAGAATTGTTATAGGATTATGAGATATAACACTTGTAAAGCACTAAGACATGTAAGCTATCACTATTAGCAACGCCTGCAATTTGGAGCTTCTGTCTTGTGATTTATTAATGGTTATGACAAAATGGACTCACAGATCTGTAGCTGTGTGAAAATGGAGGAGTAGTTTCAGTGAGTCGATGCATTTTGTCTGATCTAATCTTGTAAGTTTTAAAACTCATTTAACTAAGTTTTTTCAAGAATGTGTCTTACATTGTTCTCTGTGGAAGAAAAACATTTGAAGTGGCTCGTATTGTTTCTCACTGTGTGTCACTTAAATTCTATTCTATCCCAGGTCATTTAAATTCTAAGTTAGACCAAAACAAATGTGTTCTGATGTAATAATGGGAATCATAATAGCACCTGTCTCACAAGGCTCTTTTGAGGATTTAAATTAGTTAATATTCAGTAGAATAGTTCCTAAATATAGTAAATACTATGGAAGTATTTGGTAATACAATAAAGTAAAAATAAAACCATTCCAATGTTGCGGTGAAACTCTTTTTAGTTTGCATGATATAATTAGGAATTTTATTCATGTGGAAATTACATGGAGGAATTTAATTTTATTTAATTATATGGAGATTTTGTCATTTCTAATTTTAGCTTTTACAGATAATGCTGCCGATGGGCATCTTCATGCATGCATTTATTTGTTTTTCTTCTTTTAAAATACTTTCCTTAGGATAAAACCTTGGAGTGGGTTTGCTGAATTTTAGTGAAGAAGTAGGTTAGTTCTGACAGCAAAGATTTCCAGGAAGTGGGTGGGAGGGAATCAAGCTGGGCTTTAGGGCATTGTGGAGATGGCAGGGTCAGTAGAGCTGGGAGGCTGTCTCACCAGCTTGAGAGCTCAGTATATTGGGAGTCAGCAGGGGGCAAAAACAGCGGAGTGTGGGGCAACACAATGGCTGGAATCCAGTGAGATGACTTTTAGATCCATCTCCACCTCTCTGTTGAAATGCAAGGCTGCGGCCGGGTGCGGTGGCTCTCACCTGTAATCTCAGCACTTTGGGAGGCTGAGGCGGGTGGATCACGAGGTCAGGAGATCGAGACCATCCTGGCTAACATGGTGAAACCCCGTCTCTACTAAAAATACAAAAAAGTAGCTGGGCGTAGTGGCAGGTGCCTGTAGTCCCAGCTACTCGGGAGGCTGAGGCAGGAGAATGGCGTGAACCCAGGAGTTGGAGCTTGCAGTGAGCTGAGATTGTGCCACTGCACTCCAGCCTGGGTGACAGAGCAAAACTCCATCTCAAAAAAAAAAAAAAAAAAAAAAAGAAAAGAAGAAAAAAGAAATGCAAGGTTGTTTTGCCCCTGTGGGTCTCCATTTCTTCTAAAGCCTTTCCCAGTATGAGGGTCTATGAGTTCTTTATTTCTTAAATATTAAATACCTTCTAAATGCCTAAAATTGCGCTCAGTACTAGAGATGCAACAAGGAGTAAAACATAGTCAGTATTTTCTTAGTTACAGATGCACAAGACAATTTTCAGGTAAATTTAAAACATGTGGTAAACTCAAGTGATAAACAAATACAGAAAACTGTAAAGGCATGGGATAGGGGTGGGAGCTCACTTACCCCAGCCTTGAGAGGTAGGCTGGGCGGAAGGGAAGGAAGTTTTCCTGGAGGAGGTAATGGTTGGACTTAACCTTAAAGGAGGCACAGGAGTTAACCAGGCAATGGGGAGAGTGAAGCGCGCTCAGGGCAGAGGAGATGGCATGGCCAACACACAGTGGGATCATCAGGGTGCTTCAGAGGACTGGCAGTTCTTTGTCCTTGGGGAATCAAAAGCAAGGCAGGTGGCCCGAGATGTGGCTGGAGAGGCAGCCAAGGTCCTGGTACATCGCTTTAAAGCGTTTGGGTTTTCGACAGGCCATTTTACCCAAGAGTGGCTTTGGAAATGTGCCAGCTTCCACTAAAGGCCAAGAATCTGTCCTGTTTTCCCGTATCTTGACAGTGCTTTCCCCGCGAGGCTCAGAGCACCTTATTTTTAGGGTGACCACTAGCTGTCGCTATTGAACAGGTCTAGTTCCCCAGGGCTCAATGTCAAACGTAAGGCCCCAGCAGCCGGGCGGAGTTACCGGATGCCGGAGTCCAGCCCCGCCTCTAGGTCAGTTCAGAGCCCTAAGCGATGACTCACTGGTAGGCACGCTGGTGTTCAGGTGGTGGCTGCCCTGGGGTAGAACCTGCTACGCACTGGGCAAGGAGATTGTGTGAAGCGTGGTACACCACCACATTCAGCCACGGGGTGGCGCTGCCACCCTGACGGCCCGAAGGGAGGCCGGCAAAGAGGCAAAGTCTTAGGACAGCCTTGCTCTTTTGTGGTCCACAGTACTACTGTTCAAGGACAGTGTGAGGGAGCCCCGACGCACACCACCCCAGCGGTCCCCGGGCAGCCAGTCGCTCAGCAGAGAGATGCTCGAACGCTCTGCCATTTCTTTTGTCTCATGGGCCTTAGCCCCTCATTATTAAGGGTCTTTTGGGCCAGTCCCCAGTTTCCACCCTCTGATTCCAGGTTATGCGGTGTACCAATGTGTCCTCCCCTAGGGCTTCTGTTTCCTATCATCCTTCCCAGAAAGCCTTCCCAACTCAGCCAGTGTTCATCTGGTACTTTCCATCTTTTAAAAATTGATTTTTTGATATACAGTCATGCATAGCATCATGATGTTTTGGTCAATGAGGGACTGTATATACGATGGTGGTCCTATAAGATTATAATATTGTATTTTTACTATACCTTTTCTATGCTTAGATATGTTTAGATACACAAATATTTGCCACTGTGTTACAATTGCCTGCAGCATTCAGTATGGTAACATGTTGCACAGGTTTGTAGCTGAGGAGCTGTAGGTGCACCATACAGCCTAGGTGTGTGGTAGGTTCTATCAGTTAGGTATGTGTAAGTACACTCTATGATGTTAGAACAATGATGGAATCAACTGTGATGCATTTCTCAGGTCTTATCCCTGTTGTTAAGTCATGCATGACTGTACATTTACATAGTGAAATAATTGCTACAGTCAAGCAAGTTAACGTATTCATCATCTCACATAGTCACCTTTTTATTGTGGTAAAAGTATGTAAAATCTACTCTGTTATTTCCAGTATATGATGCAATACTATTAACTATAGTCCTCGTGATGTTTCAGGGGTTAAAGGTACACCATTCTGGCATATTGACTATTTAAGTTAAGGACACTTAAAAACCAGCAAGTGTAAGATGATCACTCTGACCTTTGAGCCTTTTCTTAAAAGCAAATGACATTCTCATGGGAAAGACATCCTCCCTGTAGTAGGATAAAAAAGGAACAGTCTTATCATCAAGGATGAGAAGCTGAAGCCAAGAGAAATCTGTACAAACAAACCTTGTTAAACTAATCCTTATCTTCCTAGTTGCATCTCTACCCAATTAAATACCCTAGCCCTTGCCCTATCACATTTTGCAGTGTGCTATTCTTTGTCAAATTCGGTATACTGAATTTGTAACTGACTCTAACTGCTTCTTTGGGTCTTTATTTCCTTATGAGGTTCTCCTGTGCCATGTAAAATTTCTATTAAATAAATTTGTTTGCTTGTCTTCTGTTAATCTGTCTTATGTCAGCTTAATTCTTGGGCTCAGCCAGGACCCTCTGAGAAGAGAGGTGGAGTTTTGCTGCCCCTATATTGTACATTAGATCTCTAGGCTTATTTATTTTACATAACTGAAACTTTGTGCCCTTTGACCTCTATCTCCCCATCATCCCTCTACCCCAACCACCTTTCTACTCTCTGTTTCTATATATTCAAGTTTTTCTTTTTTTTTAAAGTGAGATAATGCAATATTTTTCTTTCTGTATCTGACTTATTGGAGCTCACCCTAAGCCAAGGGAACGTTTGTCCCATAACTCACGTCCCAAAGGACTAGTTAAAAGCATAACATATGCTGACTTCTTTCTCTAATACAACTTTAGAGCCATAGCCTCCAAAGGGGGACATGCAGGAGAACCACTAGGATGGGCAGAATATTGGAATTTCTATTTAATTTAATTTTAAAATGTTTTATTTTACTTCACCTAATACGCACACATAGTTATATAATTTTACTTAGTGAAATGTTCATGTTTTAGGTTCCAAGAACTTCGCCAAACTTGAACTCTGGAGAGAAGCGAAATTCACTCCCTAGCTCTAGAAAGGGGAATTTGGTAGAAGAGGGATCTCATTCTTCCAATTTCTTCCCCTCGGGTAGTTTTCTGTGTATGGAAAAGAACGGAGCTTAAAATTATTATGTGATGACAATTCTACTTAAGAACTTAGGAGACTATCATTTCCTCAAATTAATATGGCAGTTTCTTGAATGAAGAATTATACTTTTAATTTTCCTGGCTGCCTTCTTAGGAACAAATATACATTTTTAGTACAGGCAACTTTTATTGTTTCATTGCCTCTAATTTAAAACATATTTGTGTTATAATAGTTCACAGTGTTTCACAGTAAAATAGTTTGTCATTTTCTACCATAAAGGAGGCAGACTCTAAAACAAAACATGCTTTTAGAATCCATTCAAGCTGTCAACATCATCAACACAGTAAGAGCAGTCAAATAGAACCATAAATATATTTGTCAACCTTTGGAGCCTACTAATAACAGGTATATATTAGCTAGATATATGGTAGCTCCAGGGGAGTGCTCAAAAGAGGTAGCCCATGTGCTCGGGAGGTATAGCTACCTTTCACAATGAGAATAAGCCGGTCATGTCCTGTCCCATTGTTTATTATGTATTTATGTCTTCTCCTCGAAGAGGCCAGAGGCTGGTTCACAGGCCACACTGAGAACAGGCTATGCCCTGACCTTCTCATTCCCATTCTTGAGATCAGTCCAGCAGTGAACATATCTGTAAATAATTTTATGAAAAGTATAGCAGGAGTCTCTGTTCCAGTGGTCATAGACAATGGGATTGACAACCAAATTTTCATATGACAGGAGAATGGTCATCTTCCTTGCCCACTTGGGCTTATCTTTAGCCTGAGCTAGCTGAAAAAGAGTGACACAGTCCATGGTGCACACTGGTAACGAGCACAGAGCAAACATCCCCACCATCACAGCCAGCAACTTGGCTGTGTGGATCTCCCGCTGGAGGGTGGTCCTTGAGTGGTCCATCAGCTCCATGTACTAAAGCTGCCTGCAGGTCACTGTGAAGAACTTGATGGAGATCAGCCACATTATGAGCAGTGGGGGCAGGACTTACCCCCCACCCCCAAAACTGAAATATACCATGTAACTCATGTGTACTGCATTCTAAAAGAGACACTTCACAAGGCAGCAGCTTTCATTCATGGTTCCATCCCAGGGCTCCTTGCAGTTGTTGGACGTAGTATCTTTACTGTTCCACTCCAGGAATGAGGTCAGTCCAATGCCAAAGGTAAGGACCCAGAGGACAGCAGTAACCCCTCTTGTTTGGGTCCCAGTGACTAAACTTTTATGCCTGAGCTAACTGTGGCTGGCCAGGTACCTGTTGATGGCCGTGGACAGGAGGCTAAAGATGGAGCTCTGTGTGAGCACAGGCATGAAGCAGGCAAGGAAGAGGTGGCTGTGGAAGTCAGTGCAGAACCCAGGCTGATGATGATGGGAAAGGGGAAGGTGAATAGCCCCATGGCCACATCAGGGACACCAGGAAGCACTTGGTGGACGACTGCAGTGCACTTGGCATGCCAGCCCTAGTACCATGAGTGGGTGCACCCTGCACCTCCAGCAGCATGGCCCGGCTAGCCAGGCTCCTCATCTACCTGGGCCCATGGCTCATCTACTAGGGCCTCATCTACCATGAGCCTCACGTGGGACAGTTGTATGTGCCCACACTACGCCTCTGCCAGCTGCATCTCTCTATTTATTTTTAGTTTGTCCTTTTAAGATTTCAATTTTTGTATATGTTTTATGCTAGCAAAAATTATATGCATATATTAAATAAATAGTAACCATATGTCTATTAGAAGCACACATGCTTAATCATTTTTTTTTCCAACTTGGGGATCTTTTGAGTTCCCCAAGTGTAATCATGTTTTAATAATGAAGTATGCGATCAAAAGCTTCGGAGAACCCTGCTCTAGAGAGTCTTCGATCCAGCCATCCTTTGAAGTTTGCCGTGGACTGTACTCTGGGGTGCTTTTCACATGCTGGCCCGGAGTGGTCCAACCAAGGAGCAGGGTCCTGTCAGTGTGGAGAATAGTAGCACAGAAGCTCTGGAGAGGGACTTGTTGGTGAGGAGGGACTTAACTGTCCTTGAGAAGGAGATCTCTGGAAGAGCAGCCTGGATGTCTGTCTCCTGTGCCAATGTGTACTCCTCCTCTGAGATCTCCTCCTCAGGGCTCCCTCCTACTGATATCATTCTTTACTGAAGAGAGGGAATCACAATTTCTCAAAGGGAAATTTACAGATGTGGGAAGCCTGGGATTTCCTCCAGCATGGGTAGAGCTGCGGTGCCCAAGTAGGACCTTGCAAATGGTCAATGTGAGTGGATGCTGTCAGCATGGTTAGGAGGCTGACGTCTTAGGACCTGTGTCCTTCTACTCTGACTGTATCTCCCTGCTTCTCTGGTGATTTATATTTATGACAAACACTATTGGTTGCTGAATAGAACCACAGTTTTGTTTGGCGTGGCAATGTGTCCAGTTGAAAGCTCCATTTCTCAGCCTCCCCTGAAGGGAACAGTGGCCACACGCCATGGCTGTGGGCCGTGAGATGTAAGCTGAAGTCTTTGGATGGGACTTCCCATTGTGCTCATTATCAGGGGTCAGAGTCAGCTGGTGTGCATCCTGTACCCTTCACCTTCCTCCTTCTCTTGCCAGAAACACTGAGCGGTGCTGAGGGTGGGACCACTGTCTTGTGAATACCCAGCATCAAGGAGGAGGATGGAGAGCTGAGTGCAAAGACAGAAGGAGCCCAGGTCCCCAAAGGCCCTAGTCGGCTCCACCCAGACTTTTTGTTAGGAGAGGAAAATAAATCTCTGCCTGATTCAGCCAGCCACTGTCAGATAGTTGGATTTTCTGTTGCTCCCAGGGGAATGCAGTGCTAACAAACTTGAAAGTCATGACTACAGGGCTCCCTGACACTTCGGTCGAGGCTGTTGACTTCATGCAGGATGCTGACGCCCTTAGAATGAAAGAGTGTGAGCATCTCATGTCTTCAGGAGCCCTTGCTGTCTCTCCTTCCCTGGCAATGGTATTATAGAATGTAGATGTCTTGTCACTGCTAGTCAGCTTGGCCACGCTCACTGACAGAAAAAAAAAAAAATGCCGATTTGACTCGTGTTATCAGAGTTTGATTTCAAGTCCTGGAGGAGGAGAGAGTGAACTGTCTCCTTGAGAATAACGAATTCTGTCAGGAATGTGGAAAGTGAAAGTCATGATGATGTGCTGGAGCCAGTACACAGGCTTGAGAGAGCCGGGGGTGCCCATCTCTTCCCAGTCCACATGCAGTGATGTCCTGTTGGTGACTCGATGTTGGCTACAGTGAGAGTCTTTACATCATAGATACAGGCAAATGCTACCAATCAGCAAATTAAAGCTTTGTTTCTTCTTTTTCTGGAGAGTTAGTTGTTAAACATTTCTCAGCACAGCCCTGGAAGAGACCAAAGGTTTAGTTTAATATTAACTCCTAGATACTGGCTATTAGTTTTCATATCTTCTGCTCCCATAATGCTATGGAGGGGTGAGTAAGCCCAAAATTAGCAGAATCAGAAAGGCTGCTTTATCCTGAACACAGGCTGAAACCTTACAGTATCTTTGGGCCTAAGGAGAACTCTTACATGTTCGGATTAAAGGCAAAAACTAATTTTTAACTTGACTTTAGCTATCAATTTGTCCCTGACCGTGTTTCTGTCTCTGCACTCATTTCCTCACCTCCTATTCAGCCCTCCCACTCCTGTCCTTTTGACAATCTGCAGGGCCTTGACTCCTGCAAACCTGCCTTCTCGCTGTGTTTATGTTACTCTCAGAAGCTCCTGATACTGGATCTGGCAAAACAGTTTATCACTTGTATCTAGATACCTCATGATCTTCTCTGGCCCGCACGTATGTGCCAGGTGCTCCTCTAGGTGCTGGGGGCACACTAAACTAAACAGAAAAAACTCCTGTCCTCATGAAACCAACATTCTAGCAGGGGGAGTGAGGAAGATGTTGCTTTCTGAAGATGGCTGCAGCAATTTTTAGCCCATCCATCCCACATGCTCTTCTTACCATGTGACAGTGACACTCCTCCATCAACAGGTGGGGTCTGTATTCCCTTTCCTTGAAAAGAGGTGCATCTTCAGAACTGCTTCAACCAAAAGTGTATGGTCAGTCCTAAAAGGCAATATAGCTTCTGCCTGGCTCTTTCTCTTGGGACACTTGCCTTTGGAGATCTCAAGTCCTCCAAGTAGTCTGGCAACCCTGAAGTTGCCATTCCAAGTGACCATGTGGAGAGACCAAACAAAGGTGAGAGAGACACCCACTGTGCCCTCCCTGCTCGGCCCCAGGTGCCCAAGGAGCTAGGCACCGAAGGTGCCCTACCTGTTGCAGAGTCCAGCTGTTCATGTCTTCCCAGTGCAGGCACAATCACGCTTTTAGGTGATTCTAGTTCCTGACCTTTAAGCCACCCAGTCTTACTGAGTGGAGCAGAAATTAACTATCCCTGCTGAGCCTGCTCAGACTACAGATTTGTGAGCAAAGCGAATGTTGTTTTATGTTTTAACCCACTGAGTTTTGGGATGATTTGTTATGTCACCATACTAATTGGGACAAGGGTAGATAATAAACAAGACAAATGACCAACAATATAGATAATAATAAGTATTAAGGAGAAAAAAGCAGCAGGGAAGACAGACATAAAATTTCAGGGTAGGCCCGGCATGATGGCTCATGCCTGTAATCCCAGCACTTTGGATGGCCAAGGCGGGTAGATCGTTTGGGTCTACGAGTTTGAGACCAATCTGGGCAACATGGCAAAACCCTGTCTCTACAAAAAATACAAAAATTAGCTGGGCATGATGGCACATGCCTGTGGTCCCATCTCTCTGGAGGCTGAGGTGGGAGGATTGCTTGAGCTCAGGAGGTAGAGGTTACAGTGAACTGTGATCATGCCATGGCACTCCAGCCTGGGTGACAGAGTGAGACCCTGTCTCAAAAAAACAAAACAGAAAGAACATTTCAGGGTGGGTTTGAAATTTTATTTAGGGTGGCTAAGGAATGCTTCATTGAAAAGGCAACTTTAAAAACTTCTTTTTTTTTATTTCCATAGGTTATTGGGGAACAGGTGGTGTTTGGTTATATGAGTAAGTTCTTTAGTGGTGATTTGTGAGATTTTGGTGCACCCATCACCTGAGCAGTATACATTGCACCCAATTTGTAGTCTTTTATCCCTCACCCCCTTCCTGCCCTATTCCCCTGAGCCCCCAAAGTCTGTTGTGTCATTCTAATGCCTTTGTATCCTCATAGCTTAGCTCCCACTTACGAGAGAACATACGATGTTTGGTTTTCCATTCCTGAGTTACTTCATTTAGAATAATAGTCTCCAATTTCATCCAAGTTCCTGTGAATGCCATTAATTCATTCCTTCTGAAGGGTGAGTAGTATTCCATTGTGTGTGTGTGTGTGTGTGTGTGTGTGTATGTATATATATATACACCACAGTTTCTTTATCTACTCACTGAATGATGGGCATTTGGGTTGGTTCCACATTTTTGCAATTGTGAGTTGTGTTGCTATAAACATGCATGTGCAGATATCATTTTTTGTATAATGACTTATTTTCCTCTGGGTAGACACCCAGTAGTGGAATTGCTGGACCAAATGGTAGTTCTACGTTTAGTTCTTTAAGGAATCTCCACACTGTTTTTCATAGTGATCGCACTAGCCTATATTCCCACCAGCAGTGTAGAAGTGTTCGCTGTTCACCACGTGCATGCCAACGTCTATTATTTTTTTATTTATGTTTTCTATTATAGCCATTCTTGCAGGAGTAAGGTGGTATCACATTGTGGTTTTGATTTGCATTTCCCTGATCATTAGAGATGTTGAGCATTTTTTCTTTTTCTTTTTTTTTGAGACAGAGTCTTGCTCTGTTGCCCAGGCTGGAGTGCAGTGGTGCAATCTTGGCTCACTGCAACCTCCGCCTCCCAGGTTCAAGTGATTCTCCTGCCTCAGCCCACTGAGTAGCTGGGATTACAGGTGCTGCCACCATGCTTGGCTAATTCTTGTATTTTTGTTAGAGATGGGGTTTCACCATGTTGGCCAGGCTGGTCTTGAACTCCTGACCTCAGGTGATCTACCCAACTCAGCCTCCCACGGTGCTGGGATTACAGATGTGACACCATGCCTGGCTGATGTTGAGCATTTTATTCACATGTTTGTTGGCCATTTGTATATCTTCTTTTGTGAATTGTCTATTCACGTCCTTAGCCCATGAAAAGGCAACTTTTTGAATGAATCTGAAGGAAGTAAGGCAGCTGGCCATGTGGTATGGAGAAGTAGAAGCATATTTGGCATGCTGTGGAATAGATAGGAGGCCAAGCGAGGCCTCTTGGAGTGCTTGAGCAATGAGGGAGAAGAGAAGGAGATGCCATCTCAGAGCCAAAGAGGACCCAGATCATGTAAGATTTTTAGGTCTCTGTAAGGACTTTGGCCTTTACTCAGAATGAAATGGGATAATTATGGGTTTTGATGGAGGTATGACTTGATTCTGTTTTAATTACATCACATTTGTATGTCAGGATTCCTAGAAGTAAAATTCTGAGTCAAGGGATATGTACCCCTTGCCTTGCTTCTCTTGGTGGCCCAAGATGATGATAATATTATAATCATAACATTATGATAACATCATAATCTTGGGCCACCAAGAGAAGCAAGGCAAGGGGTACATATCCCTGTATTAAGGATCCCTAATATGGGGATTAGGTTCCTAGGGCTGCCAAATAAAGTACTTCCTGTATTAGGTTCCAAAGGCTGCCAAAGAAAGGACCACAAACGCAGTGGCTTAAAACAATAGAAATTTATTGATTCACAGTCCTGGGGGCTGGAATACTGAAATCAAGTTGTTGAGAGGGCCACACTTCTACTGCAGCCTGTAGGGGAGAGTGCTTCCTTGCCTCTTCTTGCCTCCTGATAGGGGTTTTCAAGCCTTGGTGTCCTTTGGCCTGCAGCTGCATCACTTGCATCTCTGCCTCTGTCATCACAAGGTGTTGCCCCTGTGTGTTTCTGCCTTTATGTGGCCTTCTTCTTAAAATGACACTGGTCATATTGCTCACCTGAATCCAGTGCAGCCTTCTCTTCACCTAAGTAATTATATCTGGAATGATCTATTTCCACATAAAATCATGTTCTGAAGTATTAGGTATTAGGGATTAGCGCTTTAATATGTCTTTTTGGGGTACACGGCTCAACTCACAACACTGCCAGTTTGAGAATCATAGGTGTATTCCTTGGAAGAAAGCTGTTCCTAATTTTCTCAGGTCTTACAATCATGCCTTATGCTAGTTAGCTTCCCCATTCCATTCACATGGAATCCACATATCCTCATTCCATGAGTGTGTGTGTGTAACTTATTAACATAAGTGGAATTATATTATGCATCTTTGTAAGCAACTTGTTTTATACACTTAACAGTATGCCTTGGAATTCCTTCCATGGATGTACATATAAATTGACTTAATCCCTTGTTACCATGACACAGTGATTTCATAATATTGAATTTAATTCCTGTAATTTAAACATTTCCCCATGGTTAGACATTAAGGTTGTTTTCAATTGTCTTGGCTACTACAAATGTAATATTTGGTGAAGGAATTTCTTTGTGGGAAGAGACTATTTTTGTTAAAAAAGATATTCAAGCTAGAGTCAGAATCAACTGTGCATAAATATACGAGGGAGAAGAAGGAGGCTGGAGGCTGGATTCTCTGGGGGTCAAAGTCAGATTAAGAGGGGAAGCCCAGAGGAAGCACTTTGAGGGCAACATGGCCAAGGGGGATCTTTTGAGTTAAATGATGCACACCGGGCTGGGCGTGGTGGCTCATGCTTGTAATCCCAGCACATTGGGAGGCTGAAGTGGGAAGACTGTTTGAGCTCTGGAGTTTGAGATCAATCTGGGCAACATAACAAGATCTCATCTCTACTAAAAATAATTTTTAAAATACCAGCCAGGCATGATGGCACATGCCTGTAGTCCCAGCTCCTTGGGAGATTGAGGTCAGAGGATTGCTAGAGCCCAGGAGTTCGAGGCTGTAGTAGAGCCATGATCATGCCACTGCACTCCAGCTTGGGTGACAGAGCAAGACCGTGTCTCAAAAAAAAAAAAAAAAAAAAAAAGGATGTACGCTGAATGAATGTAAACTTAGTCTTCCTTCTCCCCTCTGAGATATGCTACCTTGCTTACTTATACTTTCAGTGAGAATATAATTACTTTTGGAACCTACAAGAGATGCTGAATTTTTGTGTTAATGTGGGTGAGACGTGAACGATGCACATCTGGATTTCACATAGGATGTGAAAATGGACATCCTTGGATGTATATTTTTGAGCTCGTGATAAAGTGAGCTAGGAAGCCTAGGTTCTTTTAAGTGGAACTAGTCCAAAGACAAGCGTTATTGTACTGCCGGTACCACTGAAATTGGAACTTGGCTCCAGCTGCTGGAACCCCTGCCACTCCTGAGAGATGGGCAGATATTTAAGGGGCAGGGGAGCCAGGTTAGGAACTGGATGAGGACCCTTGAGAGAATCTCTTAGGAAGGACTTGTTGATTGCTGGCTCCCTAAAAAAGACCACCAAACAACCTGTTGATAAGGCAAAGCTGGAGTCTTGATGGAGTCTTAGTAGACTCTGAGAGTAGAGAGGGTAAAGTCAGGGTCTTTATGGGGCTTTGAAGTCTAGGTTAAGGTGAGACTTCAGCATGGTGACTTTATTTGAATTGGATAAGGATCATGATGCCATAGTTGGAGACTGGTGAGCACAGTGAAGCTGGGGTTTGGAACTAAGGGTTCCAAGCAGTCTTAAAGAGTAGCAGTTATTTGATGCTATCTACTGAAAAGTTCAGCACTTTTAAATGGGTTTGCAACATTTATCTTAGCGGACAAGAGTTTCTTGGAATAGTAAAGTCATGCTGATAAGAGAATGGAATGTTGAAATCATGTTAATGAAAATAATAAGCTATATGGGTGTAGATGGTTTCAGTTCTCAGACCTACTTTTTGAGATCTTCCCCTTTGGATTCTGAAGAAAGTCTCATTTAGAAAGAAGTTTAACCTCTCCCCAAGCGAATTCTAACTCAGCTTTAATATTATCTCTACCCTTGAGTAAAGGAATTACTGTGCTTCATCTCACTGTGAAGAAGGAGTCTCATTTCTACAAGAGACTGAAGGATGTTAATCTGATTGATCAGAAACCAAGACATATATTAGGCCATGTTGCAAGTGTGGGCGCATTTCATGTCAGAAACCAGACTACATTTTGTGGCCCTTTTTGTTTCATTTTGTTTTGCACATGGATGCAGCTAGGTCTCTCCTGCTCCCTTGCACTGAGCATAGCTTTGGAAGGACCTCTAAGAAAAGTGCAGCCATATTAGCATGCTCAGATCCAGCCCTTTGTCCATGGGGCTGGCAGCCTCAATAGATTCCACTATGTTCTGCTGCCCAGTCATTTAGATTCAGAGGCAGGAAAAGAAAATTTCCCCTGCACTTTTAGGCACATGTCTCATGTCCCAGCATTACTTACCCTGGAAGCTGTATGTTTGGGAGTGTTGCAGTTCCTGATGGATATACCCCATTCATTTCTCCAGAACATTTGTTATTCTTTTCCATCTGCTCTGTACATGGGGAAGCTGACCTGTATGGTCTATATCTATCTGCTCCCTTGCTCCTCTGTTCAGCTAATGTGAAACACTGGCCAGAGATCAGAGGGAGGGAAGAGTGTGAGGTGAGGCTGGAGTGTTTGTTCCCCCTAGATACCTCCTTCACAATCCTTAGTGGGCTGGCTGCATCTCTTTTTTTTTTGAGATAGAGTCTCGCTCTGTTGCCAGGCTGGAGTGCAGTGGCACAATCTCAGCTCACTGCAACCTCCACCTCCCGGGTTCAAGCAATTCTCCTGGCTCAGCTTCCCAAGTAGCTGGGACTATAGGCACACACCACCACACCTAGCTAATTTTTTTATTTTTAGTAGAGATGGGGTTTCACCATGTTGGCCAGGATGGTCTGAACCTTTTGACCTGGTGATCCACCCACCTCAGCCTCCCAAAGTGCTAGGATTAGAGGCGTGAGCCACAGTGCCTGGCTGGCTGGCTGGCTGCATCTCTTAACTAAATGTCACAGCTCCTACCATGTGGTACTCTCCACACAGGTCTTCACATCTCAGAGTTTGTGTAACAGGTCTCTTCTCTTGTCCCTGTGGGCCTTAGGATGGAAACAGCTGCAGCTAACCCTGAGACATCACTATCTTTTGTGATTTCCCTATGCCTTATCCCTTTTTTTCTTAAATGCTACCAAAATTACCCAATTTGAGGGTGTCATCTCTTACTTCTTGGGCCCTGATCAATATAGGGCTTTGGTGAGTTGTTCATCTTGCTGATGTTTTGTTTCCCATTTAATCATAGTTAGGTGATGCCTAATAAGTGCTTACTAAATATTTGTTGAATGAATACATGTCTAAATGAGTGAGTGGCAGGATTTGAACTCCAACTCTCCCTCTCCAAACTTCCAATGTAGCGTTTAGTGTTCACATGTAACGTACAGATGCTTGATGTCCTCTGAGAGCAGTAAATGGGCCATTGGGTCTGTGGCTCAAGTTTCTGGGACCTCTATTTCCCTGGGTTTGCCCTAGTTCCTTAGGCCTAGGTGTCTTCTTTCCCAGAGGAGCAATATGCAATAATATGAAGAATTTCAGAAATATACAGAAAAGATAAAGACACAATATTCCCCACCAAACAAAGATTAGGGTGATTTCTTCCACTCAGGAACAGATAAAGAGTTCAGACCACAGTTTATGATTTTAAAGAAACTATCCTGAATAAGCTCAAGTTATAGCTACCAGTTATGAATTTATAAAGTTTATGTGACCTTTATTATAATTAATATTGTATTAATCATCACATATTATTATATGTAAGAGATAAATTTAATATAACTATCTGGTAATTATACCTATGTTTACTAACAATTTTATAACTGCTGGCTGCAGTGGTGCATGACATTCATTATTATTACATTTCCATTGTGCAAATGTTAGAGGAACTCCTTCCATTTGTCAGGTGTGACTTGCATGTCTCTGGGGACACTCTGGGAAGATGTCTTCATGGACAAGAGCTCAGATAAATATGAGACAGAACAGTCCCAGAATCTCTCAGCATGCCCAGCCCTTAGGGAGTTCCTAGTTTTTTATGAATCTGTCCATATTATAGCTCGTTGAGTAGAGAAATTCCAGGATCTTCCTGCATGGATTTCTCATCAGAAGAGTGGTCCAGAGTGAGCTGTCATAATATACTTCTTCTTGGCGCAGAGCTCCCCCTTTGATGATCTCAAGGGCACATTCCTCCTTTGGAGCTGCTTTCATATTGATTATCCCAGAAACTGCCTTCATAGCTGTGTCTATAGAATGACAAGGGAAGAGTAGGGTTATCCGACTATGACAGTCTACATGATGGAAGGCCTGGAGACATCAACCACTTAGCTGTCAGGGGCTTTTGGCAGTGTTTGCTCTGCAAGCCTTACAGGCGCTATAGGTAATACATGGAGAGACTGGGTATGTTAGAGTCTGTTGGGCAAAGAGAGGCCTTAGTGTTAATAGGGGCCTTGCCTTCTGGGATGGAGATTGATGGGAGCAGTTAGAGATGATTATTCAGGAGATCTGAATCATGCTTCTCTCTTGGGTATTTTGTTTGGAGGCGGAGAAGTAATATGGGGGAGCAGAATGAGGATAGAAGTCTCATAATGACTCAGTAGCTAATGGGAAGTGCCAGTGGGCAAAACCAGAGTGCTGTATGATAATGACTTACTGTCTTATAAAAGGAAGAGATACTCAAGAATCCAGGCTTTTGCTCCCTTGTCACCACTTTCACTTCTCTCTCTTTCCAAGTTTTCATGTCCATCTTGTACAACTTCTCTCTGTCTCCATTCCTTTCTTGTTTCCCTCTGGGCCTCGGTCTCTTTCTTTACTTCTCTAACTACTACTCAATTACTCTTCAAAGAGAATTTTCTTTTAATATCTGCCACATGTTTTAGATAAACTTGTATTTGGACTTAACAGAAAAGTTGTAAAAATTACATGCAGTACCTCTTATATTCCACATTTGCTCCCCCTGTTTGCAACATCACACATAACCATTGTGCAATGATTTAGGACAGGTACAATAATAGAATTGATACAATATATTAACTAAACTACAGAACTTATTTTTTCACTAATATTCCTTTTATGTTCCTAGATCTTATCCAGGATTCCACTTAGTAGTAATTTCTTCCCATCTTTCTTCTAATCTGTGACAGTTCTTCAGCCTTTCTTTGCATCTCATGGCCTTGATACTTTTGAAGAATGCTGACCAAATGTTTTATAAAATGTTCCTTGATTTGGGTTTGTTCATTGTTCTCTTATGATTGGAGTGGGGTCATGTATTTTGGCAAGAACACTACAAAAATGATGTTGTGTCCTTCTCAGCACATCACATCAAAGAGTTCATGACATACCAGTGTGTCTTATTATTGGTGATGCTTTTAAGAAACACAAACTTGTATTTGATAAGTCTCATATAGGAACGTAATGGTCACTGAGTGTCCATGAGGACATAAGGTGTTCAGCAAAGGGTTAAGTGATGAATGTGGTGAGACCCAGCCACCTTGGTAATCAAACTGGAAAGGAGATTCAAAGAATATCCAGAGCCTCCACTGGTGACAGAAATGCCTTTAAATGAGACAGCTAGTGCTTTCTGCACTGGTTCGTTTTTAGTGCATTACACATGAGGTTGGGGAGTTCAGCACCTTTGTTTATCCACAATGGTAAGGCAGACAGTTCATCTGCAGGTAATTATTCAAAGTCTTAACCTTACCTGTGTCTATGAGGCCAAGAACACAGAGAGTGATTGATACATTGACCTTGGCCACTGAATATTCCTTTCTGATGGAGGAGAAGAACCCATCCAAAGCAAACTTGCTTGCAGAGTAGGCAGCAACCATTGGATAAGCCACTTT
Source organism: Rhinopithecus bieti (assembly GCF_001698545.2). Taxonomy (NCBI): domain Eukaryota; kingdom Metazoa; phylum Chordata; class Mammalia; order Primates; family Cercopithecidae; genus Rhinopithecus; species Rhinopithecus bieti. Next base: position 830,054 of record NW_016809040.1, read on the forward strand.
CCCTAGATGATAGATTAAAGAAATGGGTTAATAAGGCAGCCCATTTCAGCTTCTGACAGAGCTGATCTTTATCTGTAGTAGGCTTTGTAACTCCTATGGTGTCCTTTTACCCCTTTGAGTCTTAGTTTCTCTATATTCCCCATGGAAATTATACTGCTGTATTGAATTTTGAAAAGAAAAACATTAAGGTATCGAAGGCATGGGGTGGGATTGGGCTGCAGGACAGCCTTCACTGAAGAGGGACTGTTTAGGGTTTTAGTAAAGGTGATAAACAAGTGAGGCTACAAAAGAGCCATGTAATTCCACAGCTGCTAACTCTTCCACCTCTGAACCAAGTGTGGGGATCCAAGAGTTTGATAAGTGATCTCTGCCAACTCAGTGACCTGTTGACAATGGAAAGGGTATGTTTTACTTTCCTTACAAAGGGATTTAAAAAAACACTGTCCTGGCCGGGTGCGGTGGCTCACACCTATAATCCCAGCACTTTGGGAGGCTGAGGTGGGCAGATCACTTGAGGTCAGGAGTTTGAGACCAGCCTGACTAACATGGTGAAACTCCGTCTCTACTAAAAATACAAAAATTAGCTGGGCGCACGCCTGTAGTCCTATCTATTCAGGAGGCTGAGGCAGGTGAATCGCTTGAATTTGGGAGGCGGAGGTTGCAGTGAGCTGAGATCGTGCCACCACACAGAAGCCTGGGTGATAGAGACTCCATCTCAAAAAAAACAAAAAACAAAATCCTGTCTTTGCTTTTCTACCCAAAACCACTTTTTTAAAAAACGTTCACCAGACTGCTTAAGACACACTTATCACTCAAGGATATGTGAACATATGCCTAATAGGATAAAATATTATTAATACCCTTTTTAGGAGGGGAGAGTAGAAGTGACCTGAGACCCTACAGTCTTTACCGAGCTACTTTAAAATCAATTGTCTGCTAATTCCAGAGTTTGGGTAATTTTAAGATTGATCTTTATTGATTTCCTTTCCTCCCAAGTATGGGTCATATTTACTATTCTTGTACGGGTGTTAATTTTTTATTGTATCCTGGATGTTGTGAATGATACATTGCAGGGTGCCTGGATTCTATCACATTCCTCCAAAGAGTGTTGATTTTTTTTTTTTTAAGTGGCCAGTTAACTTGGGTGAAACGCTGTCTCTTGTAATAAGTATCAGCTGAAATCTCTTTTCAATTATTTGAATCTTAACTTGGCTGCTTGATTTCTGCATTGCCCATGCATTGTTCAGAGAACAACTAGAGATTTGGACGGAGCTTATGTATAGGATTCAGTGTTTCTCCACTCTGACTCTCCTTTCCAGCATATCCCTCTTTATATTCCAGCTGTTACGGTAACCTCAACCTCTTCCTTCTAGCTATTCATGTTGGCAAGATGGCAGGTTTCTATCCCAGATATGGCACTGATTGGGACTGCCCTTAGGCATAAAGCTATATAAGTGGGAAATTCGCCTCCTGTCATTTCCTTCTTCCAAGTGTCAATAACCCTCCATTTTCTATCTGCTCTTGCTTAATCTCCAGTACTTTCAATGGTTGTTGTCGATATTTTGTCAAAAGTTTATAGTTGTAATCTGGGGAAGGATGGTCTTTCAGGTGCCACTCTGCAGTTATCAGAATTGGAATTTCTATATGTTTCAAATATAATATGTTGTATGTCAAACCAATGAAGAAAGGATGGGTTATTTAATAAAGATGCTGAGAAAGGTGGTTAACTAATTGGAAAAAATTAACTGTTTGTTTTATATCATATAGCAAAAAATATTCTAGATGGAAAATTACAGTAAACAGTGTAATCTACTCAATATCCATTCCTCCTTCTTTAATAATAGAGTCTGATTTTGTTCAGGACAGCAATGTAATCATTTTAAAATTCATTATTATTACATTTCCATTGTGCAAATCTCATCTCCCTGAGATTTTCTTGCCCTAATAAGCCATGCTACGTAATAGTTCTGGCCAATGAGAAATCTAACAGATGAGGTTTCTAGGAAAGATATTGATATCCTGATAAATTAGATGGATTCAGGTGGCATGCAACTTTTACATTTTGCCCTTCTCCTTTCCTCCTAATGAACCTCAGATATGATGGCTAGAATTGTAGCAGTCAGTTTGTGAACTATAGGAAAAGCTAATGTTAATTATGGTGGAACAGAAATGTGGAATGACCTTGGATTCTTGAAGACATCATGTAAGTCCACCAAAACCTACCTGAGAAGAAGGAATCTCTCTTTGTTAAGCTGCAGTGAGGTTTTTGACTTCTTTCTTTCCAACTTGGATGCCCTTTATTTCTTTCTGTTGTCTAAGTGCTCTGGCTAGAACTTCCAGTACTACGTTGAATAAAAGTGGTGAAAGTTGGCATCACTCTCTTGTTCCAAATCTTAGTGGAAAGGCTTTCAATTTTTCCTTGTTCAGTAAGATATTAGCTATAGATTTGTCATATATGGCCTTTATCATGTTGAGGTATATCCCTTCTATACCCAATTTGTTGAGGGTTTTATCATGAAGGGATGTTGCATTTTACCAAATGCTTTTTCATTATCTACTGAAATGATCATACAGTTTTTGTCTTTGATTCTATTGTTGTGATGTATCACATTTATTGATTTGCTCATATTGAACCATCCTTGCATCTTGGAGATGAATCCTACTTGATCATGATGAATGATCCTTTAAAATGTTGTTGAGTTCTGTTTGCTAGTATTTTGTTGAGGATTTTTGCATCTGTGTTCATCAGGGATTTGGCCTGTGGTTTTCTCTTTTTTGTTGTATCTTTAGTTTTGGTTTCAATGTTGGGACACATCCTTAAAGGGAGAAGCCAGTCTCTCCTTCCCACTCCTTTGTCCTTCTTGGTGTCTGAAGGTGGATGTAATGACTGTGGCTCCAGACCTATCTTGGACCATGAGGTAGAAGCCACATGTTGAGGATGGCAAAACATTTAGATAGTTTAGATAGAAGGAAGGAACCTTGGTGACCATAGAGCTGCCATACTCTACTGGCCCTATACTGCCTACCTTCAGACCTGATTTAAATTTTAACTTACTGGTATTTTGTTTTGTTTTGTTTTTCTGAGGCAGAGTCTTGCTCTGTTGCCCAGACTGGAGTGCAATGGCATGATCTTGGCTCACTGGAACTTCTGCCTCCCAAGTTCAAGTGATTCTCCTGCCTCAACCTCCTGAGTAGCTGGGATTACAGGTGTGAGCTACCAAACCCGGCTAATTTTTGTATTTTTAGTAGAAACAGGATTTCGCCATGTTCGCCAGGCTGGTCTTGAACTCCTGACCTCAAGTGATCCACCTGCCTCAGCCTCCCAAAGTGTTGGAATTACAGGCATGAACCACCATGCCCAGCCTAAATTCTAGTTTATTGAGTCCACTATTATTTTAGGTTTTCTGTATCTGACAGCTGAACTTACTTCTTATTGATAGTTATCCCCACTTCTATGCAGCCCATGTGCCAAAAGAAAGCTGACATAATTCCTAACTGTCGGTGTGAGTTTATGTAATCTATTTTATCCCATTCTTCTTACTCATGATTGATACAGGAATGGCCATGTGGCTCATTTTGGACCAATGAGACTTGAAGAAAATTTTGTTGGAGTGTCTCAAAAAGTTAGTGTTTTTCTGGAAGAGTTTCTGAGAGTAGCAATCCTTTTTTTCTTCTGACACATTTTGTGCATTGATATGGGGTGGGAATTGCTGCAGCTATCTCATTGTCAGCCTGAGGATGAAGCCACACATGGAAGAGAGCAGAGCCAAGAGAATCACGGGGACACTGAGCTTCAGCCAAGTCAACTGTGAAGCCTGCCCTACATCTGGACTTCCAGTTATGTCAATAATTTTCCTTATTGTTTGAAACAAAAATAGATCCACATTACTTATAAGAATAGAATAGTAATTAAAAGTATGAGCTCTGGAGTCAGATGACCCAGGTGTGAATCCCAAGTATGCCAATTCTTAGCTGTAGTATGTGGATAATAATATAACCAAGCTGGAGTAACCCATGTAATATACTTAGCACAAACTCTGGCACATAGAAAGCATTCAGAAAATGCTATTATTGTTAGTGGTATTAGTATTCAAATTGGTGAGAAAAGTAGGAGCTATTCAAAAAATAATGTTGGGACAAATAGCTAGTTACTTGGAGAAAAAAGCGGCATTCTAATAAATAAATTCAAATTAGATCACAGAGTATATGTGAAAAGTAAAAAACTAAAATAAGCTGTGGGTGAATTTCTAATCTCAAAGTTAGAGGTACCTTTTAAAGCATGAAACTGGAGGCGCATATTATGAAGGAAGACATAAATAGGTTTGAATATATAAAATGTGAAAAGCTACAGTGTACTAGAAATGCTTGCCATGGCCTTCCTGCCCTCATCCCCTTCACAGAGACTTTATCTTTCTAGCCATGGAAGGTTGGCCCAGTTATCACGAATGTGCACACTGGCTTGAACACACATCATGGTCTCTCTTTCAATAAATTGAAAGAGCGACGAAAAGATTCTGATTGCTGCTGTTGGATTTTGAATGAAAAGGTCATGTAAGGTTGGGACTGGGATAGCCATTTTCAGCCATGGAGAGGGATAAGTAAGCAGAGACAAGTATTCTGCAAAAGTAAGCAAGCATATGGAGCAAACACAATAACCTCTGAAATTTATTTAGCTCTTATGTGCCAGTCTAGAGTCTAAAGAATAAATGCTCAAAGTTTCAAGGTTCATGAGGGGGAGAAGCAGGATTCAAACTAGGATTCAAATTTGACTCTAGTGGCCCACACTCTTGAACACTAGGTGGTACTTCCTCTACAGAAACCACCGTTCTTTATACGTGTGTTTTCCAGGAGCCATGTGTTAAACCCAATGCAGGAAGAGCATTGGTGAGGATTCTCTCTGTTTTGATAGTTGAGTCCAAAATAGGCAAAATTTATGAATAGCAGTATTATTTTCACTTCTAAGCCGACAGATGAGGATACCCATAAATAGACAGGGCTAGTAATTCCTAGTCCCTTTGTATTCATTTCCCAGGGCTGCCATAACAAATTACCACAAACTTGGTAGCGTAAGACTACAGAAATGTGTTCTCTTACAGTACTGGAATCCAGAAGTCCAAAACTAAGTTATCAGCACAGCCATGCTTCCTCCAAAAGCTATAGCAAGGAATCCTTTTTTTGTCTCTTCTAGCTTCTCATGTCTGCTGGCAGTTGGAGCTGAGTTGTGCTGACAGCTCCAGTCTCTGCCTCCATCTTCACATCGCTTTCTTCTCTTCTGTCTGTCTCTTTTACTATTCTTATAAGGTCACTTGTCATTGGATTTAGGGCCTCTCAGATAATCTGGGATGATTTCATCTTGAGATCTTAGTTACATTCTCAAGGACTTTCTATGTGTCCAATTAAGGTCACGTTCACAGGATCTAGGTGGACATATCTTTTGGGGCAGGACCACCATTCAGCCCACTACACACCCCTAGATGACAATAAAGATATTGACTGTGACATTTAATGTATTTGTCTAGGTGGCAACAGAGATGCAGAAGCAAGATATCCTGTGAAGCCATAGTCTGCATTCATAGAGCAGTTATTTTTATACCACTCATGGAGCTCATGCATCACATTGCCCATCCTTAATTATGCCTCGGGTTATGCTCAAGGTACATAGAAGAATCCTAAATGGTTTTGTAGGAGAAGGACGTTAAGTAAGAGAAGAGAGAAAGTGAAAGCAGAAGAAAGGAGAGAAGTAGTGAAGGAGCCAGACATGTCAGAAGACCACCTGAAAAATTCATGACATGGATGCATGCATAGTTTAAAAAAGTTTTTTTTTTTTTTTGTTATTAGAAACAGGATCTCACTCTGTCACCCACCCAGGCTGAAGTGCTAAAGCACAGTGGTGAGATCATAGCTCATCCTCCCACCCCAGCCTCCTGAGTTGCTGGGGTTACAGATGCATGCCCCTGCGCTTGGCTAATTTAATTTTTATTTTTTGTAGAGACAACGTCTCACTATGTTGCACAGGCTGGCCTAAAATCCCTGGCATCAAGTGATCCTCCTGCCTTGCCCTCCCAAAGTACTAGGATTACAGGCATGAGCCACTGTGCCCAGCCTAAAAAAAAATTTTTTTTCTTTTTTTGATGGAGTTTCATTCTGTTGCCAGGTTGAAGTGCAGTGGCGCGATCTTGGCTCACTGCATTCTATGCCTCCCGGGTTCAAGTGATTCTCCTGTGTCAGACTCCTGAGTAGCTGGGACTACAGGCGTGTGGCACCATGCCCGGCTGATTTTTGTGTTTTTAGTGGAGACAGGGTTTCACTGTGTTGGCCAGAATGGTCTTGATCTCTTGACCTTGAGATCTGCCCACTTTTAGATGGTGAAAAAAATGAACTATTATGCAAGCATATAAGGTTGGACAAAGACTATTGAAAAATGATTAGCCTTTATTATGAAGACTATGCATGAGGTACACTGTAACATAATTACATATGACTATAGCTGTTGTTGACATCTCTCAGATTTTGTGACCTGCTATTGATCTGTGCCAGTACTTAAATTCAATGCATATAAGGACCATGTGCAAATAAGGACCATTAACCTGTGGATTTGAGCTCTGCCCCTCCCCCCCATTCTTCTAGTCTGTTTCTGGAGTAGAGGACTGTGCTAAAGAGCTCAGTAGGAAAGAGTGGCTTTATCCATAAATGACATTCATAGTGCATTTTGAGAATGAGCGTGGGGCAGGAAAGACATGGTGGCCTAAGCTTGTTGAACATCATCTAGGAACTCCTGGAAGAAATGGAGAGAGGTCTTTGGAAGAGGCTAAAGTCCCACAATGACAGCTGGGTGAGCAGTCACTGAATTATGAATTAAGTCTCTTTAAAACCCAAACTGGCATGACTAAGGAAAACATGTATTTCAAATCTAAACTGGATGCTTAGGTGAAGAAATATATTGGACTATCAGGAAACTCCACCTGGAGGAGGTAGGTTGTAAATTCTACTTGATGAAAGGAAGTACATGAAGGACCAGGGAGGTGGAAGAATGGCTTGTACAAAAATTAGAGGCAGGAGTTAGATAGTGAGAAACTAGTCAGACAAGGAAAATAATAGCAAAGTTTATTGTATTTATTCTTTTACAAAAGTATAGACTTATGAACACTTACCCAAAACTCTTAGAGTCAGATGTATTATGGAAATTAAATTTATTTTTGGATTTTAGATGGTGGTATGGGCATATAATAGATATTACATTGCATCTCCAGTAGGGTTGGAGGAGGCAGCCTGTATGAGAACATGTTATTATTTCTGCACTAAAACATTGGAAAGTTAATACTGAGATAAAGGAAGGATTTGCGTAGCCTCACTTCAGTTCAGGTTAAATTCATTAGGTACATTTAATTATGCAAAGAAAATCCTTAGTTTTTGGAGTTTTATTATTGTTTCCATTTGTTTTCCCATAGCCTTTTTGGATTTTGGAATTGCAGATAAGGATTGTGAACCAGTCTAGGCTCACTAAAGGAGATCTGGAATATATATTTTTTTTAAAAAAAAGCAGAAAAAAAATGAAGAGAAGAGAGAAAAATCTTCCAGGTTCTAACAACCTTGGTGCATTTAATTAAAGTCTATTTCTATTTACAAGTCTGTTCTTAAACATTTTTCCACATAGTGCGAATTAGCTTGTGTGAGGAAACCCTACGTTCTGCTCTATGTAAACTATATTTAGAAGTTTCAGAAAGCTGAAAAGGGCAAAATCCCTCTAAAAATCTAGATTTTTATTTTTTAAAAAAGGTTCCATGAGTCAAAAGGCCTGGTCAAAGTGGAGTAAACAACATGTAACAGGATGTTAAAATTTGACTTTTTCTGCTTTAGTTTCAGCTGAGGTTCAAAGGCTGAGAACATCACAGTAATTGGCAAAGGCTTCCACGTTCTGAAGGGAGGTTCCAGACCACCTGTGCACTTACAGGGAACATGGAAACACAAACAAACATCCCAAGGAAATAAAGGGGCTGACACTGGGAGGCCAGAGAGGATGGGAGTTAGGGAGAAGAAATTAGCAATGTCTCATTGATCTTCTAAAAAGAAGGGGTGGGGGATTTTCCTCACGTCAGTCCTTGTGAGAGTGACTTCAAAGAGACCTCAGAGAGCTCGTCCCAAAGAGTTTGATGAGCAACAAGGGGGACTGGGGTCTGACTCAATCTGAGAGGCCATGGCTATGGGCAAAGCCATTGCATAGCCCAAATTGTGTCACACCTATGGAAACTCTCCCTTGTAGGTGGACCTGAAATCCAGCCCACACTCTGCTCACCACTCTGTGGGCCTTGTCCCAGGACCTATCCCTTCTCTTCTGGAGCCATTTCCAATTCTGCCCAAAAGGACAGCCTGAAGCAGTGAGTGTATTCTCTTGTATTCCCACTGTAATCCCAGGGCCCAAAGGAAATAACATAAGCAACTGCTGCCCAAACCACGAGAAGAATTGCTAGTATTCCAGAAAGGGCCTCCAAAGATTCCACAAAAGCATGCAATGCAAGAGTCAGATTTGAACATCCACCAAGTGGTCAGAGAGCATGAGTTCTGAATGTCGAGAGAAGACCAATGTGTTAGCTGGGTGCCAGCCAAATAAGACCTTTCCTACTCCTTATCCTCTTCCCTGCATTCTCCCTTTTCCTTTAACCAAAGACAGGCTAGAGGCGGTCAAGGAGTGGGGAGGAGGTGAGGAAAGAGAGGAAAGAACAAACACATTTCCTACCAACAGCAGGTTCCAGCTTAGCAAGGGGAGAAGCTTTGGTTAAAGTTAAATTGCACATGACTAGACATTTTACCTATTCAGAAATGAGACTATTCTGGGGACTGGGGGCAGCCATAGGATTTTTTACTAACCTGGAGTAACCAGAAAAGTATTACCATCTGCCCTAGCTCATGTCCAGGCTCAGGGAGGACCTGCCCACAGAACAGGTTTGAACAGGCAGTGGGAGGAAAGAATCAACTTGTTTTCTGATTGCACCCTGTGAGATCCACTTGTTGGATTGCCAGTTTTTTTAAAAAAGATGTGCTAGTGTATGTGTTCAATTAAATAAAATTAATAAGTAAATAAATGCACTGTTCTAATATGCATGAAGCAGTCATGGAATTGAGGGGGTCGGAAGCCTGAGTGTTTCTACCCAAGGTTAAGTTTTGGCTTATGTGGGAGGGTGGGGCCATCACAGCAGAAGAGAAAGATGGCAGCTAGCTTTCTGGGAAGTTTTAGAACACTAAGAAACAGAGCTATGGTGACTATATTTTCTGAAGCAAAATATGGGACACAGAGTCTTAGAAGGATGAAGGCAGACATGATGATAAGTGGGACAGAATGTTTGTAATTAGCTCTGTCCTAGAAATGCTGGGACTCAGCCACTGTAGAAACAGTAAGAGCCAGAGAGCTGGCAAAGAAACCATGAACTGAGCCTTGTTAGCTGAGTAGAAGAGGTCAAAAAGAGGCCTACGTGCTTTCGTTCATCCTCTCTCTACCCTCCATCCCTAACTGCCTTGCTGATATTTTGAAATGATTACCAATTCAAAGGTGGATTTTAGACTGCTTTAATTGATTGCTCAGAAGGGAGTGCACAAGGATTGAAAAACTTCATTCCTGCCTGCCTTCACACTTTTAGAGCAACCCCAGGCAAATGAATGAGCCCAAATTTGAGGTGCATCAGGCCTAAATGGCGTCAAGGCCAGAGAGTCATCCTGGATCCTGCCCCCCATTTTTCCCAGCTCTTCCTAAAAATCCTTGCTCAGTTGAGACCCTCATGGTCTAAACTCTTTAGTTGTTTGGATCGAGTTGGGCTCTCAAGATAAATCCACCTATCTTCTCCATACCCCAGAAGACCTGAGGTGTCATCATAAGTATTGAGACATCCCACAATCCAGTGATAATTGAAGCAATGCAGAGAATGGATGTATCCAGGGAAAGTGTGTTGAGTGAAAAGAGAAGGTTTAGGATAGAAGAATCCTGAGGAAACTAACAATTAAGGTTGGCGAGTTGCCAAGAAACCTAAGAGACTGAGAGGGGACAGTTAAGGTGGCCAGAGAAAACCCAGGGCAGTGTTTTGGCTGATCATTAGGAAAAAGCACATGGTGTTGAAACAGCACAAAATGTAGCAGAGATAAATAAGATAAAACTTGTTACTAAATTTCACAAGGTGACTTTGGCAAGAATATTTCTATGCAGGTATGGGGCCTGTTGACAGGATGTAAAATGGAGTTCTTCCTAAAGTCTCAGAGTATCAGCACATCTTCTAAGGCAAGAATAAAAGAATAGATTTGAAGAACATCCACAGTTGAAGGGTGGGCCCAAACCAGTTCTGCCTGCATTGCCTAATCACCCGTGCCTAGCCTAAATCACCCTTGGATAAGAGAGAGTTCTCAGTGTCCTGTGCCTATATCCACCGATGCTCAGGGCAGTTTCATCCCTCTCTCCTTAAGCCACATGAGAGGGGTCTCAACAGCATTATTTGGAGAACTTTTAATATGTCCCCTGGAGTTCAGGGACTGGGATTTGACTCACATCTAAAGTCTAAAGGCAACAGGGAGGGCTGGAACTGCCCTTGCTTGAGAACAAAGCTGAGTGCACTGTGGGATCAACCATGTAGTGCAAGGATTGACTTCCCAGAGGCCCAGTGTGGATCCTGTGGATGGGGGCTCGCCTGGGGTCACCTGCCCAGGGATGGTGGGGTAGACTGGGCCAAGTGGGCTGGGCTGATTGAAGCCTAGGAGCTGAGGAGAAAGCTGAACTGAAAGTAATGAGGTAGAGAAGGCATTGCTCACACAAAGGGAACTGCAGGGAGAATGGGCGGCAGCGGTGGTGTCTCCTGCAGGGGATCTCCGAAGAACCCAGAAAAAGCCCCACAAAATTCACTCTCATACATCCTCCAAGTCACTAGACTCCCAGGATGGGGAATTATTATTATTATTATTTTTTCTCTTGAAATAATTTTAAACTTAAGGAAAAGTTGCAAGAATAGTACACACAACCTTTTTTTTTCTTTTCTGCTGAGCCATTTGAGGGTAATAGCTGTAATTGAGGTCATTGCTGACCTCATGTCCCATCTCCCCCAAATACTTAGTGTTCATTTCTTACACAGAAGGACACTGTCCTACATAATCACAATACAGTCATCAAAATGAGGGAATTTATTAGTTTCCTAGGGCTGTCATAACAAATTACCACAAACTGGGTGGCTTAAGACAACAGAAATTTATTCTCTCACAGTGCTGGAGTCAAGAAGTCTGAAATCAATGTGTTGGCAGGGCCGCATTCCCCCCAAAGGCTCTAAGAGAGAGTGCTTCCTTGCCTTTTCCAGCTTCTGGTGGCCGCCGGCATTCCTTGTGGCTATGTCACAATCTCTACTTTCCATCTTTACATGGCCTTTTCTTCTCTCTGTCTGTGTCTTCTCTTCCTCTGACTCTATAAGGACATTTGGCAGTGGATTAAGAGCCCACTTGGCTAATCCAGGATGATCTCATCACAAGATCCTTAACTTAATTACATCTGCAAGGACCCTTTGTCCAAATAAAGTTGTATTCACAGGTTCAGGCAGGTAGGATGTACATATATCTTTTTGGGGGCCACTGTTCAACCCAGTACAGTAACATTGACGTATCCATGTTATCTAATCCACAGACCCTGTTCAAATTTTGTCATGTGTCCCAATAATACCCTTTATAGCAAAAGGGTCCAATCGAGGATCATGTGTTGGCATTTAGTTGTCATGACTCTTCAGTTGCCTTTGCTCTGCAACGATTCTGCAGTCTTTCCTTTATTTTCATGACCTTGGCACTGTTGGAGAGTACAGCCAGTTATTTTGTACAAGCTGATATGCTGAAGCTGGCTCGTACTAGATTGTGAGAGCTGGTGGTTAAATGTTTATAAATTTTGCAAGCAAGAGAATGTCATGTGGATATGGTCATCATGGGAGTGTTGATTCCATGGAAAGGCTACAAATCAGGGCTTTTGATTCTTCCTTTCTGGATAGCTTGTTGTTAAACATTTACTAGCGCACTATTGATGAATGTCCCTCAGTTTGGATTTGTCTGGTGTTTTCTCATGATTTGATTCAGGTTATGCATTTTGGCAGGTTCACAGAAGTAACTTGTGTTCTTCACATTGCACCCCATCAAGTGATACATGTTTTCAATTCATTCCATTACTGGTGATGTTATTTAACCACGATCATTTGATTCAGGTGCCGTCTATCAGGTTTCTCTTCTGTAAAATTACTCTTTTCCCCCTCGTAATCAGTAAGTTTTTTTTTTTTTTTTTTTTTTTTTTTTTTAATTTCTGGTGGTACTTTAAAAAAAAACCTATCTTAACCATTTTTTAAAAATTATACTTTAAGTTCTGGGGTACATGTGCACCACGTGCAGGTTTGTTACATAGGTATACACGAACCATGTTGGTTTGCTGTACCCATCAACTAGTCATTTACATTAGGGATTTCTCCTAATGCTATCCCTCCCCCAGCCAATCTAGAACTAGAAATACCATTTGACCCAGCAATCCTTTATAAGGATTATAAATCATGCTACTATAAAGATACATGCACACGTATGTTTATTGTGGCACTATTCACAATAGCAAAGACTTGGAACCAACTCAAATGTCCATCAATGATAGACTGGATTAAGAAAATGTGGCACATATACAACATGGAATACTATGCAGCCATAAAAAAGGATGAGTTCATGTCTTTTGCAGGGACATGGATGAAGCTGGAAATCATCATTCTCAGCAAACGATCACGAGGACAGAGAACCAAACACTGCATGTTCTCACTCATAAGTGGCAGTTGAACAATGAGAATACGTGGACACTGGGAGGGGAACATCACACACTGGGGCCTATCTTAACCAGTTTTAAGCAGACAATTCAGGGGCATTCAGTACATTCATATTATTGTGTAACCATCACTGCCATCCATCTCCAGAACTCTTTTCATGTAGCAAAACTAACTATACCCATTAAACAATAACTCTGCATTCTCTCCTTCCCCAGCCCCTGGCAACCACCCTTCTACTTTTGACTTTGTATAACTTTCACCATCCTAAGAACTTCATATAAGTGGAATCATACAGTTTCCTCCAATTGCAAACCAACACCAGAGGGTTCATTCTCTTTCTGTGGCTGGCTTATTTCCCTTTGCATGATGTCCTCAAGGTCCTGCCATGTTGTAGCATGTGTCAGAATTTCTTTCCTTTTAAAGATTGAATAATATTCCATTGTATATACATACTACATTTTGCTTATCCATTCATCTGCCAATAGACACTTGGGTTGCTAATAGTGAAACATACAGTGTTTTCGCTATTACGAATACTGTTCCTGTGAACATGGATATACAAGTATCTCTTTGAGACTCTGCTTTCTTTCCTTTCCTTTCCTTTCCTTTCCTTTCCTTTCCTTTCCTTTCCTTTCCTTTCCTTTCCTTTTCCTTTCTTTTCTTTTCTTTTCTCTTTTCTTTTCTTTTTTTGAGATAGAGTCTCACTGTGTCACCCAGCCTGGAGTGCAGTGGCGCGATCTCGGCTCACTGCAACCTCCGCCTCCCAGGTTCAAGCGATTCTCTGCCTCAGCCTCCTGAGAAGCTGGGATTACAGACGCCTGCCACCATGGCCAGCTAATTTTTGTATTTTTAGTAGGGACCGGGTTTCACCATATTGGCCACACTGGTCTTGAACTCCTGACCTCAGGTGATCCACCTGCCTTGGCCTCCCGAAGTGCTGGGATTACAGGCATGAGCCACCGCACCCGGCCTCCTGCTTTCAGTTCTTCTATGTATATGCCCAGAACTAGAATTGCTGGATCACATGATAATTCTATTTTAAATTTTCTGAGGTACTGCCATACTGTTTTTCATAGTGACTGTACTATTTTACATTGCCATCAATAGTACACAGCATTCCAATTTCCCCACATTCTCACCAATACTTGCTATTTCTGTTTTTTTGGGGGAGTGTGAGGGATAGTGGCCATCCTAGTGCTGTGAGGTGGTATCTCATTGTTGTTTCAATTTGCATTTCCCTAATGATTAATGATGTTTAGCATCTCTTCATGTGCTTACTGGCCACTTGTTTGTCTTTGGTAAGATATTTATTCAAGTTCTTTGCCCATTAAATTTTTTAAAAAATTTAAGTTGATACGTAATATTTGTATATAGTTATGGTGTACCTGTGATATTCTGTTACATCCATAGAATATGTAATGATCAAGTAAGGGTATTTAAGATATCCATCATCACAAGTATTTATTATTTTTGTGTTGAGAACATTTCAAGTCCTCACTTATTTTGAAATGTACAATACGTAGTTACTAACTATAGTCACTCTACTATTGAACAATAGAAATTATTGCTTCTAACTGCATGTTTGTAATCAGTAACCAACCCCTCTTCACCCTCCTGCCCACATGCTGATATCCTTCCCAGTCTCTGTTAACTATCATTCTACTCTCTACCTTCATGAGAGAAACCTTTTTAGTTCCCTCATATGAGTGAGTTCATGCAGTGTTTGTCTTTCTGTGTCTGACTTATTTCATTTAGCATAATGACTTTCAGCTCCATCCACATTACTGCAAATGAATGGAGTTGCATATATCTCTTTGATATATTGATTTTCTTTCTTTTTTCTTTTTTTTGAGATGGAGTCTAACCTCTTGCCCAGGCTGAAGTGCAGTGGCACGATCTTGGCTCACTGCAACTTCTACCTCCTGTCTCAGTCTCCCAAGTAGCTATAATCCCAAGTAGCTGGATTACAGCATAGGCCACCACACCTGGCTAATTTTTATATTTTTAGTAGAGGCGGGGTTTCACCATGTTGGCCAGGCTGGTCTTTAAGTCCTGACCTCAAGTGATCCGTCCACCGCAGCCTCCCAAAGTGCTGGGATTAGAGGCACGATCCATTTCACCTGGCCAATTTTCTGTCTCTTGGTTAAATACCCAGTAATAGGATTGCTGTATCATATGATAGTTCTATTTTTAATTTTTTTGAGAAATCTCCAAACTGTTGTCTATAGTGACTGCAATAATTTACATTCCCACCAACAGTATATAAGAGTTCCCTTTTCTCTGCATCCACACTAGTATCTGTTATATTTTGTCTTTCTGATAATAGCAATTTGATAAGATGATATCTCATTGTAGTTTTAATTTGAATTTCTTGATGATTAGTGATGTTGAGCATTTTTCATATACTTGTTAACCATTTATACGTTGTATGTCTTTTTTTGAGAAATGTCTGTTCAGGTCTTTTGCCCTTTTTTTTTTTTTTTTTTTTTTTTTGAGACGGAGTCTCGCTCTGTCGCCCGTGCTGGGGTACAGTGGCCGGATCTCAGCTCACTGCAAGCTCTGCCTCCCGGGTTTATGCCATTCTCCTGCCTCAGCCTCCCGAGTAGCTGGGACTACAGGCGCCCACCACCTCGCCCGGCTAGCTTTTTTGTATTTTTTTTAGTAGAGACGGGGTTTCACCATGTTAGCCAGGATGGTCTCGATCTCTTGACCTCGTGATCCGCCCGTCTCGGCCTCCCAAAGTGCTGGGATTACAGGCTTGAGCCACTGCGCCCGGCTTTCTTTTGCCCATTTTAAAAACATAGTTTTTTTTCCTATTGAGTTATTTGAGTACCTTGTATATTCTGGATATTAGTCCTTGTTGGATTGATATTTTGCAAATATTTTCTTCCATCAAACAGGTTGTCTTCTCACTTTGTTGATTGTTTCCTTTGCTGTGCTGAAGGTTTTTAGTTTAATATAGTCCTCTTTGTCTGTTTTTGTTTTTGTTGCCTGTGCTCTTGGGGCCTTAGTCATAAAATATTTGCCTAGACCAATGTCATGGAGTGTTCTTCCTACATTTTCTTCTGGTTCATAGTTTCAGGTCTTACATTTAAGTTTTTAATCTGTTGTGCATTAATTTTTGTATATGGTGAGAGATAGAGATCTAGTTTCATTCTTCTGCATATGAACGTTCAGTTTTTCCAGCACCATTTATTGAAGAGACTATCCTTTCCCCAATGCATGTTCTTGGTGCCTTTGTTGAAAATCACTTGGCTGTAAATACATGCGTTTATTTCTGAGTTCTCTATTCTTGTCCATTGTTCTGTCTATTTTCATACCAATACCATGCTGTTTTGGTTACTATAGCCTTTAATATATTTTCAAGTCAGGTAATGTATTACTTGCAGTTTTGCTCTTTTTGCTTAGGACTGCTTTGGCTATTTGGATCCCTACAAATTTTGGTTTTTTTTTTTTTCTATTTCTGTGAAAAATGTCATTGGTATTTTGATAGGAATTGCAGTGAATCTATAGATTGCTCTTGGTATTATGGTCATTTTAACAACATTAATTTATTCTAATTCGTGAGCATGGCATATATTTCCATTTGTTTGTGTCCTCTTCCATTTCTTTAATGGGTGTTTTATAGTTTTTCCTGTAGAGGTCTTTCACCTCCTTGGTTAAATTTATTCCTAGGTTTTTTTTTTTCTGTAGCTATTGTAAATGGGATTGCTTTCTTGACTTTTTTTTTTTTTCAGATTGATCGCTGTTAGCATATGGGGACACTGTTGATTTTTGTATGTTGATTTTGTATACTGCAACTTTATTGAACTTGTTTATCAGTTATAAGAGTTTTTTTGTGTAGTGTTTAGGTAGGCTTTTCTGATTATAAAATCATGTCACGTGAATGAGTGAAAATTTGACTTCCTGTTTTCCAGTTTGGATGTCTTTTATTTCTTTCTCTTGCCTGATTGCCCTGGCTAGGACTTCCCATACTGTGCTGAATAAGAGTGGTGAAAGTGGGCATCCTTGTTTAGTTCCAATTATTAGAGGAAAGGTTTCCAGTTTTCCCCATTCAGTATGATGTTAGCTGTGGGTCTGTCATATATCCTTTGCCCATTTTTGAATCAGGTCGTTTGTGGTGTTTTTGGTTGTTGTTGCACAGGGGGTAGTACTTTGAGACTATGTAAATATCCTCTTCCTTGTTTAACTTTTACCCACTAGTTTTAGCATCCTTTGTTGCTTCCTGGCTGAATTATTACAATTATGGTTACCAAATGATGATTTTCTAAGTTCATCATTTCTTATTAGTTGGCTTTCATTCCTTCCCGTCTTGATTTATTTATTCATGAAAAATCCTTCCCCTCTCTTGATTTATTTATTCATGCATTTATTTATGACTTTATGGACTTATTTCCTGTTTTTGCAATGGGTGATAATCTGTTACTATTATTTATTTTGATGCCCCAAATGGTTTTTGGTTTGGCTAATGGGATCCCTTTAAAGTTAGCTTCTGTGTCCTAGTAATGTGTGCCTATTATCCTTTGAGCAGTTCTGTACTTACTGGCAGAACAAGATTTTCAGGCTTATCTTGTACCTTTCTTGCCACTGCCCTGGAATCAATCATTTCTCAAAGAAGCCTCAGTGTTTTTTTCTTTTTTCTTTTTTTTAGTGGAGAATGATATTTAGAAAACAAGATCTGGGCACCAAGTGTGCTCCCAGGTCCTGTCAGTGGACAGAGTGAGCGAATACATGCATGTATATATAGATACACATCTATATTTATATATCTGTCCATGTATATTAAACAACTATTAATTCATACCCACACTTCCAATTGCAATCCAACACTAGAGGATCCATTCTCATTTTCTTCCCTTTCATATTTGTAACATTGACAGTGAGAACCTGGGGCTTCCAAGATCTGCAATATGTATTACTTATGTGATTAATGCCCCTGTATGTGATCATTCTTCATTTGGCTTCTTCATCCCACCTGGGTTCTGACACCCCAGTGCCAGACTACATGAATGCCTGGTGAATGCCTTTTTCACCCTATGTTGGGCTGCCCATGGCAGGCCCCCTTGCAGACGCCGTCATCACCCCCCTTAGTTCTGATACCCTGTGCCAGATGCCACATGAATGCCCTCCTTGGCCCAGTTGGGCTCTGAAACTTCACACTAGGCCACCACTGCTGCCCCACGTGAGGATGCCATCCTCATCTCACTCAGTCTCTGATGTCCCAAATCTGCTCCATGACACAAACCTGTCCCATCCTACTCAAGTTTGTCAATCTGTGCTGCCACCTTCCTCCCCCGTGAAGATGCCTATCTTGTTTGGCCTCTATGAGTGGCTTTTAGATTGAATTATTCAGAGCCAAGGATGCTAAAAAATGCTCGACAATGCATCAGACAGTCCCACACAATGAAGGATTGTCCCTCACCAAAGGCCAATAGTATCCTTATTAAGAAGCCCTGACACGAAGGCCTAGAAACAGAAAGGAAATATGGAGGGAAAATATGACTGTGAGTCTCCAACACAGTTTAAGGAAAGACATGAAGTCAGAAATCCAGGTACTAGCAAGCCATTTTAGCATTTGTTCATTCAAGAAGAATGTGTTGATTATTTGCCAAATTTGTTAGCTCCAGGGAATCAGAGATGAATGAACAATGTGCCTGCCTTTAAGGAGAGCACAGCCTAGTCACTGTGGGTAAAATGCTGTATTTCAACAGCTTTCAGAGGCAAGCAGTTGTAAAACATACTCTTATTTTGTATACCAAGAAATAAAAAGCCTTCCAATAGATCTGTAACATGATTTTTATCCCTTAGAGTGTTTGTTTTATGTTTGTTGCTACTTACGTTGTTTCTAGTTTTTTTTAGTTTGTTTTTACAACTATAAACAATGCAGTAACAACTTGGCTTACACTAGAATGTGGGTGCACAACAAGTATCTTGCCTTGGCCTTCTTGCTCCCTGCCATAGCCCTGGCATCCAGCATAGTGCCTGACTCAGAGTTGACCCTCATGCATATTTTTTGAATAAATGAATGAATGACTATATTTGGGAAGCACTTGTTCAAGTTTGTTTATGGAATAAACTTCTCAGACATGAAGTTATGCTCTCTCTCCCCAACCATTCCTCTTGAAGTACTTAAGCAAACTTCTACTTATGGAAATCAATACAGGCAGCCCTCTGTATCCATGGGTTTTGCATCTGTGGATTTAACCAACCATGGGTTGAAAATATTCAGGGTTGGTTAAATCCACAGACGCAAAACCCATGGATACAGAGGGCTGCCTGTATTGATTTCCATATCAGGGGCCAGGCGCGGTGGCTCAAGCCTGTAATCCCAGCACTTTGGGAGGCCGAGATGGGTGGATCACGAGGCCAGGAGATCGAGACCATCCTGGCTAACACGGTGAAACCCCGTCTGTACTAAAAAATACAAAAAACTAGCTGGACGAGGTGGCGGGCGCCTGTAGTCCCAGCTGCTCGGGAGGCTGAGGCAGGAGAATGGCGTGAATCTGGGAGGCAGAGCTTGCAGTGAACTGAGATCCAGCCACTGCACACTCCAGCCTGGGCGACAGAGCGAGACTCTGTCTCAAAAAAAAAAAAAGAAAATATTCAGGAAATAATTTTGTGTCTGTATTGAACACATACACACTTTTAAAATCTTGTCATTATTCCTTAAATAATACAATATAACAGCTATTTACATAGCATTTACATTGTATTAGGTATTATAAGTCATCTAGAGAGGATTTAAAGTATCCAGGAGGATATGCCTAAGTTATATGCAGATACTATGCCATTTCATACGAGAGACTTGAGCATCCATGGATTTTGGTATCTGTGGGAGGCCCTGGAGCCAATCCATTGAAGATATTGTGAGTGTATACGATTATATTCAAAGGAAGGAAGCACAGCAAGAAGCAAATAATTTCTGAAATGGATTTCTCATAAAAGGTTATGAAAAGAGGCACAAAGCAATGGAAAAACAACACTCCCAACAACTTATTGAACTATTTCTATGATTATAAAAGTTACACATGCATGCACACACACACAATGAAAATTTGGAAAATGAAGAAAATATGAAGCTAAAATAAAATCATTCATTGTTCTGTAGTTTAGATATAATCATGCTAGTATTTTGGAAAATGTCCTTCCAGAGATATAGGTATAGCTATGGATACAGATACAGATATAAATTATATATAGTACAACTAGTTATTTTCCTACTGCCAGACATTTAGGTTACTTCCAATGTTTTGCAATTTAAAAAATCCTACAACAAATGTTTTTGTACCTAAATCTGTGACTAATTTAATAGCTATTTCCTTGATATAGTATTGCACTTAGACTGGGTGAAATAAAGGAAACATTCTTTTTTTTTTTTTGAGATGGAGTTTCACTCTGTTTTGCCCAGGCTGGAGTGCAGTGGTACGATCTCAGCTCACTGCAACCTCCGCCTCCCAGGTCAAGTGATTCTCCTGCCTCAGCCTCACAAGTAGCTGGGACTACAGGCACCCAGCACCATGCCCAGCTAATTTTTGTATTTTTAGTAGACACAGGGTTTCGCTATCTTGGCCAGACTGGTCTCGAACGCCTGACCTCGTGATCCATCCGCCTCAACCTCCCAAAGTGCTGGGATTATGGGCATGAACCACCGGGCCCGGCCAAAGGAAACATTCTTAAGGCTACTGGTACATATTTCCAAATTACCTTAGACAAAAGGACAAATGAAGACCTAGACTTTAAAAAATACACAAAATAAAAAACAATTAAATGAATATAAGAATCATGCATTTTTCCTACTCTGAGTACAGTTATCCCTCAGTATTCAAAGGGGGATTGGTTTCAGGATCTTCTGTGGATACCAAAATTCACAGATACTCAAGTCCCTCATATATAAAATGGTGTAGTATTTGCATATTACCTATGCACATCCTCCTGTATACTTTAAATCATCTCTAGATTACTTATAATACCTAATTCGGTGCCTACATCTTATATCATTTCTGTGAATTCAACATAGTACTCAGCATGTGGTAAACTCAAGTTTTACTTATTATAACTCTGTTAATTTATTCCCCCCATTTTTTTTGATACACATTTGGTTGAATCCACAGATGTAGAACCCAGGCATACAGAGTGCTGGCTGTATACTGATCCTGTCCTTTTTCTTTTCTTTTTCTTATTGTTAAGAAATTCAAGTGCCAATGTTGAAGCTTAAGCACAGGATCTATACCGAGTCTAATTTGGGCACATTTATATTCTCCTTTCCTTAAGACCTAGTTTTCTATTTGTGTTTTTCCAGATAGAATGTATCTGTTGTAAGCCTTCTCAAATTCCTTGGTAAGGAGACATAAAGACACAAATGATGGTAGAACCTTGCTATTTCCATCCACAAGTGCACTTGAATGAACCCTGTGGTCTAGCAGAGATAAGTAACCTCGACTACCTAGCCTTTCCAGAAGAAAACACGAAGCAACAGTGATTATGGGTAGCATTGTATTATTCTCAGCCTGCACTAAATTGTCACTGTCTTCATCAAAGAGTCTTCCTCCCTTTCAAATCTCCCCCACTCCTTTCTTTTTGGGGCAGATGCAGAATTGAATTCCTAGAAAAATCTAGCAGATTCTGTCTCAATCCTCCCAGTGTTGCCCAAACACAATCTCTTAAAGTTAGGCAACAATGAATGATTACATTTTATAGAACAAATTTTCTGGAATTTTTATGCCCAGGTTGCTGATTTTACTCTGATCTCCGATCTCCTTCTTGGCATTCTTATAGGCCCTATGGATGACACGTCTACATACACACATACCTCACCTCTGCATACTTCTACGCATCCCCCAACACACAGTTCAACCCTGTGTGGCCGTCGCTGCTCCCCATCCCTCATGTAAATGCTTACGTTCACATGCATAAACACTTCCACTCACCTCAGAAATCCTGGTTCCTGAAGATTATTTCTGAGGTAATTGGATTTAAGGGTAAAGAGGCATCTTTTCTTAGAAAAATGAGAACAATTGTGGCAAGGGATAAATTGCCCCTTTCCACTTTAGTTCTAAGGCCCGTTCAGAATCTAGAGTTTGGGTTCCCACCTCCACCAATACCCCAAGGCATAGCCATACATTGAGACATTGGCCCACCTTTCAGGAAGGAGTGGGTATGCCAGAACTGAACTGAAGGCGGGGATGACATTAACATCTGTATATCCTTGTCTATGCAAAACATTGCTATAGGTCTTCCAAGTCCTGTTAGTTGATATGTGTAGTTGAAAAACCTGTTTTTTTTTTCCCCTCTTCATAATGTTGAATTTTTGAAATAGGTTTAGACCACACAGGCAGACCTCCACTGACAAATAGGTTAAGATCCAGCAAGTGACTTCATCTGTTGGTTTGAGTTTTCCCACAAAGCACTGTCTTATGAATGTTTGCCCCTGGCTAGTCAACTCAAAGTGCCTGAAAGACTGCACACGTACATTAAAAAACAGTATGAAACAATGCTGCGAATGAGTAAAACAGAAAGGAATACATTTGAATAAGACTATCTATATATAGAGAAAGCTGATTTTTTAAAAAGACTTACTTGGAGAAAGGTGAATAGTTAACTGGAGATACTTTATGGAGCTTCTCAAGAGAAGTCTGAGCATTCAAAAGTTTTTGACAAGGTTCTTTTATTCCTTTTGATCTATTTTCATTTTGAATATTTAAAGCAACCGAGTCTTTTATGATGTCCAAATTCACTTCAAAATATACCTTGCATTTTCCTTGATCCAGAAGGATTACTATCCCTACACATTGCTTGCCGAGTATGTTTAACGTTTGTGTTATTAGTAATTATGAGTAGTATTAGTTGTATTTGAATTACCAATAAACCCAAAAAAGAGAAATGATGAGGAAGTCAGATTTCTAAGGTTAACTTACCAAAATATAGTAGATAAAGACAAAGAAGAAACATTGAAATGGCTCTGGTGAGTTCTGAAAAAGACTTCATAGGAGGTAGTGGGCTAAGTAGATTTTGAGAGGAGAAAGGAGCAGAGGAAGACAGGGTTTTGTCCATGATTCCTCTCAGGGGCATAAAGCAGATGGAGAAATGGCCTTAGATGTTCAGTTCTAGCTGCCATGTGTGCAACTGATGACACATGCCACAGTGATGGGATTCACCAAGCCCAGGAGCCCGAAAATGAAACCAACTTTACTTTTCTAGTGTTGAACCTAAGATGACCTATTTTGACTAATGTCAGATAAACTTTTTTTCCAGATATTTTCAAATGTTCTCTGCCCACTCCAGTGATTTTTCAGTCAAATTGAAGTATTAATATCTCTACTTCAGTTTGTTTCATGAATACTATATAGGTATCCTCTTTCCATTCTTTCTCCTACCCCACTGTCCCCTGCACACACTGCCTGATGGAAGGACTTTGTTTTTTGTGATGGACCTTGCATGTGGAGGGAATGAGTCTTTGTGTGTGTGTGTGTGTATGTATGTGTGTGTGTGTGTGTGTGGTTCATATGTGGGATGGCCTGGAGGGTATACTCTTTTTCTAGTCTTACGTGTTTTTAGCATGGGTGATGTGGGAGAGGTTGCTAGTTGTTTATCAATGTCAGTGTATTTTACAGAAATAGAACTCCTGATTTTTAGTTGGACACCTGTTCCCTTTGAATAAAGGTAACAATTGCAGCCAGCTGTGGCAGAAGAAAAGTGTACACTTTCCAGGTGGTATCCTTCTTTTTTCATTTTCTTGAGTTAGAATTCAGACATGCCAATGAGCCATCTTGAACACGCAGTTGTAAACAAGCACTCTAGGACTGGTGGTTCTGAGATAGAAGGCCTCCTGGACAGCCTCATGGGACAGAACTACTGTATCAGCCCTGGACTCCCTATCCAGCCTGTTTTGTGTGAGATAAATAAATTTAGATTTGCTTAAGCCATTGTAAATTCGGGTCTTTGTTACAGTAGCTGAACTTACATCCTAACTAGCAAGTGGTGGAAGGAGAGGAGGCTAATCAATGTAACGGGATGTTACACATACAAGAAACTTGCTTAATAGGTTGCCAAGAAAAGGTGGTGAATACTGGACAGATGTGGACTACGAAGAGGTTCCCAGAAGCAGCAATATTGTCTCTGTTAATGCTACAGAGATAACCAAGCCTTTAAGGAACATATTAGAAGTATAGCATTCCCATGTAATGCAATACCCAGAAATGCATTGTGGATAAAAACAATTCTTTATCACTGAAACTCAATAAACAATGTATTCCCTAGAAGAAATGATTAAAACTCCATCCCAGTACTGTTTGGCTGACCTTAAGATCAACTTGATGTTTAGCATCCCATATTTATAGAGTTTAGATTTTAAAGAGGAAGGATTAATGAACATGTTTACTGACTGATTAAAAGAATACATCATAAAGCAGAGAATATTCTTCAGTTGCGGCAAGACAGCAATGTGTCTGTACTTTGCAAGTTCATAGACAGCTTTCAAGGCAAAAAAGCTGGAATCTTTTGGCTACACAAACAGTAAACACCAAAGATACTCATCCAGCTAGATTTCCCGCCTCCCATAGTTCACGGAAATTACCAAGTTTCATTCAATAAGTGTAGGAGATACAGGGAAACAGAGATTATCAGAATTTCATCACGTCCTTGGGCTCAACAGTAATTCTTAGTCCTTCTGAGCACATTTAGATCATGGGTACATTCTAGAAAGTTACATTCTTCAAAGGTGAAATACATCCTTTGCCTAGAGTCAATGTATTATTTAATCAACTGAAATCATTAAAGCCACCTACATCATGACTGATGT
Source organism: Rhinopithecus bieti (assembly GCF_001698545.2). Taxonomy (NCBI): domain Eukaryota; kingdom Metazoa; phylum Chordata; class Mammalia; order Primates; family Cercopithecidae; genus Rhinopithecus; species Rhinopithecus bieti. The sequence continues at coordinate 854,651 of NW_016809040.1, forward strand.
GAGAAGTTTGGCCAATGCCCTGGGATGGATTGGGGATGTGCCCAGCACCCTCCCACTCAGTATGCATCCGGAAGCTCTCCCTTTCTTCCAGCCCAGAGAGAGTCTGTGTCTGGGGAGGGGTGGGGAGTCTGTGTTGTCTGGGAAGCACCGGGATGCATATCAATCACTCTGTTTGGTGGGTAGCACAGACACACTGCCCTTTATCCAATCACTATGCAGGCCCTCCCTGGGCCAGAAAGGAGAACTCTTTACAACACAGATGGTGCTATTAGTTTCAATAAGAATGTTTGTGAAGTGCTTAATAGTTTACAGAGTCCTCTAGGTTATTTGTTTTTATTTTGCCAGGAACTACACTTAGATGGCAGATTTTGATCCTGGTGTGTGCACTCTCCTTCTAACTGACTAATCAACAAAGATGTGCGGAACTTGTCTCCTGGATCTATGATAAAAATGGGCCTAGAAATGTCCCGAGCTGGGAACTCACTGGTTTTTTCACTGGTGATGGCTTCTGATACTACCACCATCCAGAACACCAGGGACCTCTCTTGATCCCACAGAGATCTTTTCATGAATATTTCCCTGGACACATTTCCTCCCTACCCAGCTGGTTGTTTAAATTGATCTTTTCATGTTAACATGTTCAGATTTTGGAGAATACACCCAGTATAGGCAGGTCTATTCATCTTTTTTTTTTTTTTTTTTTTGTTGTTCATTTTATTTAGCTTTAGCTTAGCCCACTTATCAGACAACGGTGTGTTGTTGAAATAGTTCACTTCTCTGTTCTACCTTCACATTACATAACTTCACCAACCTATGGTTTTTGGTAGGAAGCAAAGTCCTTTTTATCCATTGTGACTAGGTCTCTCACTTAGGACCAAGTCAGGCTGTACCTCCAGCAGCCTCTCAAGTCTCTTCAACCTTGCTTTGTAGAAAACAATTCAGGCTTCCAATGGGCACTCTGAACTACTGCTTTTTCTCTGTTATTTAAAAGAATTCTGTAGCCCATCTACCTTGACCAATCCCTCATTTTTTTATGGTGTCACTAGTTTGTAACAGTGTCTCCTTTACTCAGGATACATGCCTCTCATTGAGTCCACAAATCACCCCCCTGCAAGTCTCTTATCAGTACATCTGCCTGCTCATGCCTATGAGTAAGCTGTTAATCAGCTTTTGTTTAATATTACTATGAACATTTCAACTTCAAGTTAATATTGTAACTAGGTCTCTCCCTTAGGACCAGAACAGGCTGTACCTCCAGCAGCCCCTCAAGTCCCTTTGACCTTCCTTTGCAGAAAACAATTCAGGCTTCCAATGGGCAATCTGAGCTGCTGCTTTGTCTCCATTACTTAAAAGAATCTTGTAGCCCACCTACCTTGACCAATCCCTTATTACTTCTCTGCGTGGAAACTGATAAAAATTTATGTCTACTTCAGAGGCTAGCATCATCCCTGGCACTTTTTTTTTCTTTTACCTTCCACATTGGTCCCTCTCCCACTCACCAGCCAAAGAAGAGACGACAACAATGCTTCCATTGCTCTGCTTCAGCATGGGCAAGGCAGCTACAGTCAGGACCACATAACTGAGGAAGTTGACCTCCATGCTTTTGCGCACATGGTGAATATCATCATGAAAAAGATTCAAAGAAGTGTTGGTGATGTGGTTGAGAATGAGCATGTCTAGTCCTCCTGCAAGAGATGGTTATATTAAGAAGTCATCTGGGGTTGATACCTTTCTCATTCTCCTCCCAAAAGCTCTTTGGTGACCCCAAGGGCAAAGTTCAGAGGACGAGGGAAGAGAAACAGCTTTACCCATGAGCTTTCCTGCTTGGGCAACAAATTGCTCTGCGAAGGTCATGTCTTCCATGGTGCCAGCAATGTAGTGTGCTGAGGCTGCTCCAAGTTCCAGGCAGTGGGAAACCACCTGCAGTGACAAAGCAGAAATGGCATCAGTCTCAGCTACAGACTTTTGGGGTATAGTATCTGAAGTAATGGAGGGCTTAAATAAGAGATTGCTCATAGCCCTGTTTAGGTAAGAAATGGTAAGTATGTTTGTGTGTGTGTTACCGAATGATCATCGTCCTCTGTCTGAAATATTTTCTGGAACATGGTGGTGTTTAAGTGAATAAATCATCACAGTGCTGGGGTTTAAGTTCATGATTTATGCTCATGGCTTCTGTGAATAGGTATTTCTGAAGGCAATATGAGTGTAGATGCTGGTTACTATGTGGGTAGCTCTAGGTTTGTGAATGTTTGTACATCCTTGGGTTTGTGAGTCCATGAGAGGGCATGTGCCTGGGAGTCTGCATGGGTATGAGGATACGTATTCATGAGCAGGTACTGGGATTTAAGTTTTTGAACACATCTCTATGTATCTGTAGTTCCATGTGTAAATGTGTGTGACTAGGCATGTCTGTGAGCATATATAGCTCAAGGACTCTGTTGCAGAATATATTACACACACACACACGAATGAATATTTAAATGCATACTTTTATATTCCTGTGGGTTTATTGGTGTTTGAATCTATATATGAGAGTGCAAAATTAAGCGTGTGTGTGTGTGTGTGCATGTGCATCTGTATATAGATCTGCGATATGCTAGCTTCTGTGTATATGTGAGCATATATAAGAACACATCTGGGCATGTGAGGGTACATGTATCTGCGGGCATGGAACCCTCACCTTCTGTAGAGTTTCTTTTGACCTCGCTGTTACCACCACGTGGGCTCCCATCTTCGCCAGATGATAAGCCATCTCTCTTCCGATCCCTTTGCTGGCCCCTGTGACAATCACTTTCTTTCCTTGGAGCATCTCTGAGGAACCCCAAAAGGAAGTGAGGACCATACCCAAGTTGGCAGCAAAATTCTTTCTCCCTCTCTGGATATAGGCAGCCTTATCTCAATTTGTAACTTAAAGGTTATGAGCCCAGATCGGTTTGTCACAAACTGCCTAAATCACTGTGGGAACAGGCCACGTCTTTCATAAACATGCTCTGAAGTGGGAGGTTTGGGCTGACAGCCTCCCTACTGTCATTTCTAAAAACCTCCATGGAAAGAGATCATAGGATGAGGCCAGAAAAGTCATGCATGGTTCAGCTAAAATGCTGGAGTTCCAGACATTTCTGGACTCTTTCAATTTTGCTCAATTGAAAGTATATTTAACAAGGAATCAAAACACATGTGTTCATAGAAATTCCAGGGATTTTCCCTCACTTCTATGTAGTCATCATCTCCAGAGATTTTTTTTTCTTTGTCTCCCACTTATCAGTTTCTTCATAGAGCCCAATTAGCTGGCTGAGTTGTGAATTTAGGTATTACTCTCATTTTTGTAGAATATTTGAAATTGCTTTCCATTAAGGGTGCCAAATAAAGCATGGCCTATTTGGCAAGATTTTGGCTACACGATTACCCTCCCTACACAATACCCCCTGCCCACAGCCTGTAGCTGGAGGACACAAAAGTACTGTTTTACCTCAGGGTTCCCTCATTTTCACCAACTTTGAGGATCAAGAACCATCTTGGTCCTCAGGAACACTAAGCACCCCTGTGTTTTTAAAACCTATTCCTCCAAAGTGAGACACATGGGTACTTACCTGGTCTGAATTCCTCATGTGCAGAATAGTAGTAGTAGGCCATGAAGAGCCCCAGAATGGGGAGGAGATATTTTTTCATAAAAGCCATCCGACAGGGAGCTGGCCTGAAGACTCCTGTAGGACACACAGAGAGAACCTACAGAGCTTTCTACAACCTCCTAAGCAGGCAGCAGCCTCTGAATTGTGACATCAGGGACGGGGGAGGCTGGAGTAGTCTCAGGCAGTGCTAGCCAATTTCCCTGTCAGAGCAGCGATTGGCTTTGGGTGGGATCCCATTCGTCCCTGGCAGCCTGTGTGGTGGATTTCATAATGGACAATGTTTACTCCATTTCATTGAGCAAGAGGAGACTTCCAGATGGCCAAGCTCATGACTGTACAGGACTGGATTCCTGAGCATCCCTACCCAAGTCCATCTTACTCTTAACACCATTTACGCCAGGGATCAATGATCTTTCGAAAGTGATTTGTCAAAGACAGAGAGAGAGAGGAGTGAATGTAGGGCTTCTGGGGGGAAATGTGAGTAATAGCAAAGAGAGCCAAACTCAAGCCAAATCTCACTTTCAGTCCCCTACTCCCCCACCCAGTCGGAAGCAATTAAAAATAACAGCACAAAACAGCAAAATAAGCTTAAGAAAAAAAATGTGCACATTTTGGGAAAAAATAATGAAAGCAAACAAGCTCTATAAGCTCCACACTCAAGTTCAATGAAAAAGTATTACAACATCAAAGGAGAAATTGCAAGCCAGCCAGAACCCAGATGGCGGGAAATCCAAGACTGGTTCAAGACTCTAAGGCAAGTGCAATGGATCGTACACTTATTACTTTAACAGAGAACAAAGAAGAAATAATGAGTGACAAAAAAGGCACTAAACTATTAAACTGGGTCTTGTAAATTCTGTAGAGGAACAAGAAACATGGAGAAGATGCTAGGAAGAGGCGACCTGATGTAGAAGAAAAAAGAACTAGCATTAGGCAAGTGAAACTAGCTGGGGACGCCCACACCAGCTAAAAATAGATCTAGTAACAGTAAAAGGATGAGGGTGGTGAGAAACCCCTAGCAATTTAGAATTTATTATCAGGGAATATAAAAATAACCACCTCAGTATGTCTGTAGCATGAATTTATTAAGGAACAATCCTCAAAGAATTTAAGCTGTATCATTGTTAAGTTTTTCAACTCAAAGCCAACCAATCAAATCATGGAAATTACCCCATCACAATGCAATCCTGAGTTCTGCAAGTTATCAGTAAAGCAGGGAAAAAATTTAAATGTGATAATAAGTATCAGTGCTTTGGAGGAGGGATAGGAGTTGGGAGTAGTGGGGGACAGAATTTACACAAGGTTAAGGGAAATTAAGTTATGATTCCAAGTGCAGTATCTGGAAACACTCATCAAATTTTCACTTTAGAGTAAGAGAAAATAATTTAAGACCCAGAGGAGATGAAACAATTTGTCAACAAAGGCTCACAGCTGTGAGGGTCACTTGTAGAAAACAATGGAGATTTGAGAACAGTTGAGGGCTAGACAGAGCTCAAGGTCTATGAAGGATAAAAAGAGAAAAAAGATAAAATTCAAGTAAAAATTAGATTACATGCCTTTAGAACTGTAAGATACATTTGTATAATTTTATAAAGATATGCATGATACCAAGATATATTACAGACTAGACTCCGTTTTCATCCCTAGAGGAAAGGAAGTGCCAGCCAGAACCCAGATAAGGTTTATTTTCTTAATCCTATACTATTAATAGTAAGATTGTAGGAAACAATGAAAAGTTATTTTGAAATATGATGATACTGAAATGATAGAAAGATGGGCAGACTAGGGACCTTTATTGTCTGACATAAAAAAGAAATAAAGAATTTTAAAGTCCATTAAGAAAACATAAATTTAAAGAAAGCAAAAATAACAATGAGTAAGATAAACTGCAGAGTAATAGAACACAAAGCAAATGCATTAACAATTGCTGATTGTTGGCTCCATTAAAAAATGAAGTCCAACATTGTGTGGCCTCAAAAGACACATTTAAACCCAAAGACACAAACAGATTAATAATTAGATGACCTAATAGCTACGATGCTAGAAAATAAGGATATGTCAAAAGCATCCAATAAAGTGATTTTCATGGGATTAGATAAAATAATTGCTATATAAAATGCATTGATGAGAAACAAGCACACTGTGTAATGGTAGTTGATGCATTAAATCTTAGCAGTTCTCAAATTTTTGGTCTCAGGGACCCTTGTATACTCTTAATAATTTCCAAGGACCTCAAAGAACTTTTGCCTGTGCAGGTTTTACCTATTGATATTGCTATTACAGTTGATGCATTAGAAATTAAGACTGAGGATTTTTTTCTAAAACTCAAGAATACATAAGCATACATTCCATTAGCAGTCAGGGCAGTGGCATTAGCATACATCCCGTAGCCTCTGGAAAAATAAGGTAATGTCTTAGTGTAATTATGAAAATAGTTTTGACCTTTCAACCCTTCAAGAGGGTCTCAGAGACCCATGGGGACCACACTTTAACCATATTATATAATAAACATCTAATCTGCTTTGTGTCCATATTTACACGACTGGTTCTCTCATTAGCTTGTAAATTCCTGGAGGACATGGATTATGTCTTTTTCATCTTTGTCTCTTTCCATTTCCCACTAGCCTTGCTTCAAAATAGGCATTCAATAAACTTGCTGTTTTAGTGTTTTTGAGATACTGCAGCAATAAGAAAATTGCTGTCTTCCTGGAGCCTGGTTTAATCTGGGGAAATCACTGGGATTCAGCATTCTGGTCAGAACAGATCAATCCCATCCCCCAAATCTTCTTTCTGGGGTTCTCAACAAAGTTTTAAAAAATAACAAAGACAAAATGAAATACAACTGTTTCGGCTAGCATTTGTCTCAAGTCAAGTATTCCCTGATTGAATTAAAGTTCCATAGCAAAAGAGCGAACTGTTCACTCCACTCCTTGCGCCCTCCTTTGTAATGCACTGACCATTCATATTCCAGAGCAGGCTTTCATGGGATACCTGGAGCCCACTTGCACAGAATGGGCTTTTCACTGCTGGAGGTGAGTATTAGAGCCCAGCCAGGAATTCTCTCTGATTTGATCATTCCCACTGGAATAAATGGAATCAAGCACAAGCAACAGAGTGAAAAGTGCATAGGGGCTGAGAACAAGAATGGGACTGTGAAGGATGGGCCAGATCTGGGGAGACTGATAGAAGATGGCAAAAATGTGAGGAGGGGCAGCCAGAGGGGAAGTTCCTTGCATTTGGCATAAAACGTAGATCATGAAAGAAACACCTGCCATTTAGAAGGTGGCAGCTGTAGTGCTTTTTCATGACTGTTTAATAGCTTTGTTAAGCAAGTAGTCTCTTTCGTAAATGAATCTTCTCGGGCAAACCTGAGTAAAAAGTAGGTGAACACTGTGTTCAGAGGTTCTGCCTTTCCTGGGAGAATAACACTGCAACGTTGAAACAGGAGAGGATCTTAATATTAAATGAGAATTGATAGGGTTTGGCTATGTCCCCACTCAAATCTCAACTTGAATTGTATCTCCCACAATTTCCACATGTTGTGAGAGGGACCCAGGGGGAGGTAATTGAATCATGGGGGCTGGTCTTTCCCGTGCTTTTCTCGTGATAGTGAATAAGTCTCACACGCTCTGCTGGGTTTATCAGGTGTTTCCGCTTTTGCTTCTTCCTCATTTTTCTCTTGCCACTGCCATGTAAGAAGTGCCTTTTACCTCCTTCCATGATTCTGAGGCCTCCCCAGCCATGTGGAACTGTAAGTCCAATTAAACCTCTCTTTGTTCCCAGTTTCAGGTATGTCTTTATCAGCAGTGTTAAAATGAACTAATACAGTAAATTGGTACCAGTAGTGTGGGCTATTGCTGAAAAGATATCTGAAAATGTGGAAGTGACTTTGGAACTGGGTAACAGGCAGAGGTTGGAACAGTTTGGAGGGCTCAGAAGATAGAAAAATGTGGGAAAGTTTAGAACCTCCTAGAGGCTTGTTGAATGGCTTTGACAAAAATGATATCATTGTGATATCAACAATAAGGTCCAGACTGAGGTAATCTCAGATGGAGATGAGGAACTTGTTGGGAACTGGAGCAAAGGTAACTGTTATTATGTGTTAGCAACAAGACTGGTAACATTTTGCCCCTGCCCTTGAGATTTGTGGAACTTTGAACTTGAGAGAGGTTTTCAGGGTATATGGCAGAAGAAATTTCTAAGCAGCAAAGCATTCAAGAGGTGACTTGGGTGCTGTTAAAAGCATTCCATGTTAAAAGGGAAACAGAGCATAAAAGTTCAGAAAATTGGCAGCCTGATGATATAAAAAAGAAAAACACATTGTTTGAGGAAAAATTCAAGCCAGCCGCAGAAATTTGCATACGTAGGAGCCAAATATTAATCCCCAATACCATGAGGAAAATGTCTCCAGGCCATGTCAGAGACCTTCACAACAGCCTCTCCTATCACAGGACCAGAGGCCCAGGAGGAAAAAGTGGTTTCGTTGGCTGGGCCCAGGGTCCCTGTGCTGTGCGCAGGCTAGGGACTTGGTGCCCTGCGTCCCAGCTGAAAGGAGCTGAAAGTGGCTGAAAGGAGCTAGCCTAGAGCTCAGACTTTCACTTCAGAGGGTGGATACCCAAGTCTTGGCAGCTTCTACATGGTGTTGAGCCTTCCACCTGGTGCACAGAAATCAAGAATTGAGGTTTGGGAACCTCTCCCTAGATTTCAGAAAGTACGGAAATGCCAGGATTCCCAAGCAAGTTTGCTGCAGGGGCAGGGCCCTTAAGGAAAACCTCTGCTAGGGCAATGTGGAAGGGAAATGTGGGGCTGGAGACCCAACACAGAGTCCCTACTGGGACACTGCCTAGTGGAGCTGTGAGAAGGCCAGCATCCTCCAGACCCCAGAATGGTAGATCCACTGGCAGTTTGTGCCATCTGCCTGGAAAGCCGCAGACGCTCGATACCAGCCCATGAAAGCAGCCAGGAGGGAGGCTGTACCCTGCAAAACCACAGGGTGGCGCTGCCCAAGACCATGGGAACCCACCTTTTGCATCAGTGTGACCTGGAGTCAAACGAGATCATTTTGGAGTTTTAAAATTTGACTACCACTTTGGATTTTAGACTTGCATGGGCCCTGTAACCCCTTTGTTTTGGCCAATTTCTCCCATTTGGAATGGCTGTATTTACCCAACACCAGTACCCCTGTTGTATCTAGGAAGTAACTAGCTTGCCTTTGATTTTACAGGCTGATAGGCAGAAGGGACTTGCCTTGTCTCAGATCAGACTTTTGGACTGTGGGCTTTTGGGTTAATGCTGAAATGAGTTAAAACTTTGGGGGACTGTTGGGAAGGCATGATTGGTTTTGAAATGTGAGGACATGAGATTTGGAGGGGCCAGGGGTGGAATGATAGGGTTTGACTGTGTCCTCACCCAAATCTCTACTTGAATTGTATCTCCCAGAATTCCCACGTGTTGGGGGAGGTACCCAGGGCAGGTAATTGAATCATGGGGGCCGGTCTTTCCCCTGCTATTCTTGTGATCTGATGGGTTTATCGGGTTTCTGCTTTTGTTTCTTTCTCATTTTTCTCTTATTGCTGCCATGTAAAAAGTGCCTTTCACCTACTGCCATGATTCTGAGGCCTCCCCAGTCAAGTGGATCTGTAATCCAGCTAAACCTCTTTTTGTTCCCAGTTTTGGGTATCTCTTTATTAGCAGTGTGAAAACAAGCTAATACAATAATGCATAAAATTCTCCCTTTCTTGCCACTCCCAACCCCATTCTCACCCCAGTTCCTCAGGTCTGATTTTAGGAACTCACAGCTGCCAAGATCTTTTCCTCACTATAGAAAGAACTATCATTTCATGCGATTTTATCCAATAATAGACTTCCTCCTCCTTCCCTTCCTCCTGTTCTCCTCCCGCGTGTGTATGTCTAATGAGGGGAGAAGTTCTCATTTGTCAATCCTTCATGTCAATCTCAATGGACGGATTTATTCTATTTTTTACCTAATGGAATCTTGGATCTGAGAGAATGAAGTAGGCATAGGATAAATTCCCCTCTGTGTGCTTTCCCGTTCCTGCCTGGCACATGTAGCTTGTGGTAGGGGACTGAGGGGGTAGAATACCTGGAATCTATTTGCCTTGGAGAGCCAAGGGCCTTCTAGGAAAGAAGAGACCCTCACGAGGTTACGAGCATGGTCTGATCCCTGCCCCCCGTGGAGATGGAGGTGCAAACAGTTCTTTCTATAATTAAAAAAAAATTCTGTTGTTTTTATGTTTTAAGGGCATGATCTAAGTAGACAGTTCTAAGCATGTTGTAGTTGTAGTTTTTCAGGTTTTTCCCTCTTGCCTAGCTCCTGTGGATTTACACCTGAGCATAAAAGAGAGAGGGGGCCATGTAATAACTAAACAAAGTTATTCAATGAAAGGTTTGTTGAAACACTGGCAGCATGGGGAGCAGCGGAAGAGCCCCGCACAGCTGAGAGGACTGACCTCAGCATGGCCACCACAGGGCTTTGGCCCATCTTGTGTTTTTTCTTGGTTGGTCAGCTCAACTTTCAGGAAGCATACTAGGGTGACACCACAGCCCCAGCCAGGTGGGCATCTCAAGGTTCCAGGGATGTCAGCATTAGAAGGAAGTCACTTGTCCCTGGTGGGACATAGGGTTGCTAGATTTAGCAAATGGAAATACAGAATGTCCAGTTGAATCTGAACTTCAGATAAATGACAAATAGTTATTTTAAGGATGTCTGTCTGTCTGTCTATCTATCTATCTATCTATCTATCTATCTATCTATCTATCAATCATCTAATCTACCTGTCCTCTATCTAAGCTGTCTACCTGTCAAGATGGGATAAACTATTAAAAGAAATATACCTAAACTACTGAAGGGAAGATGTCTTGAAAGGAACATACTTATACTAAAACATGATTCAATCTAGGTTTAATGGCTCTTGCCTATAATCCCAGTCACTGGGGAGGCCAAAGAGAGGATCTCTTGCAGCCAGGAGTTTGAGACCAGCTTGGGAAACATAGCAAGACCCTCATCTCAAAAAACAAAACCATTAATCATTCATTGTTTATCTGAAATTTGGATTTAACTGGGTGTCCTGTGTTTGATTTGAAAAGCTTAGAAGTGGCACTGGGCTTTGAGAACCTGAGAAATGGTCTTAGGTGTGGACAAAACATTCTGAACCATGGCTACTGATAGCCATCTAGTCCACCTTTACCAAAGTGGAGCCCAGCATCCTGGCCACAAACAGCCCCAAAAGGCCCTAAGTAGCAAAAGAGGTATATACCACATGGTAGCTGGGTGGAGGAATCATCTACTAACATTTATTTAGTTAGGTATTGACTGTTGGTCAGATACTATGAATAAAAACACCAGTGAAATGCTATCCATGCCCTAGAAGAAGATGATGTGGAAATAAATGAAATGTGTAAGACATTACCAGTGCACTAATGGAAGTCTACAGTAGGGGCATAAGGAAGGGAGTAGCCCATTCTACATGTGGGACGGGCAAGCAGGAGCTGCTTCCAGAAAGTTGTTTGTTTTGATCCATGTTGGAATATGAGCAGGAATGCTCCAGGAAATGAAGAATGATAACAGCATTGAGTTGGGTTCAGGAGTGTGTGGGGAGAGGGGCGGGCTAGTTTGTAGAACATTCTTTGCATAGGAAGCTGTGTGGGAAAATAGAGGTGTGAAAGAGAAAGGCATGTTTGGGAAACTATGAAAAGTTCCATATGGCTGGATAACTGAATTTTACAAGGTGGGGTTACACAGGAAGAAGCCTGGAGAAGCAAGCAGAGGCACATCTTTGAGGGCCATGAGTGCCCACTGTTGGAGTCTGTAGTTCTGGCCATTTATTCTCAAGTCATGAAGCCTTTGCCTTCTGTGGCCTCTTCATTCTCACCCCAGAACTCTATCCACTGGCTCTTTGTATCCCCTCATTGCCTTATGCAAAAATTTCTGAATCTTCTACACTGTTTCAGCTCTTCAATCCAGCCTCACGCCCTCCATCAACACTTCACTCTCCCTGCCAGGCTGCACTGGGTATGGCCTTGACCCTGAGGACTTGCAACCCCTGGAGCTATGCCCAGCAATGTTATTGGGATCCCCCATAACCAACTGGATTTCTCTACCATGCTTTTTTTTCTCTTTGATCCTTCTCATTAAGCATCACTTGCCATTTTAACCTCCCCAGACATCTTCCCTTGGCTTCTGTCAATTCATAGTCACTGGGCTTTTCTTCCTATTTCTCTCACTGCTTCTCAGTTTTCTTTATAGGCTTATCTTTTCTTCTGGATTCCTTGAATGTTGGAGTTGGCCTTCATTCTGTTCTCATTTTTTTTTCTATATTCCCTGCATAATTTCCTTCTCTCTCATGGTTATAATTACAACCTTTGTGTTGATGGATGAGTCTTAAAAGTCTCTGTTTCCTGTGGAATTTCTCCTAAGCTTCAAGTAATATAACCACCAGCTTACCCAAATGCTCTCCTTCTGAGGGCCTCCTAAATATCTCAGATTCATCATGCTGAAACTGACATGATTATTTTTTTAATGGCTTTATTGCAGTGCAATTTATATACTAGAAAATTATCTCATTTTAAGTGTACAATTCAATGATTTTGAATAAATTTGCAGAGTTGAGAAATCACCACTGCAATCTAATTTTAGAACATTTCCATCACCCAAAAAGATTTCTCTTGCCCATTTACAGTCACTCCCCGTTTCTACCCCCAGCCCCAGGCAACCAGTAATTTAATTTCCATGTATAGACTTGCCTGCCCTGGACGTTTTGTATTAGTATAACTATACAACATGTGATCTTTTGTCTGACTTCTTTCACTTAACATGTTTTTGAGATTCTTCCATATTGTAACATGTATCATTTATTGACAAATCATATTCCATTGTATGGATATACCACATTTTGTTGATCCATTCACTAGTTCACGGACATTTGGAATTTTCCCCTGTTTTGCTATTATGGACAGTGCTGCAATGAACATTAGTATGAAATTTTTTTTGTGGACGTATGTTTTTATTTCTCTTGGGTATATGCCCAAGAGTGGCATTGCTGGGTCGTATGGTAAATTTATGTTTAACATTTTTTTTTTTTTTTTTGAGACGGAGTCTCGCTCTGTGGCCAGGCTGGAGTGCAGGGGCATGATCTTGGCTCACTGCAGCCTCAGCCTCTCGGGTTCAAGCAATTCTCCTGCCTCAGCCTCCTGAGTAGCTAGGAGCACTGAGTCACAGGGGGCACCACCACGCCCAGCTAATTTTTGTATTTTTAGTAGAGACAGGGTTTCACTATGTTGGCCAGGATGGTCTCGATCTCTTGACCTCGTGATCTGCCTGCCTCAGCCTCCCAAAGTGCTGGGATTACAGGTGTGAGCCACCGCACCTAGCCATGTTTAACTTTTTAAGAAACTGCCAAACTGTTCTCCAATGACTTTATTTTTAATCACCATTTCCCATTGATCTCTATTTCAATCAATGGCTTCACCACCATCTAATTAGTAATCCAGAAACTTAGGAGTTCTTTACTCCTTCCTCTCCATATTCCATTAATCACCAAGTACAGTCGATTCTACTCCTAAGTATCTCTAGAACCATCTCCAAATCTTCACCCTTTGTGACCATCTGTGTTAGTCCATTTTCACACTGCTATAAAGAAATACCTGAGACTGGGTAATTTATTAAAAAAAAAAAAAAGTTTAATTGACTCACAGTTCTGCATGGCCACGGAGGCTTCAGGAAACTTACAATTATGGTGAAAGGCTAAGGGGAAGCAAGGCACATCTTACATGGTGACAGGAGAGAGAGCGGGGGGCGGGGGGGAAGGGGGGACTGCCAAATACTTGAAAACCATCAGATCTCATGAGAACTCACTATCATGAGAACAGATGAGATTATGGGGGAACCCCCATAATCCAGTCACCTCCCACCAGGTCCTTCCCTCCTGGACACCTGGGGATTACAATTTGAGATGAGATTTGGGTGGGGACACAGAGCCGGACCATATCCTAACTCAGTCCACCACTGTTTTCTGCTTTAGTGACCTCCTCACATTTCTCTGGCCACCTCACCTTCCCCAATCTATTAATTTTTAAAACAAGCTTGTGAAATATTTGGTATTCACAAAAGAATATAGGAAAACATGAATAATGTATAAAGCATAAGTATGAAACAAAAGCCTTGTGGCTCACCATCCAACTTAAGACATGAACATCCCTGTACTGTAAAGTTCCCCGTGGGCTCTAATCCATCCAATTCTTCACACCACAACTGATCAGCACATTTCTCTGCTTTGGAAGATTCAATGGCTCCTTATTGTCTTTAGGATAAAGTCCAAAGTACCTATTGTAGCTTTACAAGTTCTTCATAATTTTTGAAATTCTTCCCCAAGAACCTCCCCTTGCCCCAACTCCTTATCATTCAGGTACTGCTCTTCAAAGTCACACCTTCAGGGAATGCTGGGGACCAGAGAAGATGCTCTCTGAACCCTAGGCATTTTCTCTAATCATTGCACTCATCACTTTTTACTCCTAGCTGTTCACTGTCTGCCTTTCCCATCAGATAGTTCTGAGAAGGCAGAGACCATTTCCACTTTGCTTGCCCCTGCATCTCCAGTGTTAGCACGGTGTTTGGCACAGGGTAGTTGCTCAGTAAGCATTTTTTGAGTGTTCAGTGGATGAACTGATTCTGATACATCCAGATACAGATGTCTGGTAGGTATTTGGAACTCAGAAGGAAGGTCGAGGTTAAAGATATAGAAATGGAAGAATTAAATCATGGAAGTTAATGTTGCAACCATTGGAGTAGATGAAGCCACCAGGGACAGTGAAGGCTAGGAGGGAAATCTTACACTCATGTTTGAGGGTTGGGTGGAAGGGGAGGGCCAGCAAAGAACAAGGGTGAGCTGGGAGCAGGAGGACAGAGAGCCCAGAACTCAAGGGAACAGGTCTCAGTGAGACGGGAGAGGCCAAGGAAGGTGAGAAGTGCCAAGAATACAGGGGGTCTGGCCTAAAGGAATAATTGGAGATTTTTGCCAGAGAGTTCCAGAGGAGCTAAAGTGGAAATGCTGTGAGTTGAAGAGTGAAGTACCTGAGGGAATGCAGTGTTTACTGGTCCACAATTTTGAGGCATTTGAGAAGCATGGAGATCCAAAAGAGTGTTTTGATTTTGGGGATATAAATGAGTTAAACTTTCATTCAAATTTCATTCAAATATTCAAATGCATTGAGCATTTGTGCCAGACAGTGTGCTGGGCTGAGCATCTTTTCTGTTTATGGGAAAGATCCAGTAGAATCTAAAAACAAGATCACTGGAAGGACATGATTTATGGAGTCAGACTCCAGATGATATATGGCACATAGCTCTGGAAAAGGAGACCATTTCTTTTGAGAATCGAAGAAGTAGAGGATGGGTGGATATTGAATCCTTGCCTTCTGCTTCCAAATTCAGTGAGCTTTTTAGTCTAACTTGTTTCCTTCTTTGCATTTTTGGAAAGCAGCTAAGTGCAGCTTCCCCATCTATTCGTATCTCCTGAGGGAGGGCCAGGAAGAAGGTGGGACCTTAAATTCTAAAGTGTCTCCTCTTCCTCAGTGTTGACCACAGCATATACCTTTCATTTTCATTTCTGCCTTGTCCTGCTCCCTCCTAATCTTTATATATTCACAAATTTAAGTCAAGAAAGTTTTCCCAGGTTTCACTTTGTATTTTATATCTGATGGGAGGATTCATGAAATTTGAGGGTTTGGCAACAGTCTCGAAAAACTGACCTAATACGAAACTGAAAGAGAATTTCTAGATTTAGGATGCTAAGAATTTTAACATGCTTCTGCCAGCAGAGGGAGCCCCAGGATTGGGAGCCATAGCTCAGATGGTGACAATTTCTGGCAATGCTGTCAGCAGTCCAGAGGGATTTATGGGTTAACTGAAAATAAAAGAGAATGAAAGAGGGAGGGAAGGAGAGAGACATATATATATATATATATATATCTGTG